>NC_055688.1:10834854-11157354 GCF_017639745.1 Melanotaenia boesemani
GGAGCCAATCTGATGTTGTTTACATTATATTAGTACAAATGTAGTATGAAGCTAACGTTTACAAAGCTGTGGCGCTAAGCTTGTTGCTAACATGGATGCTAACATTAAGCTTTCATATTACAGTGACTAACCTCTCCAGTTGTGTTTTGAAGTGGATGATGAAGGTAGATGTGGTGGATCCAGCATCCTGGATTATAATACTACAGACATTGCAGTTTGCTGCTCTTATATTGTTAAATTTTTAATAACCAACAGTGCTGCCACATCAGACCTGTTCACAGGTGCTGCCATAGTTTTGACTGATTGCATGTGCGGATGCATCTGACAGCAGACAGGAGATCAAACAGAGAGATGATGAAAAAAAATACACACACAAAAACAGATTGTTCACGAGTCTCAAATAGCAACTCTGAGTTGTTTCAAGTCTTTTAAGTATGAGTCCAAGTCAAGTCTTGAGTAACTGAAAATGCGACATAAGTGAGATTCGAGTCGGAGTCAAAGACCCATCTCTTTTGTATATTCCATCATTATATCCCTATTAAGTTCATAAAAGTCTCTAAAATTCAGGTTTATTTGTTAAAAGATAGGCCATGGGATTGTAATTAATGTGAATGTGAACTGGCCATATTTTAACAGTTCATCTGATAGAGATATAATCCTGCAGTAAACTGTAAAATTAGTCCGAAGCTTTACAACAGGCTCAGAGATTTTCAAGCTTTAAATTTTAAAAAACTGAGTCTTTTGTTGCATTACCCATTATGTGTCATACTGTGATGAGGTTGGCATGATAACGTGATGGTGTTGACTTTTGCAGCAACAATCGCAAATGTTAAATCAGAAGAAAAATAAGCAAAATACTTGAGAGAAATTGTGGATTTTGTTGAATTGCATTCATCCAGGTCTTTTCAAACGAGAGTACCTAAGCTTTGTCCTGCACATAATTTCACTTTTGTTCTTCCCACTGTGATTCTTTCATTTCTATTTTTACACAAAATGCCCATAACTGTATATTACTGTATACTCAGCTTAGACCATGTAGCTATTTTGATGAGGCAAACATGAGCATGCTCGATCACCTCGTTGAAGGTGTGGGGTGATCAGGGAGCGGAGAGTGGGCGGACTGGGATACACAGGTGGAAATGATTGACAAACAGCAGATCAGCAGGCACTAGCAAGATGGAAAGCGAAATTCACAAAGCACCTATGCTACAGAGCGGTATTTAAGGTGGAAGACTTTCCCTTCCAGAATCCCCTCAGCTACACAAGAACAAGGTGGTCCTGAACTGTATCAGTCTGAGCCGCTAACGCTGTGACGCTGGCCTGTCAGCAGCTTCAGCAGCTCTGGGAAGCTGTGGAGACTCACAGCAGGTTGTAGCAGCTGCAGGAAGTGCTGCTTTAAGTTACCGCTGCTACGATTTGATCAGCAGGTAAAGAGTAAAGACTGGTTTTACGTTTACATGCCTCAAAAGCAGAAATCCATCCCATTGCAGGATGTTTAATCAGAAACTGTGAAAGAATAAAAGCCTGAAACTAGCAAATCCGTTCATATGCGTTGGTGGGCGAGGTTTTCTATATCTGCAAGGTGAGGACCTGCCAGTTGCATCTGGAGGGCGGGGGCACAAAGACAAGGTTTTTAAAAATTTCTCATGATTTAAAGAATTACCAAGTATGGCTCAAGTATGGCTTTACATCACAAAAAACAAAATCTGGTTTTATCCTGTAGGGGGCGTTATAATTTTATCAAAAGTACAGGTGGTTTTCTTTACAATTAAGTAATACTATGTTGTTTACAGCTCAAAAAATACGTTTTTGGGTGCACAACCCCTTTAAGTTTAGTATTTTTACATGCAGCTGCCAAGAAAATGTAAATCTGCCATACGAACTTGTATACATAGCCAGGCAGGTTTATTTGTACACCACATTTCATGTAGCCTATATGACAATTCAAAGTGCTTTACATAAAACACTTAGTGTATTTGCAGGAAGCATTAAAAAGTACATTAAAAACAAACTTTCAAAATAAATAAAAGGAATTAAAAACTGAAAAAGCTAAAATAAAATAGATAAAATGCAAGAAATAAAAGTTCCACTGTGAGGAATTAAACAGTTGTTTTGATAAAAGGTGGTAAATAGAAAAGTTTTAACCCTGATTTAAAACTGTTTTGAGTTTCAGCAGACCTGCAGTTTTCTGGGAGTTTATTTTGGAGCATAAAAGCTGAACGCTGTCTCTCCATGTTTAGTTCTGACTCTGAGAAAAGAAAGTAGACCTGACCCTGATGACCTGAGGGATCTGGTTTTTCAAAATCCTGCTGAGGCATCAGTCCTTTAATCCTCGATATGTTCTTTAAGTGGTAATAGGCTGACTTCACAACAGTCCTAATAAAACTGCTAAAATTCAGGTCTGAGTCCATGATTACTCCCAGATTTCTGGCTTTGCGGTTGATTTTGAACTTAGCTGTTTGAAGCAGAGTGCTGACTTTTAATCTTTCTTCCATGACTCCAAAAACTATAATTTCAGTTTTGTCTTCATTTAGCTGAAGGAAGTTCTGGCACATCCAATTTTTAATTTGATCAATGCATTTGATCAGTGTTCGGATTGAAATGTAGTCTCCTGTTGAGATGGTTATGTAGATTTGTGTGTCATCAGCATAGTTATGGTAACATATTTTGTTTCATAATTTGAGCAAGTGGGCGCATGTAGATGTTGACCAGCAGTGGCCCCAAGATGTAGCCTTGGGGAACACCAGAAGTTATTTTAGTTCACTCAGAGCAGCAGGAAGAGTGGAATACATTCAGAGCAGAAAAAAACTGCTCAAAAAGAGCTTATAAAATTTCTAGCCGACATAAACTAGAACTGTAATGTTGTTACAGTTCTGCAGTTGCATGGGATGATCTAAGGTACATAAACAATAAGCTGAATTTCCAAACAGACATTATCTAAATTATTGCAGCCTTAAACTAATAATAAAACTTTCTTCAACATTCTTTACAGTGTCATGAAGCTCATGTACACAACATTTACACCAGCTTAATTAGCAGAAATATCCTGTAAAAATTTAGTAAATTATGCAAAACTATCTGAGTCATTCATTGTACTTTTAAATTAACTTTCCAAAAACTCATCATACCTGTCTTTTTTATCATAAAAAAACAACACTGAAAGGAAAAGTATACTATATATACAAAGGAAATTTGGAATGATAAAGGATGTGAAGAAACACTGCAGCAGTGGATGACAAATTGCCATCTTCAGATTTTGCAGATCTTATCTGTGAGAACGAGATCTCATCATCTTGCTTCTGTTATTAACTATAATTTTTATCCTCATGAAGACAGACTGTCCTCTTGTTCTGCGCAGCAACAACATGGCAAACATGATACAAGTGACTGGAGTTTTCAAGTAGATTCAAGATAATATTAAAGGTCAACTCATTTCATTCTAATTAATTCACTGCTTTGTCTTTCATGCCTGTGCACAGCAATAAATCTTTACACCTTATTTTCCTGCAAGTTCTGTACTACATCAATCTCATCAATCATCTGTTGTGGCTAACTATAATAGTCAAATGTATCTGAATTACCGCCATCCCTCTCTGCAGAAAAGTTCAAGCCAAAACAAAGCATTTGTGCCTGGGGAATCCATCATACAGCTGCAGTGCAATCAGTTCTGACCATGAAGTAACTTCAAAACTTCCACTCTGTTACTTAATGATAAACACCTAATATCCATCTAGTTGAAAAACAGCTCATGACTGCATTTCACTGTGCACATTATACCAAACATATGCTTTTGAATATGGTAAATTATGGACTATCTAATGGAGCTCATCTTAAGAGCAAGGCAATAAACTTCCTAAATCTAATTCATTACTCTTCTGAAGAGAAAATTCAAAGTACAGATACAATTTTTCACAAGATTTATCTTTGTAGAACAACCTCAACACTTTCTCTCAGCTTATATTTTCATGCAAATAAAAACAGTCTGTAGGATTAAGTCTTTATAAATATTACAGTGAAGTGCTAATTAAACAGTGACATGAATCCTGTTGTGACAGTTTTGCGCCGTCAGCGTACCTCGGAGTTGTGATCAAAGAGAGGCAATAGGCCTGAGGCAGAAAAAGAGGATAAAAAGCATATAAAAAAACTCAATGTAAAAATAGAACTCATTGAAGCTCAAATGTTATAAAGAAAAACAAAAGATCAATGACTGGAAAGTCAGACTTGAGAGTAGATAATCTGGTAACTTAAAATCAGCTTAGATACGCAGTGAAAAAAGAAAGTTCCACCTTTTCAAATCTTAATTTCTATCAGGACATAAAAAACAAACAAACAAACAACAACAATAAAAAAAAACCCATGAAAGCACCTTTAGCAGCTATAACTTGAAGTAATGATTGTCTGTACGATGGTATCAGTCTCATAGATAATTGTGGAAGAATTTTTTGCCCACTTAATTCAACACTGTTGTGTAATATTATTGATGCGGCAGTTTGTTTATGCACAGCTCTTTTTAAAGTCCCACAGCAGCATTTCAATCAAGTTGAGGTGTGGACGTTGGACCACTGTAAGATTTTAATTCTTTTCTTTTTCCGCCATTCTGTTATAGAGTTGCTGCTGTGTTTTGTTTCAATGACACAGTTTTGGTCAAGAGATTCAGTGTCTACAAAGAGCCCAGGTCATGAGCGCTTCACTACGGTGTTTAACCGTTCGTTTGGGGTGTTTGTGCTGATACGCAATTACGATTTTATAATTCTTTTAGTTTTTAGTGTTTAAAGTGTTGTGTTGCTAGTAACAGAGTATATGTTGGTCTCCATCGCATACCTTACAAAAGCCCATGACTGAAAGTGTATCATTTAACTACACCAACTACTCCTCCATCCTCCTTCCTTACAAGATCATCACACATGACTTTACTCCGTGGCACTAAGCTAACAAACATCTGAACGGTCCAGACAGCAAACTGACTAAACTTTGGGTTTCATAGAGCTGCTAAAACTCATCAATGATCAATTAATTGAGTGCATTTGATTAGCAACACCTGGTTGCTATTTACCATCCTAATCTTTTGTGTGTGTGTGTGCGTGTGTGTGTGAGTATATGTGTACATAACTTTATGCAGTGGTAGTGAAGTAATGACTGTGGTAAAACCTAAACAAAGCGAGGATTTAAAGTTAGCGTCATTAAGTACCAGAAACCAGAAAGTATGAATAAGATTCTAACCAGAGCATCACACCTCAAAATAAAAAAAAAGAAGATACATTTCCTTATACATTCCCTTTTGCTATAGCTACAATGACAAATAATTTTTAGTATACTGAGTAGATATTCTTAAACAATATTTGGACAGAAAATAATAATCTATATATAACTAACGTTACACATTGTTTCTGAATTTAATATAAAAGAAAATAAAACTTACAGACTAATTCATGATTATACGTAGATTATTTATTCTGCTTCATGTTTTTGTATTTTATAATTATATTTTGGTATTTGTATACATTGATGACTAACCCACTGCTAAGACAAAATAATTATGAGAATAAGTGGTTCATTTAATTCCATTGCATTGTTTTTACCAATATATTTGTTCTGCTGGGGAAAATCTGGATTTCCCAAGAGCAACACTTTATTTTCTTCTGTATTTGCTACTGATGGTTTTTCAGATATAATGCCGCCGAATAGGAGACATAACTCTACTGAATTCTGAATCATATCTGTAAGATTTGCTCTTGGAAAACTTTGCTATACTGGCAGGGGATTCAGGAAGCATCATCAATCCATCTTCAAACACTCTTATTAGGAGTGTTTTTCCGGTGCTCCGGTGTATCCACTACGACATTAGCGTCTGCTCTATCAGCCAGCAGATTCTGCAGGTTTGTGTGTGTGTGTGTATGTGTGTGTGTGTGTGTGTGTGTGTGTGTGTGTGTGTGTGAGAGCGAGAGAGAGAAAGAGAAAAGACTGCCTATCTTGATTGTTCACCTGTACAATGCTTGTCACAGACAATAGTTCTGTGATGCTCTCTCAGACATCAGTTTCTTCATGCTGTGTAGACAATCCCTGAGGATCACCAGGCACCTTCAGCATCTCCTGGTTGTACGTCCTCTCATCCAGTAAGACAATAAAATTGCAGCTGTTGAATAGTTAGCTGATAGTGTAATCACATGCCGTCTCAGGATGATGAATGAGGCTGGTCGCTGGCGGCTATGTTTGTGCCTCAGATAAGTGAACGTGTTCCTTCAGGAATAGTTGCCAGAGTGCTAAAGTTGCTCCCCATTGATGTGCCACTTTATATTTGTGTGGGGGGAAGGGCAATGCTGTGAAATTCACTTGGCTTTTCACTGAAGTTTGATAAATTTTCTTTTCATGGAAACTGAAAACACTGATTTTATTATGAACTACAATAAATAAATAAATAAATAAATAAATAAATAAATAATTCACACAGAAGAATGAACTAGAATAACTTTGAAAAAGGTCACGAGGTCATAGCTTTACTTGCAGATGCACTGATGTACTGATTCACCTACAGATAATTTGTCATCTCAATGCCTGCTTTTGGAGATACAAGGTGTAAAGAATTTAAAGTGAAATCAAGAAGCAAAGATTAACCTCAAGGCCAAACAAAAGCATTGTCACCCGAGTGTTTTTCAAGCTGGTAGTCTGACTTCTGGTTTTGTTTGTCATTCTTTTTGCTTTTGACAAAGAAGATTTTTTTTAAATAAAGGCTGAGTCACAGCAATGTATCAGACCATCTGAGCTGTGGTGTTACACAACCTTTAGCAATGTTTGTGTTTTTAGAGTCAAAAGCAAAACATTACTTTTAATATTCTCAGTCAAAATATATAATGGAAAATTACCATATAAACGTACAATACAAATGGACTAAATCAGTTAATAGATAGTTTAACTGTGTGGCATCGCTGATGTTGTAGAGACTGACAGTTTTTTCTTTAATACTGAGATATACACTGTCTGCAAGTGTCATAAACACCTGGCTATATGTTAGGTTACCTCTAGTTGTGTCTTTGTTTGAATAAAGCCTGTTACACACATAACGATTTTTTTAAGCTTATGAGATGTTTTATCTGGTCGAGACCTCACATGCGAAGATAAAAAAAATCAGTTTTGATCGTACTATGTGTCCGAAAATGTAATTATGGAACAACACACACATGACGATGCTGTCCAGCAACTCATCTACAATCTAGTCCTCCGAGCCAGACAAACGTCGAAATGTAGAAGAAGAACCATAGCAACAACCGGCAAAAAACAAGAAAAAGGAACATAGTAACAATCTTGCAAGCCAGTATGCTGATATCTAGTTGCTGGCGTGGGCTGTGGTGCTGTCAAGCGAAATACAGCTGTACTATGATGCCCCAGGCTGGAAAAAAAGTTGTCTGTTACGGTTTCTCAGCACCAGTACACTGTAGGGCAATGACAGCTCTATGAATACACATAATAAATGACAGAAGCACAGTTTTAAGGTCAGAAACGTATGCAATGTTCCTTTAAATGACTGTTAGATGTCCAACTTGTTATGACTCATAAAAAGGTCAACTTGAAGAAGTAACAAGATATTTTCTGGTTCTGATTTGGTATAAATGAATTACACATACTGAAAATATTGATGTTGTGCTTTCAGTAAACATCAGGTCAGCTTGCTCTAAGGTCACACTTGTAAAATTGTAGTGTGAAAGGAGGTATCAGGGTCTCTCTCTTTATTTAACAAAAGCTTGTAAATGTACCTTCATGTTTAAACAATTGAGCTGTTGAAGTGTTGCAAAGGTCTGTCTCTAGGTGAGATGACCCCATGCAGCAATAGGAAATTAAGTCACTTGTAATTTAACTAAGCAATGAATTAAACATTTAAATCTCTCTTTGGATAACAAAGGTGCAGATCTTTATGCCAATAAGACAGTTATAACCACTGAAGAGGGATTGCTCCGATTGAGTTTTCATAATGCTGGAAAAATTATTAGTTTTGGTAAGAAAAATCACTAAAGTTGTTTTAGTCAGTTATATCATAATAGAAAAAAAGAAACTGGTATTGCAGGTATTGGAACTGGGCTATATGGTATTTAAATTTTGAGACATTTATATATACATTGTGTAGTTTGTACAACACAACAAACAAAAATTTATTGTAATCTCTTTCACAATTGTTTTTAGGTGTACAAAGCAAATGTACACCTAAAAACAAAACAGCAGATAAGACTGGAGGACATCAGAGGGTCAGATTATTAAAAAGGTTTAGGACCATCAAGACATTTATAAGCTGCTTAAATAACCTTAAAATTGATCCTGAAATACATGGGTAGCCAATGCAGTGATTTTAAACTGCTGTAATGTCTTTAGTATTGTTTTTGGATCCTTCCTCTTTGTCTCTTCCTTCCTTACCTCATGACAGAAGCAACTGACCAAGAATGGACCTAGCAGGTGAATTAATTGGCTCTTTTTAGAGTGTCTATGTTGGGAGGCTGTTGAAAAGTCACAGAATCAGCTGGAAACTAACCTGGAGCTGCCCCAGAGAGCTCCCAGGAAGAAGCCAGGCCAAGAGAAGCTGTGAGAGACAGAAGAGTCAAGGAGGGTCACATTTATGGGGGACAAGGTTTGTTTTAAAACCACTTCAACTTCAAATATTTAGCTTCCAGCAGCATAGACCTCTGGTTATTACTCCTTAGCCAAAGCCAAGATCTCAGCTTGCCAGGTGTCAGTCCATCTGTATGTCTTTCGGCCTTCGGTCTGCCAATTCCTAATCTGTCAGGTTTCTGCCCAAGAGTTTTTAGTCACCCAGTCCCAGTCTGGTTCCACATCAGTGGTGAAGCCCCTGCCAGTTGCTGATTTACCCTCCTCATCTGTACTAGTGCCCAGGACCCACCATGTGTCATGACAGGATTCAATCAATTTTGTTTTAGGATTATGACCTTTAATCCCAGTCATCAGGGATCATAGTTCTGTAAGGTTTTCATCAAGCTGATTAGTATTTTGTATACATTAAACAACTTTATACTAAATCCTACAATGCACATTTCCCGGCTCACAGTTAACAGTAACAAAATTTAAGTATTTGTTCACTCCAACCTATTCTTGTTCTTAATTTTGACCATATTCTTCAGTTTTTAATAATTTAAATTTCTATTTGAACAAAAGATTTACAAAGTCATACAATTAATTTAGTTCTACAAACCCATCTAACTGCAATAATGTACCCTGTTCTATATAACATTTAGTTAAAAAAAAAGGTGCACTCTGTTTCAAATTAAACTATAAGGGGTATGAAATTTTAATTCAGCCATTGACTTTGCTGAATGAGCGCTGATCATTGAATTTATTTGTATAAAGCATCATCTTGGACATTGCATTAAAAACAGGCAAATTTCAGGCATCAGGGCTCCAGACTAACTTTTTTACGATGGCCCCTAACTTAAATTTTTAGGAGCACAAGCAGGAAATTTAGGGGCGCACACTGAAATCACTGTGCATAGCAAATATTCACATTTCCTTTCATTTTCACTGTATTTGTGATAAATACGTGAACAATAAATTCAGAAATTACAACATCTACAGTTCACATGTTTGTGTGCAGCAGTTGACAAAAAAAAAAAAAAAAAAAAAAAACATCTTACTGGTCACACTAATACAAAACAAGTAGACATAGAACTTTTCAAATCAAATCAGATTTGATGATCTGATTTGATATTCACTTTGTAGTCAAAGCAGAATGGCAACTTTGTCACCATCATCCCCCCTAGGGCATGGTATGACTTGTCCATGTAGTTACTGGCAATAAATAGCTTCAGGGACTGATACTCCTCCAGCCACTGTTCCCAACTCCTCAGTAAGAAAAGTAGCTATTGGCTGTCCTAAAAGTTGCTAATTAGCATTATCAGCCTAGTACATATAGTTGTAATGGATGCTGCCATAAAGAGGGATGTAGTGGCAAGGGCAAAAATTGATTAAAGACAACCTAAAAATGTTTAGAACAGCAAAAATAAATTAATAAAATAAAATAATTATTCTGTCAATATTTTCTTTACTTATAGTTCAGTTTTTTTTAAGTGTATTTTGTTTTTTAATTAGTCTGGAACATGTCACACCACTTTTAACTTTTTAAATATTTTTGTCCACATTCTTCATTAATAGAGATTACTCTGACAGTAAGCCAGTGCAGGATCATCCAGCAGCAGCTTTGTACGTTTCATTTCCAGTCTGGTCATGAAACAGAGGTAAACGTCGTCTGCTCTGAATACAGCTGGGAGCTGCTGCTCCGAGAAGACCAAGCCTTGTATGAGTGCTTTTGGACAGGGGGAGGGGTCTGCACAGCACCCGCTCCTCATTGGGAAGAGTAAACTACGTTCATTCACCTCAGTCTCCAAAAGTCTCATGTAATACCAGAAAAAGTCACTGTTAATTGTAGCTATTTTTTAAGTTGCTATAGGGGTCTAAATATAGCGACAAAGTTGCTAAATTGACAACACCGAGGAACAATAAATTCCCCCAAGACCCGCCTCTTCACACATAAGCCAATCACAGTGGTCATTCGTCCTCGCTCACACGCACATTGGCCATCGTCTTCTTCGTTGGTGTTTGTCTCCTTTTCTCGTATTGAAGTTAGTTTGAGTAGGCAAACCAGCAGCTAATTTGCGCATTACTGTGAACTGGTTGCCATTGTGCGAGTAGATGAAAAGGTCACTCACACTGTCTCACATTTGGTCGCAGTCTGGAGCCCTGGGCATAATCGCAAAAAATAAAATAAAATAAAATAAATAAATTGTGTGTATATATATATATATATATATATTCATACTATGTTGCATTTTAAAAATCATTAAATTTTTTCAGTAAATCCAACCAAAACTATCATTCAGGCACTTCTCTATAAAACAAACAACAACAAAACAAACAAATTAAAAAGTTAGAGAGAAGGGAAAAATAGCAGATGCATTTTAAAATCCATCAATTGTTACGGTAGGTGGATATGAAGGTGAGTTTCTTACCCTGGCAACAAAGACCTTAATTTATTTTCTGGAAAGAAAGTTGCAGCTCTACCTGAGACAGATAGATGTGTAACCTTTATTTCAAGGTGGCCCAGAATGACGAATGGAAGAGCAGGGAAGATGGGAACAGTCAGAGTTATCATTGTTGTCAGTCCAATCTCTCTTCATCAAAGACCTAGGGAGGCCGTCAGCAACCATTAGTGTGTAATTTCCAGTCCTGACCAGGGGACTACTGAGCACTTATTCTGCCCTAGAGAGTCCTGGGATTTGTTCTGTTCCATATGGCTTAAAATATTGGATGTTTGAAATATTTTATGTTGTGATTTTATGAATTGCATGAATAGTCATTGGCTTAGACCAGGAACAAAATGACTTTTTCCTTCCTTGCTATTGCCCTGTTATGCTAAAAGTCATTGTTAGTGACAACTTAAAAATACCATTTACTTTACTACATTTTTGATATATGGAGGACACCATTATTTTATCTGTGCAATAGATTCTGGGATGAAGAGTTGTCTTGGTTGTTGTCAAGACAAGAAGACTAGAAGGTTCAAGTGGGACTTGTTTGTGACTAGATGTTTTTTCCCCCATCAAAACAATGAATATACAGAAACAATGCTGCACTGCACTTGGGTTGCAGTTTACATACAAAAGGAAACAAAATTAGCAATGGAAGTCTTTAGTTTGTGAGTGATAAGAATAGAAAAGCTGAATGGGAGAAAGCCTGTAGATGGACACAACTTCCTCAGAACCCACTTTTACCTTTGTGGTACTTCTGATGCTTTGGTGTCACTTTATCAACCACAGCTGCTAAAGGAGCTAACAGAGCTGGTGATAATGAAACCAAAGACTTTTTCTCTCAAGACTTTTGAAAGCCTAAGGCTGGCGAGCAAAACTGTGGGTAGAATATATATACATACATATATATATATATATATATATATATAAATTGTTATTTTAAATTATCTATTTATTTTAAATCAGTATTGTTGATTACTGTTGATTGTTGATGTGCAGCACTTTGGAGATCCAAAGTGGGTTGGATTGGGTGGTACATTCACACTCTGCACAAAAAGGCCACTGTTCCAACCTCCCCCCAGCCGAGGCTCAAAAGAACAAACTTCTTGCTGTGAGGCCGCAGTGCTAACCACCACACCACCATGCAGCATAATAATAATAATAATAATAATAATAGTAATAATAATAATAATAATAATAATAATAATAATAATAAAAATAATGAAAAATAAAAAAATAATAATAGACATCTCTTATCTTGTAGGGTTGAAATTATGGAATGTTATCAATCTAAAAAGAGCCTAAAACTGCCACTGCCTGTATACTATTTAGTTAAACGTATTTAACTACCAGAGTTGCTGTCAGCGGTTTATGTTCTTTGGTTTACTGTTATGTTGTTTCATGTTCTTGTTTTTTGTTATGTTTATGGTTTACATTCTGGATATTTGTTATGTTCTTGGTTTATGTTCTTGGTTTTTGGTGTTTAGGGCCATGTTTAGGTCTGTGTTTTCTGGTTCCTACTCATTAGTTCACCTGGTCTGATTAGCTCATTTACCTCACCTGTTTCTTGTTAATCCTTCCTCTGTCAAGAAGCCATTATATAACTGACTTGCCAGGTTTAAATAAGTAAAACAAACTCACAAAAACAACCATGGTGGCAAAAAAAAACTCACGTCACTAAATATTAACATTATCAATCTGAGACATGGACTTTATCAACCAACAGCAAACAGTAAGCATCTAACAACAAACAGAAGCAACAAACAATGGACCGCCAAGAAGGAAGTGCAACCAATGCCTTATATACGCCGAAGGATTAACAAGGTAAATGAGCTAATCAGGTATGAAAAAAATGCAAGAAGAGGATCCTCTAAAGCTCAAATGACTGGGAGCAGAGCATACTGTCAATGTGTTGGGTGACAGTTCACTTATGATTTCAGTTTGGCTCTAATTATTACTTATTATTAAGAGCATTTTATAATTTTGAGAAAAACAATATTTGCTTTATTTTGATAAAAATAGGAGTCCATGACAAAACCAAAAAGCTTTAGAGCAATAGACAGATATATGTGCTTCTTTACTCATTTAAAACCTAAAAACGACCTTAACGCAAGGGGAAGGTTAACCTGATCATGGGGATAATTAAATGTGTGTAGCATCCAGTAAATTAAATAGTAATCTGACTGACAGCCTTTTCCGAGGAAAGCTCTGCTTGTGTTTACACAATTCTCATTAAACTATGGAGGCAAAACTTGCAGATCAGGCTGGATATAAATCAGTGTCTTTGGTGTTGTGTAAGTTATATTGACAGGTAAGTCTTGCGCCTCTGTTAAACTTAAACACACACCCACCCTGACAGTTTGTCACCACAGCTCAGTCTGGTCTCCCTCGTGTGAAAAATGGTTAGAACACAAACCCATTTCCTCCTGCCGGCCTGGATCCACTCTATGTTCAGGGATTTCATGTCACAAAGACGTTGACATCACCTCTCTCGCTGTTTGAAAATTTATATCACTTCACTGAAAGAATATGTGAATTTCAGGCAAGTGCTTTAATGCTTTGTCAGTAGAGCAATGAGAGTGGCCGATGTATGGACTGTCATGTTCCTGCACTGTTACAATTTGAGATGCATTTAAAAAAAACAAAAACAAAACTGTCACACACAACTGCAGTGTGATCTTGCATTTCGTGTCAAAGAGCCCCCACACTGTCGCTGCGTGCTGTGACATTTCTCAGCAACACCACATGCCAGCTACTGAAACGTCAAGTATGGGGGGAAATGTCAGTTTTTTTCACCTTTATTTAGGCTGGAACAGGTAACAGCATAATGGCAGAGAGCTAACAAATTAAAACGCAGCCAACCATAAAAAGTGTTTTTACCTACTAAGATGTTTTCCTAAATTTAATCAACTCCTTTTACAAAGTAATACTGTTAAGAAGTTAAAACAAAAGAGAAAAGAAAAAAATTAGGTGGAAAAACAGCTTTTCTTTTTTCATTTCCTATTACTTTATTTACCACCGCAGAAAAATAACAATATGCAGCTGTTTTTATAATCATTCATAATAATTAGTATGTGATTGTTGGAGAATGACGATGTGTTTATCATGTTCTTGCCAATCCTGCATTCATATAAAAGTTTTGCTCAGTACAAGAACATGTGCATTTTATTTTCCAGTTAATATGGATGCTTCTAAGGAGAAGAATGCTGACTCCAACACCTGAGGCAGAGTTCATTATACATCCACTCCACTCTGACTGGTAAATGGCTAGGAGTTTGACAAAAAGAACTTTTTACTACGGATGTTGTGATGAAGATATTCATTTATGTATTTGTCCTCAGTACCAACACTAGTCATTTTGTCTCATTAAAAATGTTTTAAAAAATACTTTTAAGAGAAATCTCCAAACAACTCTGCACAGTATGATATGAGTTTGAAATTAAATTAAACCCAAACCACATTAATTGTTTGAGCTTTGTAGACACACATTTACATTTTTATATATTTTGCTGCCACTAGGCATTATTATCAGAAATATGGAGCAGTATCAGCTGTGGGCTGCTCTTGATTTGTCTTCTTTTTGCTGTTGGTGCTTTAGTTTGGTTCTACTGTGGACAACACATAATTCAAAATAGACACAAATCTACTTTGTGGCAGAGTGAAAAAAATTGTTAGATAATAAAAATTGTTAAGTGGAGTAGCGTTCTAAACTTTTAACCTGTGCTATTTTCTTTTTTTTTTTTATTTTTATTTTTTTAAATTTCCTCCTCTTTGATTAATTATTTTAAGCTTTTTTAACCACTCTCAGCTCACACTAACGTTCAGCCAGTCAGCATTCAATCAAATTGTAGCATCATCTAGAAGGAATATGTGTTGTGAAGTTTAACGAGAACTGAACATTAAAAAAAAAAAAAAAAAAAAAAAAAGCTGTGTGCTATGGCTGCAAATGTATGAAATGGCCTTTACTCTTATGCTGCTTCCCATTATTTCTGCTCCCATTCATTTTAGTGATATTGGTGAGTTGCAGTTGTTTTATTAGTGGGGAAACAATTGTTATGTACATATTTTCAACATGTGGAAAGAGCTCAAGTGATGTGTGTCTGTACTGGGTGCTAAACAGCAACATACTAATTATTATATGTTGAAGCTCACATAAAACCACGATCATGAGTTGTATACCCAGTGATCATGATACTGATCATTAAAAAGATCCTTAATTGGTACAACCCTATGGTTTTATGTTGTTTAAATTATTATTATTATTATTATTAACATAATTTGGCTACTGCATCCTGGATACTGTCCTACACATGAACAACAGTAGTCTTCTAATGATCACTAATCATGGATTGCAATGCTACAACATATTGGAAATGTGGACACGCATGCATTTAGTAGGTTTTTTTGTGAGACTGCTGTTTAAATTTCAAGTCATCAGTTTGGTGTTGTTAATGGAAACAGCTTAATTTGCCATTTTTTTTTAAATAAAGATGTGTTCTTTTTCACAGTGACATGCAAGTCTTAATTAGATCAGCTGTTAAATGTTGAATGCATTAACTTTCTTAGACCAAGTCTACGACATCTGTCATGATCCAGCACATGAGGAACATAATGCCAACTTAATGGCAGCGGGCAGTGCATTAGGCTTCAAAGGCATTTGAATACATTAGCACCTGTGATCTTGACATTTTAGAGTGCACACATCTGATGAAGAGTGCAGCACTCACATCATCACCTCACAATGTACTCTGTTTCTCCTTTCTTCTCTGCTGTATTTATCAGACCCATCTCACTAAGCAAAAAACATCCAGCAAGGCATAATGGAAGTCCTTTCTTTAAACAGCATGTACAGGCAGTAAATGGACTTGCTTTTTTATTTTTTTCAAATTATATCCATCCTGGAAAGTATACAGGAGTATGAAAGAAAAAAATAACTGGTTATGGACTAGACATGAGCAATTTGTTTAGAGCTCATCAAGATGAAACATGCACATGTATTTGCCTGGTTTTATACAACAAATAAAGTAAGAGAAACTCCAGCTATCAGGAAGACCAACATGTTTATTCCAAGAATCTGGAGGATGTCCTCTAGCAGCAGACAAATAGTCTCTGACACACAGAGGAACACGGACACAGAAAATGCCCTGTCAGATTCATTAGAAGCTTTAAGGTCATTCAGACTATCATCACACAGCCCTTATTTGATTTAGGTAGAAGGGTGAAATCTTGTTATACCTCCTAATGAGCAGGACGATAGTATCCAAGACATGTGGGGATAGCAAAGGCTTGTCTAGCACCTTGTGTCGCTGACATTTTTGGCCCAGCTCAGTTTCAAGCCAAGGACAAAGGTGGTGGACAGAACATTCAGGCACCCTCTCACCCAAGCTGTCCTTCTCTCCTTGATTTCCCCTAGTGAAACAGCCAACAGAGAGCAAAGTGAAGGCTGCTAATGAGGGCAAAGCTCGGGCACCGTGACTTTCCGCTTGCTGTCCTTGCCAGAGCAGACACTGAAACAAGTGAGAGAAATCTGGGTTAAAGCAAATGGAAAAAGGTTTATAATCATACAGGAAAATATTTTCATTCTAATAAAGATGGGGATCCTCCACGTTGAGGGCTATGCCTGCTCGATCTGCTGGCTGTTGCTGTGGAGATCGCCCTGGTTTGGGGTGCTTGGTGGCCCTGCACTGCAGCCTTGGCTGTGGGCTCCTGTGCTGACACCCTCTGTAGTCCTCGATGAGGCGGCTCCTGATATGGATGGATCCCCAAGATATGGTTCCCTCACCTCAGTGTCAACCCAGATGTTTATCCTCAGATATTCACCTCCAGGTATGTTTTAATATTCATGAGGCAAAAACTGAAGGTCAGAGTTTTTTTTGGTGCAAAAAGGAATGGAAGGTTTTATGTGTGTGCTGTGTGGGTGTGAGTGTGATAATGTGTGTAAAAGAAGTGAGATTATAATGTGTGTTAGGGAACTTCAGTGTTTTTTATACTTAAGTATATGAATGTGTATGAATATTTTACTATATTAAAAATTTTACTTTTATTATGTAAAGCATTTTGTTCTGCTTTTGTATGAAAAGTGCTTAATAAATAAAGTTTGATTTGATTTAAAAGAATATAAGTGGCAAAAAGTTTTAAAAAGGGAAAAAGCTCCTTTCTGCTTAAAGAGGGAATTCTAATAACCATTTTACTGGTTTAAAAAGTGAAAGGCCCTGCTTGGTCTATCTTGCTTATGTATGCTATTAATGCTAAACTATAGACGGAACAAGATAAAACATAAAGTGTGACTCACAAAATATAAGATAGATCTTATAAGAATATAAGAAAATGCAAACATGAAATACAGCAGTCTTTGCACTCAGAACAAAAGTAAAATTGTAGATTTATTCAGTAGAATAGCTGAGTTTAGTCTAGTGGTATGCTCTGATTTTTCCCTCCCAGTCTCGAACACCCCTGTCCAGACTTCATACAAGAACCACCAACCTCATTAATACATAAAGTATACATCCACACAAAGGTGAGATCATGAAAGACTGGTTTTGTATTCCAAATATAAATGTACTGTAAGCAACATAAGATATGAAACAGTCTTTAGTGGTTAGGAGAAATTCAAGACTGTTTCCAGTAGGTATACCAGCGAATCACACTGGATTTAATGCAAATGTGTATAACAGAAAAAGGCAAGGCTAACGGTTTAGTATAGCTAGTTTAATCTTCGAAATATCAAGTACGGTCACAAATGATCTGTTCACATCATTTAAATTACTTGTGGTTTACCTGTTTCATGTGTTGACCCACAGTCTTGCTGTCCATTGGCAGCCACCACAACTGAAGAGTTGTCTCATCTGATGTCTGTTTTTGACCCCTAATGACCGCTTGAAATAAAACCAGAGTTCAGATTTGGGATAAAACGCAGGGCTGTCATCCAATAAAAACACTTGCTTCACATGCACTCACCCTCCCGGTCCCTTTGGTCAGCGGATCAGCTGCTCCTGGAGGTGCCGAGGATGTGGAGGAAGCTCAGAGGGGACCGGGCTTTTTCTGTGGCGGGACCAGAGCTGCAGGTCAGACAGGCTTCATCACTGTTCAGTTTTAAATCCCTTCTAAAGACCCACCTCTTTTCATTGGCATTTCATCCAGTATGAGTTTGCTTTTATTGCTTGTATTTTTTTTATTTTTTATTTTGGATTGATTTAATTGTTTTAATGTTTTAATGATTTTTTTGTCTTGTCTTTTATTTAATGCTTTGCTGTTTTTACTTATATTATGTTCAGCACTTTGTTAAGTAGCTGCTGTCGTAAAGTGCTTTATAAATAAAGTTGGCTTGGCTTGGCTAAATGTTTTACTACTGTATTCTTTTAACATGTCTTTAAGTGCTTAGACTAAATTAACTGCTATACCTAGATCAAGACAGGGAGACTGGAGGGTGTCAGAAGAAGCTTTGCAACCCAGAGGAGCCTTCGAAATGTTGCAAAATGACTGACAAAGTTAAGGTCTAACTGAAACAGTAAACCTTTGGCATCTACAGATCTTTCTCCACTATTTTCTGTGGGAATATCATGGAGAACATGAAGTACAGTTGGTAATCTATCCATTAGATTCTTGCAGACAATGTATTTACATGCCCATCTCGTATCACTGAGTTTCTATAACTCCCTCAGCTGATCTTTGTACATCTCTTTTTGAACATCCACACACTTTTGGTAAATGTAAGATCCAGATATGTACATGTAAATCTTACTGAGTAAGACAGAGCTCTGGGTCCTTAATTATCTATCCCTGGCAAACAGATATAAGAAATGGCTTTGTGCCCACTACAGACAGGACACTCTGATTTCTAAACCCTTACATACGGTTCTCCTTCTTGCTATACAGAGTTTTTGCTGACTAATGCTGAAATTGCAGGAATAGGGTCAAATGCAGTCACAGGTCGACCACAGGCGGATGTCTGGAGCCTCCCTTGTGACATCCATCCATTTAGTACCTTCTTAGTAGCTTCTTATGTTCTGGAAAACAGGGACAAACAGACCATACACAGACAAGCAAGGGATTTCCTCTGGACTCCTGTTGACCTAGAAATTTCCCTTAAGTGTAACATCTCACAAGTTGTTTACTGGCAGACACAATTAGTCAACCTCCTCACATGTTCTTCTCACTTCCCCCATATGAAAAATCTCATTGTTTCACAAGCCTTCACAACACATTATTAGTAAGTATATAAGCTTATAGATAAGCGATATTTAATATGAATAGTAGAGTATGAATATAAATTAGGTAACACACCTGAGTAATTCCTTGATTAGTATCCCAATAATCTTTTTACAGTTACAGAGCTTGTACATGTCACATTTTGCCTTCCTTTTAGTTTTTTCTGTACCACAGGGCCATGTTTTGCAATCAGCGCCAACACTTCTAAAAAAAATTCCCTTTGTTATCTACCTCTTCAGTTTCATGGTTACCATGTTGGGCTATATTTTAAATAGCAGTTAGTACAAGTACTTCAACCACAGTTGTAGTATATTTTCTGTTTTCTTGAACTTTGTGCATAGAGGAGGTGAGTACCATCTTCTTGTGGTCACCCCATGCAAACATGACATTAATATGGCCTTCTGACTGTTCGTGCAGTTTAAACCCAGAATCTTTGTACATTGCTTTTATCCAATGGGAGAAGCCCAGAGGTGTTGTGAAAACAGATGCTGCAGTACTTGATAGAGAGAAATGTCCTGTTGCCCTGGACTGTGAAACATCTGAAAATTATAGAAAAGAAAAAAAAAAGAAAAAATCAGTCCACTGGACAAAACCAGTCCATTAGTGTGATGCTGTGTCACACTGACAAGACTGACATTTACATTTCATTTTAAACAGTAGTTCCCAAACTTTTTCTGCAGGGCCCTCTGACAGCAATAATGTAAAGCCCCCCCTAATCCCGGTACCACATGCACCCTGAAGCTTACAAAGAAAAGTATGAAGAAATGTGCCACGAAATAGTCTTTAGTTTGTTGGCTGCTTCTTTGTTAACCACAGTTAAAATCATATTAGTGGCAAAAGGAATTATCAAATCCTCTGCTATAGTGTAAGATGTTTTAAACCAGGCAACTCTGCAAACTACTTCAGTTAAGTTGAGCTGCTATATACAACAGGGGAGTTGTTTATTTCTAAAATAATCAACAGGCTTTTCTTTGCGTTCAGGATGAGAAGTCCCCAAGCAGCTTTATAACTTGTTTGGCTTCATACTGTCCGATACTGATATTCTGAGACAAACAACACACTGTGGTCTGTCTTCATTACCCACCACTGATCTTCACCATTACTTGACCATTACCTGGTCATGCCAAGATATGCCTGATCATATTTTCTTCTCTTTTTTTTTTTTTTTGTGTAGATGAAATCTCTGTTCTTGATTCACCATTTTTTGCCCATTGGTACTTTCACAAATTTGCCCATGTTTTGGTAGCAGTGCAAAAGCCAAGCTTTATTTAGCCTTGCAGCACTCTTGGAAGTATTAGTTACAAGATTAAGTAGCTGTCAGTATCACAACTGCTGCATGAGGTCCTCATGTTGCTGTGTGCACTAACAAATTAAATGTTAGCACATAGCGTGAGGTCCTGGTAGGGCAGTAGTTTTTGGAGAAGAGACTCTCCATCATCCATCTCAGCATAACCTTCTACAATTTACTTTGTATTTGCAAATATTAAAACACTGATTAGTACAAAACAGTTCTAAATAATTGTCAATGACAGATCAATCAGGACATACACAAGAAAAAGTCTCTAGATTTGTTGCTAGCTGCTTCTTTGAAATAGAGCCACTAGATGGGTCTGAAAACTCGCTAAATAGCTCCAAAGTAGCTAAGTTGGCTACACTGATTTAGCTGAGCTCTGACGTGTTCCTCAATTTAATCGATGTACCGGAAATCGAGCACTGACAAACATTCTGCGTTGTTTGGAATGCAAACTGCGATTAAATGCGTAAATTTTCTTTAGCAGGTTAATATTTTATAATTAATTAATTGTAATTAATGTGCTAAAGTTCCACCGCTGGTTTATATTTATCTGAACAAAACACAACGTTAGAAGAGTCTTACCTGGGCGAAAGAAAAAATTAGCTAGTCTGTTGAGCAGTGGTCAAAAGTGCTCTTTGAGAGCAAATATAGCATCTCATGTGGAAATCCAGGTCCCAGAGTCTGGAGAAAGAGTGGAGAGGCAACAATCCAAGGCATTTAAAGTGCAGCCTGAAGTTTCCACTGTCTGTGTTGATTTTGGGATCCGTGCCATTTGCTGGTGTTGGTCCACTGGACTTTATTAAGTCCAGAGTCAACGCAGCCATTACCAGGAGGTTTTAAAGCACTTCATGCTTCCTACAGCATTTTTTACAGGGTGACAAAGGTTGATTTACAAATACTAACTCTGAAATCATTTGCAAACATCCTTTTAACAACCACAATTTTTTTTTATTTTTTACTGTATTGAGCCTGTTACCCCCGCTCTGGATTACTGATTGTCCACACCCTTTCCAACCAGTCATCACCAGTATACTAATCATCACATGAATTTCCCTGCAAAGGGATTAATAAAGTATTTTTCATTTCATTTCATTTCATTTCATTCATCCACACCTGTATCCAATCTCCTCACCTGGCTATATATACTCCAGCGTCCCTGTTGGACCTCGTTTCATCACACTTGGACTAATCCTCTTTCCATTCCTGGCTCTGTGTTTCCAGTATGATCTGTCAACCCCCCGTTTTTCTCCCAGTCGTAAGACCATTCCACACTTCACTATCTGTTCAAAAAAGCTTTCTTAATCGTTATGTCTCCGAGGGGTCCATCATAACAGAGCCTATACTGCCATTGCATCACCTCTTCCCACAAGACTTTTATTTATAGTCTGCACACAATCAAATGTCCACCATATGTCATGTGCTACCAGTTGTCCTCTACTCTTCCCTATTATATGGACCTTCACCTATTCTTCAAGTTAATTGATTTCCCATGGCATACTTTTGTAGTTCTAGACGTCGTTCTTAATTATTTCACTTTGAGCTGTTGGAAAACATATAGATGGGCCTGCGCCAAACTCAGGGTTGTTGGTTGATTTAACCACAGAGGTTTGTGTTCAACCGAGTGGATAACCAGTGACCAGGGAGACAATATAGCCTGTAAAGCCTCTGTTGGCTTCACAATAGTTTCTTTTGTCAGTTTAATGAATTATAAAGATTAGAAAACAATAAACATAAAAAAAGAGATGCTGGGATGAATGAGCAATATGGTAAATCTTTGGTCCTGACTCATGAACTGATGCCTGACCTACACAAGGAGTCTGGACATTTACACCTTTATTGTGGATAGAAGGGTTTTGCAGGGATAGGTCTGTATTTCCCTGCTCTGAACTCTTCCGTAAAGCGCCTCTCTTTTTTACCCTTTGTCTCTTGGTGTTCATTATGGGTTCTGTAAAATTCTTGAAGATGCAGCAGGGTGAATAAATTCCAGGTCATTAGAAGACACATGGAAGGTTATGTTAGTGTAGTCGAAGGTTACCATTGTCATTTGGGTCCCCTGTCCTTTCTTTAATGAGGTGCATCCCTTCATTCTAGATGGTTTAATTAACTTGTGACTGATGAATAACATTTGTTACAGTCTGGGAATGGTGCTGCAGACTGTGGGTACAAATCAGTGATTTGTATGTAAATAGTAGAGTTATGAATGAGAAAGATATCCAAACAAGGTTAAAATGAAGTGTTTACCACTTTAGATCTATACAAAAAGCAAATCTTTCTTCTGTGAAAAGGATAAAAACTATATACAGGAAGTTTGTGAACACATTAAAATTTTATTGCCTAATATGGTTTTATTGTATGCTATAAAGGTATTTTAAACATAAAAAAGTCAACTGAAATCAGCTTAGATAAATGGTATAAGATATTTTTGGTATTTTCCCAACTGCCTCTTCTAGAAATCATACTTCATAAGCAGGTCCCCATGGTGATGAATACAAATATACCTCTTGAATACGATCAGTGTTAACAGCCTGTGTGTTGCTTTTTTCAGAAGCGTGTGTCATATTTCTGTGCTTATTCAGTGCTTATAAATCAACCCTTCCCCATAACAGCCTAAAGTGAATACAAAGTAAATGGACAGAATCTTTCTGCATTCATTTAGACAAGGTTGCCTGGCTCACTAAACCCAAACACTGAATTCACCTTCTCATAATGGATTATCACGAGGGTGTTTTTGGGACTGCATACTTCTTTTTGCTTTCACCAAATTAAAGCCCCAACCTAAAACTCACATCAAAACAACCTCTCTCTTTTATCCACAAGGACTCAAAGCTCTCTTTTATGTGTGCTTGTTTTTGAAAATTGATCCTTTTTTGCTTCCATACTGACAAACAGGAAGCTTATATGATAGCAGAAGAAACTAAGATTCAAGTTTCAAACAATGCTTTAAGTTCTTTTATTTTAAAACATGCTAAAAAATTATAATTATATGTTGAGTTGCCCTTAGACTTCCAGCTGTTGTAGTGAATAGACTTATTTTTTACTCAGGAACAGACTTTTTCTCAACTGCTTGTCACTTTACTAGTCAACAAAATAAAACTCAAATAAAATTATGATATGATGTTATTATACACATCAAAGACAGTCAGTAAAATAAAAAAAAAATAATACACTTGTGTGATCTGTACTAAATTTGGCCTAACACACCCAGATTAAGAGGTTGAAGTTCAATTAACCCCTTAGACATTGGATTTTTTATGTTTTTTTATACATACTGGAAATGAGAAAAAATGTTGAAAATGAACCAGAGTTTAAGATGGTCAATGTTGACGACCGCGGCCAATCATTGACAGCAGCAGCCGATTGTTGACAACTGATTTACATCTGTCATGTAGCGGTGGAAAGTAGTAACAGGTTTAAGCTGTCTTTCTGGAGACATGTTCTGGTGCTTATCACAATTTTTGACTTTGACTTTTCAGCATTTAGATTCAGATGGATTGAAATGGGCCTGGGTGCTTTATGCAAGCTCAAAGATTCTTTCACCTTTTGTAAACACAGTGTATTGTAGTGTGGCTGAATCCCCTGTAAAGCTGCTCTTATTCATCTTTTTTTTCTCTTTCTTTTGTCAGACAGATAAATGCATGAGAAACTGCAACCAAAAAACAGCCCATTAAGACTCCAATTCTACTTGCAGTAACATAAATCTTTTATAGACTGTTTTCGGACCTAATAAAATTCAAATTTTATAACCAGAGTCATCTGACAAAACCATCATTCAAGTTACTTTAAGACATCTGTGCAGTGATTTTGGCTTCACTTACAAAGACAACAATTTCCCACAGAGAAAGTAAAACGCTTGTACAAATATTTAAATGAAGGACAAAATTAAATTAGATTTTAGACTAAAACAAACCATCAAACTAAACTATATCAATTTGTATTATAACATATTGTCTATGAAAAATATATGTCCAGATACATTAAAGGTTCAAACCCCAAGTGTATCAATGCTTGTTTATCTAAATATTTACTTACTGTACTTACTTACCTTTCCAATTCATTTTCTCGTGAGGTTCAGCTGTGATTGGATAAAGTTTTTATTCACAGGACAAAGTTGGAAACACAAGTCACAATTTGCACAGCAGTTCTGATTTGTTAATGTGGTAAACCCCCTCACATGTAGTCCTCAGCGAAAATGAACAAAAGCTAAGAATTATTATAATGCAAATACTAATTCAGACTGCCTGTTTGAGGCATGGGAAGCAGTGGCAGCTTTCCCAGCACTCCTAGACTAATATGACATTACAGAGAAGTCTGGAGGCTTCCCGAAAGCTCCCTGAAAGCCTCAAATGGACTCAATTACACTTTCATCAAAATGAATGAATCAGAATGTATTTCCACCTTGTCTCCCTCTGCCCCTAGCTCTGCCTTGCCTTCCAGCAACAGACATTAAAGTCTTCTAATGCAGCTGCAACAACAAGGATCAAAATGGGAAATTAGTGCCAGCCAAATAATGAAATAAGGACTCAAGGAAAACTCATATCTAGCTACATACTACTTTAATGATGTGATGATGATGTATGTCTATTTGTTGAGTTTAAAGCACTCTCTGAGTTCCAATTACTTTATAAAAAGCACCAAAATTTTTATCCAGTGTGATAAAGTAAGTGGTTCTACAAAAAACAAAACAAAAAAATAAATAAATAAATAAATAATCTGCTGAAGAAACATGTTGCAACGGATTAGATTAATTAGAAACAGTGAAGTAAAACAACTCGGTATATAAAGAGCATCTTGGGGAGGTTGAGTCTCTTAACGATTGAGATTGATTTGCAAAAAAAAACAAACAAACAAAACAAAACAAAGAAAACTCTACTGTCATGTCCCGTCTCTCTGGCATCCCCTGCGATTCCTGGTATTGCTTGGTTTCTCCTCCCTCTGTACCTGCAGCTGCTCTTAACGAAATCAGCCCATCAAACTCTGCAGCTTAAAACCCAGTTTCTCCAGTCACTTATAACAACTCTCCCTGTGGTATTTAGCCCACTCCGGTTACCTGTATTTTTGGACTTTGCCTTTCTCTACAATACTCTGTTGTTAAAGAATCCAATGTTCTTTTGCCTGCCTTCGAGTCCTCTGCAGAGTCATGACAGAACAGACTGGCCAACAGATGGACTCCGCTGATTTGCTTGGTAACCTGTCTCCCATGGCCAATTTGAGAGGCATACGCTCACTAGGGCAATGTTCGGAACAGCACAAGCAACTTCTGCCAGGCTTTATGTCATCTTTAGTGCCCCGTCCTGCTTCTCAGCATCCAGTGCACCATTCACCAGCGGATCTCAGCTGGTGGGAGGAGGCCTTTGAGGTAATGCAGCTGGCCACAAAGGCTTGTTATGATTGTTTGGCAGGACCTAACATTATACTGGACCAGGTAGCAGGATCTAAGAAAGTCATAGACCTGTTAACTGCTAAACCCTGGTGACTCGGCCTTCCAGGTGCTCCTGAGGTGTTGAGTGAGGCCATCAAGAACTTTAGTGCCTAATGTTAGACTTACATCAGAAGACTTTGAAAAAATTTGTAAAAGACTGTTTAAAACTATCATCTCACACGTGCTCACATCTAGCGACGTGTTTAGAGTTTTTAGTCACAGTTTAGTTTCAGACATATTTTACAAAGACTGAATCTTGCAGGGTCACTATTTATAAGACTACAACTAGATTCTTTCAGCATTTTTTGTTGGCAATAGACATTGAACAGGGTTGATCTGTCCACAGCTCCACCTTCTGCTCCTCTTTCTGGATGGTTCACCTACAACGTTTCATCACTGGTTCTTGTTTGTCTTTTTTTCTTTTCTTTTTGTCTGTTTTTGTCTTAGTTCTGACTGTCAGGATTCCTGTTTTTGTTTTTGTCAGAGCTCATCTATTGGTTGTTGATTGTGTTGTGTCACTGCAACTTGTGATAATACCCAACATGTTTTATATTGTCCCAAGCTCAAGACTAGCAAAAGACTGATATGAAACTGGGCAGATTACCAGCTTAAACCTAACGATCGAGATGAGACGGGAGCACGAAGTGAATCCAGTAAGACTCCTGTTGAAGACTTTCAGTTTTTAGTCTGCGACTGTGAAAATCGTTTGGTGTAAGCCCAGCCTTATTTGAAGTCTGTCAGCTAACCAGCCCCATATTCGTTCATGTAATACTACTGTCTGTCATGCCCTGTCTCTCTGGCCTCCCCTGCGCTTAACAAAATTATTGCACACCTGTCCCTCATCAACCCATCATACGCTGCAGCTTAAAACCCAGTTTCTCCAGTCACTTTTCGCCAGTCTGTTATAACAACTCTCTCTGTGGTATTGCGCCCAGTTTGGTTACTTGTAATTTTGTACTTTGCCTTTATCTATGGGTTTTTTTTTTTCTATCTTTAATCAAGAGCGTAATTGTTTGCTTTGAGAGCAAGATTTCTGGTTTTCACGCTCAAATATCATCTTGCTCACTCTCAAAACTCTGCTCTCACACTCAGAAAGTCCCCTCTTGCTTTCAAAACTCTGCACTCAGACTTGGTCTCTTTCCCTCAAACTCAGACACATTCTCTGCTGTCTCAAAACTTCTGCTGGATATTTTTTCCTCTCTCTTGGGTTGCAGAAAGAGCTGTCTGTCAAACCTCCTCCAGCCAATAGAATACGAGATAATTTGAGCGAATAGTCCTCACCTTCTTCAGGGTGCGCTTGTTTTACTTGACACAGTGACTCCACACTCTTTGCCCACATTTTGTTTGAACATAAACTTTTTACTAGTGACTAATTATCATTTTATGTTTTATATAACAGTGTCTCGTTAATAAAACAGATAAGTTGTTTCTAATAGTTTTCTACATTGTGCAGTGTAATAATAATGATTAGCAAAGAAAACTCAACATGTTACGTTTCTGTCAGAGGGGGCAAACTCAACATATCCCGACTGCAAAGGCTCATGGGAGATGCAGATTCAGCTGAAGTTTAACCTTTTTTTTTTTATTGCTGTGCTATACATTTCAGTTTTCTGCTTTAATTCATGTGTCATGTTAACAAGTAGACAATATTATAAAGTTCTGCCCTCTTTGAATTTTAAATTTGGAGCCATGAATGCAAAGGACGGTACAGGAAAAGAAACCCCCCACCAGCATCTATTTATTCACTCCGTATAATGATAAAATTAAAATTCTGTCAATATCACATGCCACTGTTAATTTCACAGTTCTGTTGGTTGTGGTTCCGGACCTGTCAATGACAATAAGCTTCTACAAGTTATTGTTCCATGTGTGTCAAAGGTCAGTGAAAGTACTGAACAGCACGTGTAAATATGATATAAGAGAATTTAGTTAAAACTACTAGAGGCTTTAAGGAAATATAGATAAGTGAACTAATGGGCATTAAATTCTAATGGTTGGTCATGTTGATACAACTTGATATGTTTTAGCATTTGTAAAAAAATACCCCCATATTTATCTCTAATATTCTTTTGTTGAGAAGACCGTTATTTTGTCTGACACAAAGTCTGACTTTGAGTCCTTCCTCTGCAGCTCTTACACTCCAAATGGAAAAACCTGTGTACATATTTGCAAAAAATTCAGGATTGTGTTTCTTAATGTAAATTTCAAAGGCAGTGTATTAAATCAACAACAGCAGGGGTATTCAACTAAAGTATAAAAAGAGGTCCAGTTAGAGAAAAGCCTTTGGAGCCAAGGTCCGGGAAATTGTGATGGGTCATAATGACTATCTAAAAATTGTCTCCCCTTAATGTTGTTATGAGACAGTGAAAAAGGTGTCCATCCACCTCAAAGATGATTTTTGAGGGGTTTCATGGTGAGCCCTCCAATGCACTCGTTTCCCTGCTCCTTATTATATATATTTTACATTTTTCTTATGTATTCGTAGGCATTGCCACTGTTGCTCTGTCCAGTCAAGTTGTGTGTGCATGTGTTTATGGTTCAAACGGCCACTGTAACCAAGGAAACAGAGCTGTTTACACTACTTCATGAAAAAAAGGGACTGTTGCTTTCACATTTACTGTCACGCATCCATTGGTTATTGCTTTATTGTGGACAGCAGTGAGAGAATCAGGAGGGCTTCATAACAGGAGCAGGACAAGCCCAAATAAGCAACTACGTTCAAGAAAACAAGCTCAAAAATTTTGCAACTGACAGTATTTGCAAGAGACTTAACAAGCCCAAAGTCACCAATAACAGGATAACAGGTTGTATTTCTACCATCTTGTCACCTGCCTTTAAACTCTTGTCTGTCTGTGCTGTATTTACTGCCAGGGAGCCTCACAAATATAATTGGCTGAGTTTACATGCAATCGCATGCAATTTCACATGCAGTTGTTCTGTGTGTTTCCTGACCACTACCAAAAAGACTCAAAAAGTTGTGCCAGTTAAAATAAAAGCACCCCGTCAGATTTTATGTTCTAGGTCCGGGTCCATGTGGAACAGTTTGTGGGTACCGAAAGTCTGGTACGTTGGGGAAATGCAAATGTGCAAATGAACTCTGAAGCTGATCAAAGAAGTAAACTGTAGTGCTTGTACAAATGTAGCTCCTGGTTAGCTTCAAGGGAACCAAATACAGGAAGTGGACTACAACGTAAAAGGCATAGTGGGTAAATGTAATAAAAAAAAACGTGCATGTCGGATTATAGGAAGCTCTGTAGTTTCACAGCCAATGTGGAAGAATAAGATAGTTCTGATTGACTGACTGACTGATTGATTGATTGATTGATTGATTGGGCTTACAAGATACTATCCATCCATCCATCCATTATCTTGACCGCTTATTCCATTTCGGGTCGCGGGTGAGCTGGAGCCTATCCCAGCATTTTAACAGGTGAGAGGCAGGGTACACCCTGGACAGGTCACCAGTCTGTCGCATACAAGATACTATACAATATGAATCTAGACAATTCAAAGATGGCAAACAAAAAAAGAAAAACAGAAAACCAGGTACAAATCTCATGTATGTATCATACATTATCAATCAGTATATACAAATAAAAGGATTGAGTTCTTATGTAGGATACAATGTTTTTATTCTTAATGTCCATGCTTTTTCAATAAATCTAGCTGAAACATGAATCTCCTTAAAGAACCAACTCAACATATAATACTCAGACATCCTAAAGAAATCTGGTTTCTTCCTTTGTACTTTTTCAAACAGAGATTTCCTCAGGTCATCATACAGCTGACATTGGAACAGGAAATGAAGTTCATCTTTAGCAACTTCAAGATCACACAAAACATATACGCTGCTCTTCAGGTATACCCTTATACCTGCCCACTTCAATCACTATGGGCAACGTACCAGATCTTAATTGTGCACACATTGACCTCTGACCTCTCCCTAAGTGTAGCGTTAGACATATTTATGTAATCTTCTTAAGATTTGGACATAGCTTCTAAGTTTAGGTTTCCTCCAAATTTCCTCCTTCCATTGTTTCTTATGAAAATGAAATAACTTTTGTTTTACTGTATCTATCTTACACGGTAAGAAAATATGATATAAATTAAAAGAGGAAAATATTGCAGAGATGTCACTTGACCATGGAAGGTTATGGGCTCTGTCCCAATTAAAGGTTATTTTTATTTACAAAATAAATTATGTATACCTGTGATTATCAAGCTCTCAGGCAGCACTGCTTAAAAAACAGACATGACTCTGTCATGGAAATAACGGTAGGGGGCTCAGGAGCACTTCTGAGCCCCATTGTCTCTGGACCAAAAGTAATTTAAAATGAACTGAAGATAAGTGGAAAATTAGTCTGTGATCAGATAAATAAAACATGGTAATTGTGTTTGCAAATCATGGACCCTGTATTCTCTGGTTGAGAGTTTAAAGAGTAGAGGGACCATTCAGCTTGTTCTCGCAGCTTATTTTAAAAGCCTAAATCTCTGATGACAGGAGTGTGTATTGGTTCCTATAGAATTGGCAGTTAGCACATCTTCAAAGGCTCCAACAATACCAAAAGATACAGATCTTAGAGTAACATATGTTGTTTTAAAGAAAATGCTTTGCATATTTCAGCAAGACAATGTGGAACCGCATACTGGATTACAACGGCATGACTTCATAATAGACGAGTGTGGTGCTGAGCTGCCCGAAGGTCCAGAAACTGGTCTCCTAAGTTTCCAGATAGAGACTATTATTAAATTAACAGGACACACTGTAAAATATACTACTCTTTATAGTTCAACAAAAATGATCCATGATGTTCCATGTTCTAATAGGAATAAAATGTTGGTTTATAAGATTTCAAATGAGTGCATTCTGTTTAAATTTACATCTTTCACAGCATATGTTTATTTTTTTCTTATAGAATGGCATATGTTTCCGAATTATAGGACTGTTGTAGACTGATCTAAATTGTAGATTGTAGATGACATGCAGGAAGATGAACTACTGCTGCACCGTGGATACTATCTGGGCACTGGTTCTGTGCCATGAATGGGACCAGCCACAGGAAGGATTAACATATTTTTATTGTTGCTGGTGAAATTGTGTTATGTTTACACCTGAGCCACCTCCACATCTGCCCCCTACTCTATGCGGTACAATTCTCTCTCAGCTGTGTGCATATCATATTACTTCACACAAAAAGATGAGAAAATCCATTAAAGGGGTCATATCATGGGAGACTGCAGAGGCTGCGAAAAGAAAGAAAATGAGTAATCCTTGACTCATTTTGTATCCCTCTCCCTCTCGGTCATGTAGTTATTTTCCTTGTGACCTGCACAGTTTGCATACAACATGATATAAAAAGCCAGCAGCCATTTGTATATTGATGCCCACTTCTTTGTCTGGTGCGTCCTCATTTTGTGCTGAGCCAAGTCAGCTTGTTTCTGAACAAATCATTTTAATGAATATGACACCAATGCATAATGTCTCAACAAAAATTAGAAGGGCCTTCACCCTGCTATCTAACAGCAGTTTTAAAGCTGTGCCTTTTACAGTGTAGTAATCTGTTAGAAATGTATGAAAAATTATATGTAACTTATGATTCATTCAGAAACTCTTCAAAAATGTATGAGTTTCAGTGAGTTGGACTCATTATAGAGTTGCTTTGTCTCAGAAGTATTTTTAGCCAAGGCAATTCACTGGAACTTAGAAAGCCACTGATAACATTTCAATCCCAGATCTTAAAACTGATGAAGCTGACACCTTTTTAAGTCATCAGTGGCTAATTTAACCAACAGATATAATCCTAGAGCACAAGGTGAGCCAACTACTGAAGGTCATCCCTACTGGTAATCTCTCTTTTTAAAATCTCTTCAGCTCCAACCAATACCGACACAGGTCAAGTCACTTCAAGTACAACCCCAATTCCAAAGAAATTAGGATGCTGTGTAAAACATCAGCAGTGTAAAAGTGTTTGGTATTTTTCAAAATAAAAGCTCCTATGCAGATTTGTGCCGCTGAACCATGAAAACATTACGTGTTTAACCGGTCAGGGGATCTCAGTGATTTTTTTTTTTTTTTTTTTTTTTTTTTTTTTTTGTCACCATAGACAACAAGACGTTTATCCTGGAAGTGGAGAATCACAAGATTCACAAGATTCTCCGCTTCTGTGATTTCGTGATCTCATGGATCCTGCTAGGTGGACTGCACTCGTGTGCGCTCCACACCTGACATGCTCCCAATATAAAATGCCGTGCCATGCAGATCAGAACAAAACCATGGCACAGCCATAATGTGACGGCACACACCCGATGTAATTCCACCGTTACCCTGTAGAGGGCGTTATGAGCTATTTTTTTTTACCCACCTGCACACGATTACATGAGTTCATCTTAGAGAAATGCAATTAGAGCTCAAGATCCTGTTTTCTTTTTTGTACAACTTCAACTCTGTAAAACATCAGGAAACATCTGCAGCAGAAAAAACCAGACATTCTAAACATGTAATTGCTACTTACTACACATTGGTAGTCAGGATGAGTCAGACTGAGTTTAATCCAGCTGCAGGAGAAGATGGGACACATAGAAGCTCTTCTAACAACAGATCTCCCGCTTATTTGAACAGCTGATACCCTAACCCATCCCTTCCTGGGGAGGTATTTTTCCCTTGCTTTATGGCTCTTTTTAATTCATCTTGCGAGAAGAATAGTAATCAATCCTGAGTAATCTACATTGCCCTCCAGCTTATTCTGGTTCTGTGCCATAATCTCCTCATTCCATTGCATTAAATATAGCATAATGCTAATGCTAACGCTAAGCAATACTATCTTGCTCCCCATCTCCACCTAACATCTCTTCTCCCTCTGTATCATCCCAGAGAGCCACTGTCTTTGTGATACATCTTGTCCCGGTGTACCACAAACTTCCTCAGGTCGGACGTCCCTGAGACAGAATTGATTTTTCGTGCCACATCTGATTTCTTCTTGGCCACCATTTTTACTTTCCACAATGCCTTAACCATAAATGTTAACAAGGCTTTTCTACTGACAATAACTGACTCATCCTCACCAGAAGCAATGTATATTTTTACCTACTGTCATGTCTGGTGTAGATCTGCCCTCGTACCTTCCACATGTTTAACTGCTTCAGCATAGGATATATTTTTCCTCTCCTGAACCTGTCAATAGTATCTGTTTTAACATATTGTGGACACCCTTTGAAAGTAACTGGATGATCTCCTCCACAACTACAACACTGCAATAGCTCTACACAGTCTCATCCCATCATGATTCTTACCACATCTCCTGCATCTAAGCTGTCCTCTACACACAGTCACCACATGTCCATAATGTTGACATTTGTAACACCTTGACAGGGGCTTTTCAAACTCTTTGACAGTATAACTTATAAACCCCAGCTGTATTTTAGCAGGTAAAACACCATCAATAAAGGTAAGGAGAACTGGTGAAGAACCTCTTCCACAGTTCCTGTTCAAATACCTCCATGACTTAGAGACCGTAACACATTTGCCCAACAGGTTGGTGATCCTCAGTGCTCTAGTTTGCTGTGCAGCCATTCTGCACACCAAAGCCAGTACCCCATTCCTCCAGTGTTAATTTTATTAACGAAAACTAAATGAAAATATTTTCACACATTTTTCACCGGACAAAAACTAGACTAGACGAAACTAAAACCCCATTAATAAACAATAACTGGGACTAAATCAGTATGCATTTTCGTGAACTAATAAAAACGAGACGAAAATGTAGTTCACTAAACTACTGAAATCTATGGACATTTTAGTTTACAAACAAAGATGAGACGAAAATAATATTATTATTATATGATATGATTTTGTCAAATCCTGTCTCCTCTGCTTTTGCCTCCTCCTAGGCTCTTCCGCCACACACACACAATGGCACGCCCTTTTCTAGCCTGCAGCAGGCAGGTACACAAACACCATGGCAGACATGGCTATGCTTTGCACAGGGCCCGGGAGAAAGAGAAGACGAGATATGGGGTGCCAAAAAGAGGGGGTAAAGGGGAAGGATTTTAGGGGCCCATGATTGACAGGGGCCCCAGATAACAAAATTATCTAATACTCAATGATAAACGTACAATCATGCAAACATTTTAGTTACAGTTTAGTTAAATCCTCAGCTATCACTGTAATGTTAGGTTAGGTCAGTAGTTTGGGACTCATCCTCCTGCTTTGCAGTAGGAACAGAGCACATTTCTAGTGCTGCAGACTGGGTGACTGCTTCCAATCCATCAGAGAAGTATTTAAATTTTCTAGATATCAGAAGATTAACTAGCAACAACCATATAGCATCATATATGTTTTCCCCACTAATCTAATGCCTTAAGCTGTGAGTCTACAGATCTGGAGATAAATTAGACTTCATGTGTTGCTACATGAGAGAAACAATGATGTGGAGTATTGTTAGTCAAATCAATTTCCCTTGACATTGTTGGTGAACTCACTGAAAGCACCTTTAAGTAAAACAAAATAGTTGGAGGCCACCAGAAATAATGATTGTGATGCTATTACAAATTTAATTATTGGAGATACTATATAATAGAATAGCTGGATAGAATAGAAAGCTGGACTTCAAGAACTCGATAAGTGATCTTGCCAGGGAGAAAGCTCCAGGTTGGGCTCTTGGTGAAAAAGGCTGACTCAGCAGTAGTGTACCTTTACCTCTCCTTGATATCTTCCTCTCCAAGGATCAATTTTAGGCCCAATATTTTTTAATTTGTACATGTTACCGCTTGGGGGTGTCATCAGGAGACACAGCATTGATTTTCACAGGTATGCTGATGATACGCAGCTTTACATCGCTGTGTCTCCTGATGACCTGGAGCCAGTTAATGTCCTTTTAAACTGTATTTTAGATATGTAGTCTGGTACCAGCTTTTTAGCTGTTCCAAGGGTGAGGACCTAGACATATGGCGAGGCCTCTTTCCATTGTTATGGCCCTCGACTGTGGAACAGTCTGCCAGAGAACCCCAGGGCTGCAGAGACTGTTGATGGTTTTAAGAAAAAGGGCTTAAGACCTACCTTTTTAGCTTGGCTTTTAAGTAAATTTTATTTGATCTTAATTTATTTTACATAATTTTATTTCACATTAATTTCTTTTCATTTTACTCAACTGTATTGCTTCTTATTTATTTATTAACTTATTAATTAATTTATTCATGTATTCATTCTTAGTTGTTCTCACAGTTTCTTAAGTTCATTAAATTTTCCTTTTAACTCCAGTGTTTTCCTCACAGGGATCCTCCAAGCCTGGGGTTTTACCTGCTCAGTCTGGGTGTTGTTGCCACGTTGATTGCCCTTGTCTGGTTGGCTGGGGCCCTACAGCCTTATGGCTGTGGTGTGGGCCCCGGTCTGCCCTGATCGGGGTGGCTGCTGTGACGGCGGCCCATGTAGAACATGGGTGGACTGGCTCCTGGTGTGGATGGATCCCCATAATATCGTTTCCTCACAGCAACACCAAGCCAGGTATTTATTTATTACTTTTAATATTTTATACCTGCTTTCAACTTAGAGACAGAAGTTAAAGAGTCGGAGGAGGGGGTGGGTGGGGGTGAAAGATGAAAAATGCCAATCAGGCTGCACCGTGTTGGGCTGTGAGCACATGCCCCACTTATGGATCTCGGGCCCTCATACCAGTTTGGTGGAAGACACAGCAAACCTTCTTGCCACCAGTCTCATCAATATGCCATTCTGGGTGAGCTGCACTACCTGAGCAACTTCTGGGGCTTGCAGACACTGCCTCATGTTACCTCTAGTGGTAAGGGCACTGGCAAAATGCGAACACGACCAAAAATCCACCAGAAAGGATGAAGACAAGGGAAATGGTGTGTGGCCACACCCTGCAAAACCATTTCTTTCTAGGGGTTGTCTTGCTAATTGCCTCTCATTTCCACTGGCAGGTGATCAGTGTTACTTCCTAACTGGACAGATGGATATTCCAGAAGTGTGACTGAATTTAAGTTTTGAGCAATGTTTAGGCTATGTGTACCCTTTATCTTTTAAGGAGTAGGTTCTTTTTTTTTTTTTTTTTTTTTTTATTCTTGATCTGTAAAACTTTAGAATTTTGAGTTTATATTCTGTTATACATGAGTGTACAAACCTTATGTGGTTCCACCTAAATATATGTTTCTATTGTAAAACAATCAGTAAAGACATTACTTTTAATTTCTATATAATCCCTGCATAATGAAATGTGAACTCTAGAGTAGTTGATTTAAAGAATTTTACTTTGATTTTTCAATTTCTTTCAGCACATAATTCGCAAATATTATTGTGTTGCATATAAAAATCTGACATTGCTGTAATGTCAGCAGGCAGCAAATTGCAGTCGCTCGCTGTGCGCTGTCAGTTCAAGGATTCAGAGATTCTTGAGTCGTGTGTTAGAGCCACACTAAACCCACTGCCGCAGGCAAGTCCAACACTATAAACCCTGATCCTTGGCTAAGCTTTGGAATCAATGATGACACTCCATCACTTGAAGTGAAAGCAGTGTCAAAAAGCTGTGCAGAAATGCAGAATCAGACATGGAAAATTTAATGAACCTTTTGGATTGACCTTTTCATTCTTTAATAGAAATGTTTAGATGGCTTTCTGGAACAAGATGCAGCTTGACACAATGATTAAATAACATAAATACTACTGAGCAATAAGGAGACGTCTTGTGACAGACAACCATAAAGTAAAATAATTCCTTTAATTCAGTTTAAAGCCATTTCTTCATTTATCATCCTTATCCATCAAGGCAATCTTTTGAAGATATGTACAACATCCAGCACTCACTGCATCCACAAGAGATGTCGAATCACATGACTGGTGACCAGATGTTCACCCCCATCTGGGAGAACATCCCTTTATGAGAAATGGAATTAGAAGGAAAAAATACATGGAAACAAGGGTTGTCATGATCCACGGTTTTTGTTTCAGTTTTTGCTCTAGGTCTTGTAAGATTAGTATTTTTCTGGGTAAATTTATATTTTAGTTTGTCTTATTTCCTATTCTATTTTGTAGATCCCATCCCAGTTTAGCTTACTTTCTACACCTTTGGTGCAGCTGGGTTCTGTTTCCTGATAACCTTACATGTTCCTTGCTTGCAATGTGCTTCCTGTCTATAAATATGAGTTGGTTTAGTCTCTTCATGGCCAGATACTTATCTACTCTGTCCTGGCTCTTTATTGTGGCACCCTTGCTTTACTTTGTCTCTAGTCTGTTATAAGTTTTCATACTTACATTTATTTTATTACCTTGTTTATCCTGTCTGTGCAGTGTCTTTTGTTTCTTTTAAACAAGTCTGCTTCTTGCCTCATCATCCTGCATTATGCGTCTTACCTCCATCTCCAACATTGCCATGTGATGTTTTCTAATTTTTCTCATCTGAAACAAAACTTGGTGTTTTAGCTCCAATAAGAAATAAACAACATGATAACTTTCTTTTGAAGACGATCAAGTTTTTCCGTCTGGGCCCTTTGTTCACAGCAGAACTGCCAACAAGGGTAAACTCTTGCAAACGCGTGATTTTAATTTGCTCCATCACAAGTCATCACAAGAGGCTATTTGAATAAGCCAGTCCCATTTCCACGCCTAAAGTCATGCTTTACTGCTGACGCAGCTAATGCTAATGCTAAGGGACGAGCCTAAAGGTTTTACCCCCTGCAATGTACAAATGAATGTTTTCTTTTTAATAAGTGGGGTGAAGTGCCCTGCCACATAAATTTTTGTAAACATTTTGTTGTAAACGTGCTTCTTTCACCATCTTGGCATCTTCACTCTCAGGCTCGGAGTCTGGTTCAAATGTAAATGGCTGAATTCCGTAAGCTGCTGCTCGGTCAGGTTCGCTCGCCATCACTAAGCTGTTGATGTTTTGGAGTCATGCATTGGGCCAACCCCCTTTACGACTCTGATTTCACCAACAATGTCAAGGGAAATTGATTTGACTACCAATACTCCATGTCAGTGTCTGCCTCATGTAGCAACACATGAAGTCTAATTTAGCTCAGCTGATCACCTCCTTCCTCAGGGGCCACCTGGACGTGTGTAGGTGGGGCGAGGAGGGGGCGGGGTCTGGCAGCATCTGCTTCGGTTGCTTTTACGTCTGTTTGGAACATGCATGATTTTTCTTTAGCGGAGCAGCTTGCTAATCATTTGCCTGCCTTAATTATTTGACTAAAACAACTGTGAAATGAATAAAATCCAGAGTTTTTTTTTCAGAAATATGAGCAACTTTCCAATGTTCAGAAATGTTTCCAAAACAAAGAAACGTAGTGATACCAATGCATTGTAACTAACCACCCCTTTTCAACACCTCAGATTACATATAACAATCTAAGCCAGGGATCAACAACCCTGCACATCTTGAGCCAGTGTCCTGGAGTTTTACAGTGTCCCTGCTGCAGCACACCAGAGGGGTATTGCACGAAACCAAGATAAGGGATTAAGCCGGGATATGTTGGTTATCCTGGCTGAATTTAGCCCTAAGTCGGTTGCATGAAAGCAGCTCAAACTAAACCCGGCCAAGTTACTGTGGTGATTTATCCGCTGCAGCTAGCCTGCTCCAGACCAGGCTAACTGCCGGAAGATTAATCCTAGCGAGTCACCTGCATGTCCAACGTCAATTCTGTGAGGAATTAATGTGTTTTACAGCATGTCCATGGTCTTCCTAGGTATGGCGCGTCATTTTAATCATCCAGTATTAAAATATTACATATACAGTCACTGTACATTTAATCGAAATCTGTTCGTAATCACAACAGCCTTTTTATATGGATTCGAGTTGCAGTATTATTACTCAGGCCAAATGTTATATTGCTATGCTAATGAAGACTGCTCGTCAAATTGCTGTCAGAGGTTTTATAAATATGTGTTTTATTGCATTAATTGAGATTACAAAACACAGCGGATGAGGATACAAAGGTGTATTCAAAGAAATCCGTGACGAGGGCAATGTAGAATATATAGGTCCAACTCCCCTTCACCTGTTCCCTCCTCATAATGGCTTGCCCTTTTCGGAGGATGTGCTGGACGAGGAAGCCCGCATCCTCAGAAGAGCATTCAGACGTGAACGAGTCTTCAGGGACAGGTCACATCCCCTGGCCTTTGGAGATGACTATGTCATTGAGAGATACAGATTTTCGGTTACTGGATTTCCAGCAGTTTTCTGAGTGTCCGGCGTTTAATCTCAAGATCCAGCTCCATTCCTTGGAGCTTGCTCTTTTTGAGTCAGCTTTTAACATCTGCCAGCTCTATCTCTTTCTCCAGGTGCCCTGAATAAAGCGTTGTGACAGTTTGTGAGGTCTGTAAAAGAAATGTCAATTAGCACAGCAGGATTTATGCATAACGTAGAAGTACTTTAGCCAATACTCACAATGTTACCAGGCTGCTTAGGAGACTGTGCAGCATCCGGGTCCTGCTACACATTTTCTATTAGCACCACATCACTGACTTTATATCCTTCATAGAATAAATAAGCAGGCTAATCCCATAAAACTGACATGCCTCAAGCCTTCTGGACTCCACTGACACAGTCTCCTCATCTGCAGACATGCATTCTGCAGCTGCAGATGTGCCTTCCCCCTGCCGTATACATGCAGCGAGAGGACTCGGATTAAGATTTCACAGAACATACCAAGCCTGTGATTTCGAGACACTGTACTAACCGGATCATCTTCTGGTGGCTCCAAAAGTGTAATTGTGTTCCCAGACACTGCAAGGTTATCCAAAGTCAGACACTATATTATATTTGATTGTGTTCCATGTGCAGTAGAATTGCAGTACTTTGTGTACCTTGTATGAAGCAGACAGTTTCTGTGGCTGGGACAGAGTCAGTTATTGTCCCTCCCTGGATTCCCTCCATCACTGGCCTCCCTTTATTTAAATGGAGTGCCAGTTCCTCTGCTGGAGTCACATCCTGGCTTGGTGGGCCGCCCCCTGTGCCAGTTTATAGGCCTTTTTTTTAACTGCTACAATCATACAGACATTGAACATGTCAGCAGACACCTCATCTATTCACCTCATTTGTTCACGGTTATCTACTTTAGAGTCACTTACCAGCCTGCAAAATGTTCTTATATTTAATTTTTTCTTGCTGCCAGGTCCTTTTATGGCCAGACAGGTTTGTCCTTTATGAAGGCCAGAAAGATAAAATAGATAAAAACGTTACATGAGGAAAATAGATTAAATGACACATTGTGGATAATTGTTTGCTCTACATTTCCTGAGTAACATGCACCTGCTTGTCACTCTTAAAGTATACAACAGTTAGTGGATTTGAAAAGTAACTCCTTTAACTGTAGCCTAATTATGACAGTTCCAGTGGAGCACTGTTTATTAATTGTACAGTTTTTGACTACTTACGCATTGAGCCGGTCGGCTATTGTCTGCCAGGCTCTCTCGCGTTCTTTACTTATGGCATTGGTATTGCCTTTTTTCCTTATAATATCCTTAACTTCGTCAGAGAACTCCATCAGGAGCTGTTGTTCAGCAGCCGTGACGTAGGACGCGCGACTTTTATCCATTTCCCCATCGGTGATTCTGTGAGCGATCGCGAGGTCTGCTTCAGTATGCCGTGCACACGCACTTATCCCAACTATCTTCACCTGGCTTAACCTAGCCGCACCTTCTCATCCTGGCTCAGCAAACGTGCAATCAATTAAGCCAGGATAGGCCGCGCAAGCTAGGTCAAGCTGGGCTTGTTTAATTATCCTGGATTTCTTTATTCTGGTTTCGTGCAATACCCCTCTGATTGAAATGAAATAGTTCTCCAACAGCTTGGTGTCAATGTCTACACCAGCCTCTAAAGACTCATTATTTGAGTCAGTCAACAACTGATATAAAGTAGTTCCTGTCATTCAAGTAGGATTCAAACCAGATCAGACCTGTGAAGCTTCTCTTTATAGATTTCATAGTGGATGTTGAGATTTGTTTTTCATCACCTGCATTCAGCTTTTTCTCCTTTTTAAGTTTTTTTTTGGCACGAACGGTGGCTGACGTGGGGTTTTAAACTGTTACTTTTAAATTCAAGTAAATCCCATGCTCAGGGAACAATGTCCAGCAATGCAAAACATGACATCCCACAATCAGATAATGGAATTACGCTAGATTAAATGCTTTACAGTAATTTCATCCCTGTCATTATCTCAGAAGCAGGTAAACTCATGTTATGCAAATGAAACATTAGATTCCATCTTATTACTCTGTATTAGATTACAATTAAATGCAACACTTGACGATGTGATTTAGTAAGGCCTTTACACTAGAGAATGCATCCAAGAAATAACAGAGCTGCTGTAGCATTAACATTAATTAAAAACACAATGCAGATAAAAAACTATTATTTGTCTTTCTTATTAATCATTATTCAGCCATCTTTCTAAAATACTTCAATTTCCCCCAATCAGATTCACAATTGTGGGGCCAGCAGTGGCTCAGACAGTAGAGCAGGTTGTCCAATAACTGGAAGGCTGGCAGCTTGAATCCCGCTTCATTCCAGTCAATCTGTCACACGCTTTGGCAAGACCTTTCACCCACCTTGCCTCCAGTGTCAGCATTACTGGTGTAATGTTTGGTAGTGATCGGAAGCGTGAACTGGCTGCCACATTTCTGTCAGTCTGCCAAAGGGCCCTTGTAGCTACACTTGTAGTTTAGTACATTTAATTATGTATTTATTACTTCTGACTAACTGGTGTTTCATTTAGGTATAGAAAGTTCCTGTTTTTGTTTAAAAGTATAAAAAAGTTGTTGTACTTGATATTTTCTGCACCTTTGACCCTGTAACAGATTGGGTGTACCCTGCCTTAAGCCTGGTAGCTGCTGGGATAGACTCCAGCCTCCCTGCAAACCTGCACTAGAATAAGGATCACAGATGGGTTTTCTGCACCATTTCTTTCATTTTTTTTTTTTTTTTTTTTTGTTTTGTTTTGTTTGTGTTTGTCAGGATTTTTTAGAGTTTCGTTGGTGTGCTAAAGCATATTTTGCACAAATTCAATTTTAAACACATCTCAGCCCAGACTCTGTAATACCTGTGTTGGTTGACAGCACCAAAACATACATGTAACATAGTACAAGCTTGGAAATTGTAAAACTGCTACCGTTTCAAGGCTCCAAAACAATTCGAACTTATGGTTTCCTTTTTTAAACTGTAACAAAGTTGTTTCACATTTCATAAAACAGAAGCATCATATTTGATTATAAAACATTAAAAAGATACTTACAAAGAGGTGTAACAGGGGGGACAGTCGTGTCAAAGTACCAATGTGAAGCCCACCTGATGTTGTCAAAAATCACCCTTAAGCTTTGGTTCTGGTTCCAGTTTTCCAAGTTAGGCATAAAAGAACCCTGGTCATTGTTAGGGTAGAAATATATTAAAATGTGGTTTAGGTTAGCAATTCAAAAACACATGCTTAGACTTAAATATACATAGTTAGGGTCTGCATGACAACTATCACAAGGGATAATGGACAGATGATTTATTGATCTAGAGGGAAATGAAAGCACACATTTACAGCATAATAAAACAATATATTAGAAATATAAAACTTAGAAACAGAAGGGAAAATTATATATATATATATATATACTTTTTCTTATGGTGCAAATAAAAAAAGGATTATTGTATGGTGTGCTGATCTGTTTATTCCTGCCATAGCCTAGAGGAGTTTTTACAATTTTTCTTAGTTCAACATGTCTCACAGGACTGTCATATTTTACACTTTTCCAGCAAACATTATAAATGGAAGCACCAGTAAATAATATAGATTTTTAGATTGTACACAAAAATAGTAATGTACATTCAGTTAAGTTCAATTCAGAAATGTGCAATCATAAAAATTACAATGGCATGGATGAGCGTCAGTCCAAAACACAAAACTGAACATGTGATGAAATAATGACCTAAAAGATCTAAAGGACATGTTGCAGGAGAAAAATAAATAAATAAAAACAAAAAAAACAAAAACAAAGAATTTATTGTAAATTATTATTATCATGGTGTAGCACTCAGTTTTCCACCACAGTATGTTTCCTACTAATACTTGGAGTTTAATCTTGTTTAATTCCTCCTCAGCTCTGTCTTGGAGCTGCAGTGAAGTGTCCTCCTCCCTTCAGGATGTGGTGACAGAACATTTTATTGGCAGTACATCCTCTGATTTGCATTCTAATTAGTACCCTAAGAAAACAGCAATAGTCTTAACACTGTTGTTGAATGTTCCACCTGCAAATTTAGCTTCCTCTTAATACCAACAAGTATCTTGGAAGGAAAACTTTCAAATTCTAAAAGTCATGGCAGTTTTGTTTTGTTTTTTTTTACTTGTTTTTTCACTTTGCAGTGTTAAGTGCCTCTTTCCCAGACCAACTTGGCTCTCTTCAATTAATGCAATGCCAGAAATAAAACATTTTAGATGTCAATTAGACAAGATTTTTGCTGCACTGCCTAACAGAAAGTTTGTTTTTTAATCAAGTGTACAGAATAGTTTCCATCAGGCAGTTCAATGCTGAGTATGAATTGGTCATTAAATTATTTCTATACTGGCGAAAAACAGGTGGGCAGGTGTTTAAGATTAGATTAGAGGACACCTTAGACAAACATTGAATATTTAAAACTGTCTGTATCCATAGCAACAGCTCAGTTGCACTGTACAGATTATCACAGAAAAAAGATTAGTTTTAGAATATTGTGATATGAAAACAGCCTACCTCTTTTTAAATGTATTTATTTAGCCAATAAGTGGCATTATCAGGCCTAGTGTAGGTGTGTTTTAGCCCAGTGTGTCTGGGGTTGTCACAATCGGTCTAGATGTCAAAGTATAGGAAATATAAAAAAATAGTTCATTTCCATTTGAGCTTTAAACCCACAGGAATTAAAATAAAAGAAGTCAGTTTAAAAATTGAAAGCAGGCTGTGTTTCTGTTTCTCTGTATTTCATACAAGCAGCATCTCTGTCACACAACCCAAGTAGAAATCCATGCTTGAAACCCCCACACTCACCTTGTCTGCAAACAAAAGTTCAAATGTAAAACAATATCACAATTTTGGGGAAAATTTTCAAGTAACTTTTTTTTTAACTCTAGTGTTTTCCTAATGGGGATCCTTTGTGCCTAGAGCTTTGCCTGCTCAATCGGGTGGTTGTTGCCACGACGATTGCCCTTGACCGGGTGGCTAAGGGTCCTGCACTGCAGCCCTACGGTTGTGGTCTGGATCTTTTAATGAAGTCCTTTATGTGTAATTATTTATGTTTTACTTTTTGCCCTGATCTGGGTGGTTGCAGTGGTGGTCTTTGTGGACATGGCTGGGCTGGCTCCTGGTGAGATTGGATCCCCAAGACATCATTTCCTCACAACAGCCTCAAGTCGGATATTTATTACTTTTAATATCTTTAATCTAAGAGAAAGAAATTATGGAGTTCATGTTTGTGTAGAATGAGGGGGGTGTCACTGCTCTGTTTGTAGATGTGTGTGGATGCATAAATTGTTTTTACCATGTAAAGCACTTTGTGTTGCCTTTGGCAGGAAAAGCGCTTTATAAATAAAATTGATTAGATTTGATAATGTTTATGCTGTTATTTACCTGTCCAGGAGAAGAAGAGCTAGCGCCGAGCCAAACTGCAGCCTCTTTAGCTCTTGCAGTGCTCAACATAATCTGGGTTATGTCTTTTTCTTTGTCAGTGACCAAATGTTTTATAGAGGTAATGTCGGATCCTGGTCGTCTTTACTTCTTTTTGTTCCACTCCACTTTTGTGCCATTTTGCTTCAAAAATACACTCACTGGCCCAAGTCTTTTAGAAGGAAGGAGGGCCGAGGACTCAGAGAAGAGGGGGCAATTCACATGAAAGTGTGGCTGGACCAGCTGGTAAACTCGAGGCTGGAGATCACCACAGAAAGACGTATGTGACGTCATGCTATACTCTATATGAAATTACACCTCTAGTTCTTCACATTTTTAATGTCTAGAAATGATGAATTTCTGCTCATTGCCCCTTTATGATCCAGGTTCTTTTCTGCAGCAAACCTCTTAGTGCTATTGTCTCCTCCTGCGTGTCTTCTTGGCCACAGGTGCTCACATCCTAGATACAGTAGAGCCTGTTGTGAGGTCTCCTAAGTTGTCATTTCAAACCTGAGCTCCCACTGGAGCTCTGAGGGTAAGCCCTAAAGCATGGAAGCCTTAGTCCAGTCTCTGAGTTATGTTTAGATGCCTCCCTTCTCCAACACACCTGCACCACCTATATGACCAAGCCTCTGCAGAGCTGAATGACATGCAAATGAGGAAATTCAGTCATTTTATTAAAGTGTGACATGGCTGCTGACAGACCAGCATAGAACCCCTCCTTCCTTACTGTCATAGCAATGAAATAACATCAAAATATTGTCTTTAGTATTCAGATAAGGCATTAAGTTAATGAAGAGGAGAAAGGTATTGTAGATAATTTTCCAAACCAGCCATATGTTCTGAATAAAGCAAGGTGTTATTGATCATCAACCATTTATATTACTGTCCACACCTAATTTTGCAGTCCAAACTTACTCATAAGGAACTTATCTCTCTTTTCCATGAAGTAACAGAGATAAGTTTTTGTAAGAGAATAAGCCACCTGGCAAAAAGTGAGATGCCTCATCTCAATCACACCCACTCTTGTCCCGGTGGTTCTTCCATCTCCAACAAAAACACCACTTAGGCACATGACAAAAAAATCATCCAATTTTTCCCTGGACAGATGGTTGTCAGCTCAGGACACTCAAAGCTGAAAATATTCCAGTCACTGTCTAAAACAACATGATCTTTACAGAGAAATAAGCATGTTACTGTTTAAGGGGGAAAAACAACAACAACAAAAACAGACATTTTTCCCTGAGTGACATTCCTGAGAAAAGTTAACTTTAGTAACTTTGACAAATGGGGTGTCCTACTTTCTGCAAGTGTTATTACGACAACAATGGTAAATAAATCTTTTGTTCAGGTTTAGAGATTTAATTTAGAAAGTGCCGGCAGAATAACAATAAGGTGACTGTGGCATTTGACTCAGGCTACAATATGTGATTAGGAACAACTCAGTAATATCTGGATTGAATGGCCCTGGTTGCTTTTCTGCACCAGCTTTCTAACATTTTTTCACATTTATGGAGAAGCAAATTCCCTGCTGTTCAAAAATGCAATTTCCAAACCATTATGCTGCATTAGCGATTCACAGACTTCTTATTAATCTCAATACCTAAAGTGCTTTAAAAGCTGACATAAGCTTTGACTCTTGTCATGGCTTGATTTGCTGTATACAAAAGTTTTGAGAAATGATTTCACACATTTAGAGCCTTTTATAGCTGGTGCTGAGTGAAAACAACTCTATGGGCTAAGAAGTACATCACACTGAACTGTGTATTTATAACAAGTAAATTATATTTAAGGTATTGAAAGCCATTGCTTATGGACAGACTGTCGTACTCGTTGAGGCAAGCAGTAATTGCAGGCCGGTAACGAGACAAAACAGCCTGTCCTCTGCATTAATATGACCTCCTCCACCACCTCCTCATCTTCTCACAGTCTGTAAATAGTCCTTGTTCCCGGTGTATTAAAATCTACATTACAACTATTATGTTTTGTTCACATATAAGATGAGGTCATTCCCTCACCGTGCCACAAAGTAGGAGCAGAGGTAAAGGGGCGGTACTGGCCATCCTTGAAATCTTATTGGAAAACCCAGGTGCCACATCAAGTGATTGACAGGTCACTGAAGGAGGAGGACAGAAAGGATTTTCTTGACATTCATGGATCACTAGTGTCACAACACTAGTAAATGCATGAAAAGTGCTTTATAAATAAAGTTTGATTTAATTTGATTATTGACCTAATGTTAGCCTGAAGATGTTCATATTGGAACTGAAAATAAACCATAAAGACGCTTAGAAAGTATATCAGTACCCAGTTACTTATTGCTGACTAAGCTAAACAGGAGCAAGGCTGCTAGATAATTTTAAAGTAAGCTCTGCCATGGAAAATGTGGAGAAATATAGCCTGTAACCTGTCTTATTTTGTATAGGAAGATAGCGGGATGAAGAGAAAAGGATATGTTTCTGATATATTTATTTATCTTTTTTTTTTATAAAAATGAAGGTCACAGCTAAGACAGACCCCAGTCCCAGTATCAGCACCCTGGACAGCTCCTAACATGGCACTAGTCCATAGACCAGGGATCACCAACTCCGGACCACTTGAGCCAGTGTCCTGCAGGTTTTCAGTATCTCCATACTGCAGCACACCTGACTCAAATAATGGGTCGTTAAGAGGCTGGTGTAGACCTTGACTATTGACTATTTCATTTGAACCAGGTGTGTTGCAGCAGGGATGCAGTGAAAACCTGCAGGACACTGGCTCAAGAGGTCCGGAGTTGGTGATCCATGCCATAGACTGCATATAAAAGATGGACGGAGCCTCCGTGACGTCAGCTGTAGGTTTCTGAAGAGCAAAAGTGAAGCTCGTTAGGCAATTCCCACCGTCGCCATCTTGTCAGCCTGCTGTCACTCCCGGAAAATACAAAAATGGGCAAAAAGACTGAGCTGAGAGGGGGGCTGTGAGCGTGGGGGTGGATGATTGACATCTATCAATCTCTGAGCTGCCTGTAGCTAAGAGCTATCTGAGCCAACTCGGATCTGATGTGAGTTAACCGCCTAACAGAGGTAGGTGGACTAAAGCTAAGGCGTGCTGTTAGCCAGCTAAAAACTGTGGTTGTGCTGCACTCTCCTTTCTTGCCATGGATTTTGGATACTTGTCAATTAAAAGGACACGACTCTAATTATGCCAAATTTCAAGATGGGTTTTTGTACCAGGCTTTAAACAGGTTTATTTCTGCTGTGAGGTTGACCTTTTTAACATGGGAGTCTATGGGGATTTGTTCTGTTTTAGAGCCAGCCTCTAGGGGACGAGGGGTGAACTGCAATTTTTTGCACTTCCGCGTAGGCTTCATATTTTACAGGCGGACATTGCCGCTTGTGCTAGTCACACAAGTCAGTGTGGGCAGACATTAAACACATATTGTACTTTGCCCCAAAACAACCAGCCTACCTTTTTATTAACCTTTTTGAACTTGTTGCAAATATTTCCACTTGGTGATCCAGATTACTAATGTAAATATGTTTTATTTTTCATGTCTCTCTAATGTGACCAGAGTCATATGTGAGTGTGTGTGTTAGAGAGAGAAACACAATCATTTCCTTTCTTACCCCTGATTTCCAACAGCACATGTCTAAAGCATCCTAAAAGAACCTTGTAACAACTCTCCGCTAAATTTAGGCGCTGAGTATATTTTTGAAGGCTGCGCACCCAAAATGCGTCAAATTCCGCAGTTCAGATATGGGCAGACAGGAAATCAGACATGGGAGCGCTCCACACCTGACACGCTCCTGGTGTAGATTGCCATGCCACGGAGGTCAGAACAAAACCGTGGAACAGCCATAATGTGGCGCACATGCAGCTGGTGGAAATGAACGGGTCTAGCTCTGCCACTGCCATGAAGAGATCTACCAGTTCTTGTCCATCACTGATACACCTCAAAACTACAGAGCCATTTCAGTTGTACTGAAAGTCTGAGCAGAGTGAAGACAAAGTATGAGTACAGTCCCCAATGGTACTTCTTTACCGTAATGATCTTGCATTGTGGAAACAATCGTATGTTTTCAAAAACTTCTAGCATAACATTGCAGGCTGAATATAATTAAAAAAGCACTTGGAAAAAAAATAAAGGAAGATTCTTTCACCACATTCTTCTTTGCCCACATGAGTGTGTATTTCCTGAAGCAGACCTCTCTGGGGCGAACACCATCTGGGGCTGCAGCCTTGTTCATATTCAGTCTGAACCTGACTGCTGGAGACTGACAGGATAGAGGGAGAGGCAGAGGGCATCACAGTGTGTGACAGGGAGATAAAAAAAATTATTTAGCTAGAAGAAATCTCAACACCATAATGAGAGGAGTAATGTTTTTGTAAAACATGAACAAAGTTTTGGCACAGTGTCAGAGTCTGTGGGCAGCAGGATTGAAGCTAAAACAGATCCTAGCAGCTCTGCAGGTGGGTGTCTGAGCCTGGCCCAGCAAGAAGTTCTGAGCCCTCTGGTGGAATCTGGCTGGTGGAGGATGCCTGAAGGACAGGGGATTTTGTTAAATTCACAAGTAATGAAAGAGCTAAATGTAGAAACTGGTAAATGAGAAAGACTCAAAAGCAAGAGGGAAAAAGGGAGGCTGTTGTAGGAGGTTAAAGCATGGACAAAGTAGAATCATACTATAAGGAACACCGTGTACCATAAATTAGGATTTAAGAGTAGAAACATTGTCAGCAGTTTAACTCAGTTTTATTTATATAACACCTTCTCACCATAAGAAGTCATTCTCTGGGCAAAATAATTAATATATATAAACTCAATAACAGCATTAACTAGACAGCAACCACCCCACATCGCTTTTAGCCTGCAACCAGGAGCAATGAATAGATTCCAAGTTGGACAAATTGTCCCCAAACATTTCAACAGTATAGCCTGACTGAAAATGCTTAATAATCAAACTTTAAAAAAACTGTCACTTTATTAAGTACACCTGTTCAATTATTTGTTTTAAGAAATGGCTAAACAGCCAATCACGTGGTAAGAAAAGTAACTCAAATAACCACTGATTATAGCCAAAGTATGCAGAATACCATCAATGAATGCACATTTGGAACCTTGAAGCATATGAGTTCCAGTAGCAGAAGACCACGCCATATGCCACTCCTGTCAGCTATGAACAGGAAACTAAGGCTACAATTCACACAGACTAATCAATATTGGGCAACAGAAAATTGAAAGCAATGCCTTGTCTGATGAGTCTCTATATGGGCTGCAACAGTGAGATGGTAGGGTCAGAATTAGGTGAAAATGCATGAATCCTGCCTTGTATCAACAGTTCAGGCTGTATTTTCTTGGCAAACTTAGGGCATCTAAGTATCAATTGAACTTGGTTTAAAACAACACAGCCTACCTGAGTATTGTTGCTGGTCATTAAGGGATGGCCATGTCCAGTGTTGTGTCTGAATGAGTTTATTGAGCGATCGTTCATGAAAGATCGTGAACATGAACTGACCGTACTTTATTTCTGCCTGATGAACTTTATTGTGAGCACGCTCAATCTGGTGTTTGTGAACGCTGTTCTCTCACAGTTGAACTCTGTTCAAGAAAGTGCCAGATTTTCATTGAGCCTTTCAGGCAAAATCCTGGCTAAAACACATTGTAAACAGGCCTTAATATAGGGGTGAAAAACACCAAATCTGGCAACACCAGCCCCCACAGAGCCGCACATGTGTCATCAAATAGCAAAACGTTAAGGCAGCAGCATCTCTGCCTCCATGATTACTACAGGATCTTCATATGATCACTTAAAATAATTTTTTGAAAAGGTCAGTGGTGATCTAGGAGGGAGAAATCTCGCCTTTTTGTGTAAACTTTGCCCAAGAAGCAACTCCAGACATCAACAACATCAACAGCAAAATCTGAAACAGCATATTGATATAAAGCATTGGCTATACTTCCAAGGTATGTGAACTAAATGTCACTAAAAACAATCTAAAGACTTGGCAACAGCGTGCTAAAGCAGATCCTCTACCAGCCAAAACTAAATAACGGCGGACAGTAGCAGCAGCTCCGTTGTCTTCATCTCCAGCCGTAGCTGGAAAACCTTTTGCAGCATATTGTCAGAGACCTGCAGCCTTTGAGGAAAGAGGAACCCTCAGCTTTCATAAACTTGACAAATGCAAGACATATATCTTGCATGTCTTTTTTTGTTTTGTTTTTTACTTATTCATTTGGGCTGAATATTGCACTTTTATGACCCAAGTTCTAGAACATTTCTTTGGACAAACAAGTCAGAAAAAATACACTCAGAAAAAATTGAAAAGTGACCTAATGAAAAGATAAATTATGTTTAAATGTTTTGCCCTTTAAACATTGAACTTTGAGATACATCCTTTGTTTCCTACCTCAGCCTAGTTCCAACCTCAGATAGTTTAATAATTCCTCATTAAAAAAGACCATTCAAGCAAGTTTTTTCTCATGTTTTTATACTGTAGGAGTGAAAGCTGCAGCTGGCTACAAGCGTGGACTGAATGGGTGGCAACATTAGGAAAATGCCAGTATTCTAAGGGTAATAGCTCGTAGCAACATATTTGGAAAAAAGAACTATGAACTAGTTCATTTTTAGAACCGTGAACTTCAGAAATTTGAAATATGTACTGTGAACTGACCTAGTTCATTTTAAAATGTGCAAACTGAACTTTGAACTAGTTCATATAAAAATTGAACTTTCCCAACACTGACCAAGTCCATCTCTTTATGACCACAGTGTAGCATCTCCTGATGGCTACTTCTAGCAAGATTATGCACCATATCACTAAGCTCAAATCATCTCAAACTGGCCTTTGAACATGGCAACGAGTTCACTGTACTGCAATGGCCTCCACTGTCACTTATCCAGTGGAGCACCTTTGGGTTGTGGAACAGGAGATTCTCATCATGGATGTGCAGCTGATAAATGTGCAGCATCTGTGTGATGCTATCATGGCAATATGCAAAATCTCTGAGGAAGGTTTCAAATACTTTGTTGAATCTATGCCACTGAGTATTAAAGCAGAGAAAAAAAGGGGGTCCAACATAGAACTAGCAACGTGAACCTGAAAAAGTGGCAATTGAGTCTATAACTTTAAATTAGAAAAATGCCTTGTGGACTTGTAGACGAGTGGTCCAACTTTTGTGCTGTGAAAAGAGACAAGCTACATTGCATCATTTTGGTATTACCCGATTGATCGATCGATCAATCAATCAATCAATCTAAATATATATATATATATATACTCACTTTCCTGAGACACAGCAGGGAAAGAAGAGTGCAACACCAGAGAGAATAGTTTAACATTCTGCTCAATAATAGGCACATTGTGGAGGGGGGGGCTTCAAAGGCCCACTGCCGCAGAACTGAGCAGAAACCTGATGTCAGTGATGATGTCTGTAGCTTTCATTGTGCATCTGCATTGTGTCTATATCAGTCTAATATGGTTGTTCATATTTCTGTGTGTTCTTCTTCTTATTCTGCCTCCTTCTCTGTCTTACTTGGTGTGATTGCAGACAGTTTTGCCAAAAGACCCACTACAATAGAAATCCTTCAAAGACATGAAAATCTCCCAATCTCAGTGTGATTGCACTGAAGCGTGAAGGACTGAGCTTGCCTTGTATGTTCATTATATGTGTGCATATGTAAATAGCATGGCAATGGTTTCTGTGTTTACAACGTGTAGGATAAAGATTTAAAAGATTTCTGTGCGGGTGTTTTGAGCTCCCTGTGGTATTGGTGTGTTCAGGGAACAAAAGCAGTCGTCGTGTGCGTGGTTCCCAAGTTCCTCTGCATCAGATGAGAATTGGGGTAAGTAAGTTAGTAAGTATCTGTTGGAAAATTGGAATTTATGCCACAGTCTGAAGTAACATGGAGTACCAAAAGAATGAGAAAAAGGGAAGTGAGATCTGTCTGACACATGACATGTTAGCAGGGTTTCTTTGGGCTTTATGGACTGAGATCGTTCTAATGCATCTTCAAGCTCCTCGGTCAGATTTAAAAAAGCCCTGATTTCAATCGTGGATGGTACAGTCAGTTAGGTGAGTTACTGCTTGAGTTTCTCTCTTGGTTTCAGCTATTGTTTACATTGCTAGTATTGGGCTTTGTCGTTAGCACGTTCTCTCTACATTCAGTTGAGGCTGTGACGCGGGTCACACCCACTGTTTACTGCTCTGGGCAAAGCAGAAAGAGGCGGTTTCAGCCGGTTGCAATCAGGCAAAATGAAATCGGCTGTGTAAGCTCCAGGTACTTTACATACTATAGCTATGACCTTCCTACAACCAAATCATTGCACAATGTACTTCAAACCTGTCCCTGTCAGATATGGGTACAGACCAAGACATATCACCCATAGACAATGCCTTGACACAGTCACCCACCAGATCCTCCTCTCCACACACTCAGAGCTTGGCATCTCAGGATCTGTCCTCTTGTGGCTCATGTCCCACCTCACAGGAAGATCCTTTAGAGTGTCTTGGCAAGGGGGAGTACCCAGATCACATGGGCTGACAACAGGGGTGCTTCAGGGCTCGGTGCTTGGCCCTCTTCACTCGGTGCAGTCATTAGCTCTCATGACTTCTCCTACCACTGCTATGCAGATGACACAGCTTTTCTTTTCTTTCCCACCTGATGACACAACCATCTCAATGCAAATATCAGCATGCCTTGGTGATATCTCTGCATGGATTAAGGATCTCCACCTTCAGCTAAATCTGTCCAAGCCTGAGCTTATTTTCTGTCCAGCCAATCCTTCCTTACCTCCACAGATAAGCATGCAGTTTGACTTTGTCACACTTGTGCCCACGTCTTCTACCAGCAATCTTGGTGTCATGCTAGACAGCCAGCTGACCTTTAAGGTCTATGTTGCCTCGTAGTGATGCAGTTTCCAAAGAATTGTTTACATATTTGGTCAATGCTTTAAGTTATCTTTATTATCCAGGCTGCTCATAACAAAAAATCAACATTAGAGCTGTTTGCACCATGTCTTCAATGAGCAGTGAGCAAGCAGAATTTAAACAACATCCATTTGCCCCGTCTTGTCGATTTGCTTTCTACAACATCAGGAGGATCAGACCTTACCTGACTGAACACACGGCACAGCTCCTGGTCCGGGCTCTGGTCATTTCATACATTGAAAACATTGAAAACATTGAAAACTACTACTACTCCCACTCCTTACTGACAGGCCTGCCTGCCTGCATGCTTAATTAAACCTCTGCAGATGATCCAGAATGCAACAGCACGTCTGGTCTTCAACCAGCCCAAAAAGCTCATGTCCCTCCGCTGCTAATCGCTTTTCACTGGTTTCCAGTTGTAGCGCACATCAAATTCAAAGCTCTGCTTCTGGCTTACAAAACAATAACCCAACTCCGGTCTACCTTCACTCCTTAATCCAGTACTACACTCCCTCTCCACAGTTACACTCTGCCAGCGAAAGATGCCTAGTGCTCCCACCACAACGCGGTGTAAAATCAGTAGCTTGACTTTTTTCCTCTGTTGTTCCTCAGTGGCGGGGATCCTCAGAGTCCTTATTCAATTTTAAGAGCAAACTAAAGACTCAGCTGTTTAAGGAGCATTTCCACACTTAGCTTAATTCTTCTTCTCTACAGAATGAGTTGGAAAGATTTTTCTAGCTCTTTGGCTCAGCACTGAATAAGGTGCATGCACTTATGTCCAAGATGATATTATGTGATGAAATCGTGATCTTGTAATTAAAGAAAGGACTATTGTAAGGAGGGAAAGGGGGAAAAATGCACTGCCTCTAGTGCTGCATAGCAGCACCTATGTCCACCTGGACTTGCAGCAGTCTGACTACCACCTAATTATGATGTCCCCTCCTGTTTGATTTCTTACTTTTGTTGTTCTTACTTTCAGATGTAAGTTGCTTTGGAGAAAAGCGTCCAACAAAATGACTGTAGAATAGAACAGAAGAATTTAGATCTAAGAAGTTTGGGGTCTGGATACATATTTTGACCTATTTGAAAGTATGAATATGATTCATGTCCATTGCCAGAAATATCCAAAATCATATAGTCCCAAACTGATAATCTGTGGATCATAAGACAATGTCTTTCCAAAAGAGAGACACAAACTAAATGTTCTAACTAGGTTTGTATTGTAAATCAATTTAAGACTTAAAGTGAATCCTTTTTTCTAACAAACAACTTCCTGTGCATTTGAAATTCACCATACTGTGTGTGCTGTTAGTAGTTTTGTCACGTTCCACCACGTCAACATGTTTTCTGGCTGAAGGCTGATGTGAGTTTAAAAGATAAATTCTTTTGTTCCTCTCTGAGATGAGGACAGAAACTGTTTATTTAACTGAAGCCCCAGGACATATCCAGACCAAAAATAACACAACTGCTGGCCTTCAGTATTTGTAGTGCATAAAAGCATCAGTTCCATTGCTGCAGTGTTTGTTTAAAACACACATACACATAAAAAAATCTTTTCTAGGTTGCATATGAATTTCCTGTTCATAGCTGATTAACATGCTTTCATGAAGTGTTCATTTAAACAGATTTTCTGTTTTGAGCTGAAGTGTACTGAGATTAGACTGCAACATACAGCTACAAACTCTCCATCTTTCTGTGGCTAAAAATAATCTGGTGTGAAAGAGTATGTGCAGTGTGTGGCAGTGTTTTTCTCTCTATATGTAAATGTGTTGTTGAGCTTGGACAACATGATAGAAAAGGATACAGTAAAAAAAAAAAAAAAATATGAGTTCTATTTTGCACAAACTGTATATTACTGGGTCCCTGAAAGGGGAAGAGCAAACGAAGTCCACACAGACAGGTGATTTTTAAAGAGAGAAGATGGCATGAACTTCCATATAATGTTTACAGGAGTTCAGACAGGAAATATTATACAGTGAACAATAGCAACACAATAAATGGCAACTGGGGGAGAAACCTAGCAAGTGATGGAAATTTAACAACTGCCTTGTTGGCCTTTTCAGGCAGAACGCAACAGTGTCATTGCAGTACATTGAAACCAGTTATTTTAAATTACTTATATCGTGCAATGAGAGTGTTTTGGAGAGAAAATCAGTAATTGTTACATATCCTGTATGCACATGTAAACTGATCTACACACAAATGTAATCTGATGTATGCATACGCATTTAAATATTTGTATTCACAGAAGCCTTTTTGAACACAAAAATAATCAAATCTTTTAGACAGTAAGTAAAAATCTGTGTGAAACTATGTTTGATAAGGTAATGTAAGGTCATATAAAGGATAAAATACACATGCACAAATTACAAATTGAGGACTTTCAACATAAGGAAAAAAGACTTAAAAAAGAATGTTTGAGAGAAACAGCCAGAGGAATCACTAGAACGCAGAAAGAAAAGGCAAAACAGATGAATTTAAAATCAGCCCTATCAGATCACTGCAGGAGGAACAACCACATCATGAACTGGGACAGCGTTGGATTAAGGAAGCAACGAAGATAGGAAGTGGGCTAGCAACTCCATAAACTGGGACGAGGGGGCGTACATGCTCTCACACACCTGGGATTCCCTGCTCCAGAGACCACCACATGGCGGGGGGCGTGGCCATTCCAGCGGATCTGATAACTCCGGAAAACAGCTGATAATACGTCAGCGGATGTTTCTGAGCAAGGCTGCAAGTGACAGCCGAAACATGTCACACATGTTATATTGTCTGAATAAAAGAAAAAAAACAACAACAAAAAAAAAAACAAAACAAACAAAAAAAAAACATATTCAGATAAAAGGACAAAATGAACATCTTTGAGTTAAATTACAAATTGCTTGATATTTGTGAAAATACACAAAACAACACACACACACACACACACACACACACACACACACACACACACACACACACACACACACACACACACACTCTAAAGACCACTGGTACAACTGTTGCCTTCACCTTTCAGGGTTTCTCCAGCTCTTCCTTGAGTCCTTGCTATTTCCCCAGTTTTCTGTGTTACTTTTTCCTGATATTTCCATCATTAATGGCTACATCAATCACGACGGCTGTCCTTTGCTGCTTATCAATGATCACAATGTCCACAAAGGCCACCACCAATTTGTCAATCTGTATCTGGAAGTCCCAAAGGATCTTAGTCCTCTCATTCTCCACCACCTGAAGATGTTCCATGAACATCTTTAGCAACTTGTATCGCTATATTGAATATTAATATTATATATTCAAATACATTAATCACCTATCCAGTATGTATTTATTTATATATAAATATTTAAATATGTGTTTAAATTGTTGCTCTAAAGACTTTTGTCTCATATCTTTCTACTTCTCCTGAAATTCAAATGATTTCAAGATGTTAGATCTAATAATAAATTATAAACCATATTTAATATTATTTTGTAGACTTTAATCTGAGGACTGTCGGTGTGCCTGCTGCGGCTGCTTTCTCCACAACTTTGGTTTATACTCTTGTCTTTATGGCACTAAATGACTTCATTCATTTATGTTTTGATAATAAGGTGTCTTTGGGTGGTGTAAAAGGCACACATAAAATGTTATTATTTTTTGCTGACATAAGATTCATTGGGGCTTTTTTTAGCATTGTACAATCCACTTGCTGGATGAATTGCCATCACACACCTGCACAGTAATGTGCAGACCTACTTACACTGATTCACACTGATGTTAAAGCAAATATGATTTTTAAATCTGTGTAAGTTTTGTAGAAAGTTTTTCTTAAGTGAATTAAATAGAACAATTGAGTCATAGACAAGTTTAAAGCACATTTAAATAAATTCAGGACTCATATTGATGTGATTAATTTTTCAACATTAAATCAGGGTCAAATTCCAGTTTAATCTATAGAAATCATATTAAAATAAACGTCTGACGCAATCCCAGTTACATCAGCATTAATTATGATGTGACTGTCAACAAGTCCAGTGTTAAAGACACTTAAATACCTGTTAATTCCTGCAGTTGCTGTGTTCACTGTAGGCAAGAAGCTTCACTATCCACATCATTAATTACAAAGTTGGCAAATGTAATGAATGTTTATCAAAATCCTTCAGATGTGGCTGGGGTTAGTGGGAGGGGCTGAGTTGTAGCATCAAAACCACTAATAGAATGGAAACGTCCTTATGACAACGTTTTCTAGAATTCTGCTGCTGGTTCTATTAGTGTTACACATACAACAATCAGTCATTTGATCATATTTTATCGACAGAAGTATTTACTGCACGAGTATCTACAGTCTCATAGAAAGCATACAAACAAACGTGAGTCTATCACAGATGACAAACAACAAATATCTACGACAGAGTGCAGTCTACTGCTGTCACGTTGTAAGTAGCTGAACGTGCACTAATAATGTCTTAATTTAAGAAAGAAATTTATATGCTTAATGATGACTTAAGTGATATAACTTTCAAGATTATGAGACTGTGTGTGTTTGTGTCATCAAACTATCTGCAGCAACATGCTACAGATGGCTTTATGTCTCTGTTGTAAGATTTTTTTTACAATTTAGCATCAATGGTTCTAGGATTTGTGCACCTTGTAACACAGAATGATATGAACAGATGATCAATGGGATAAAAAAAAAAGTACAAATTGTCGTTAAATGTATTTTTTTTTCTGTTTGGGCCATTTTAATTTACAATCCAAGGTATAGCATTTGCTTTTGAACTTGTGAAAACAAGTCCAAGTATAAATCAAACCTAGGTCTGCACATTTTTACAGATTAATTTACAGATGGCTTTTAAATCTTCAAGGATGGATTAATCGATAAACTAAAATGCCTCTGTGCCACATTTTACACACCTAAATAAATATGCAATCGAAATGCTTAGTTTGATTAACCACTCAGATTGTTGCAAGCCCTCTGTGTCTGCAACCAAACTTTAAACCATGTGGAGAAGTAGCTCCATAGCTGTGGACAGATGGTGACCCCGTTAGCAATTAGATAAAACTGGTTGATTGACCTAAAAGAGCATTGCCATAAAGTACTTACTTGGGTATGTAAAAGCTTCTTACTTGCTCATTTGACTTTGGATCCAGTAAATTTGTTTCACACTTGTGGACATGTTGAAACCTGTTGTTACATATTCAAATATTGTGATATGAGTTACAAAACATGCACCTGTAACAAAACTTATGTCTCTGTCACAGCGTCATAAGAAGCCAAACAATAACATAAATAAATGAAATGTAAATTAAATTACAACATTGTAATACTGTTTTTATAGCACTACACACTCATATTTTGCCTTACTTGCCACTTTTATAGTTTGAATCATCAGATTCTGCTGTTCTGTCTGGGTGGGAAATGATGATATAGTATGATGTGGATAATTATAAGATTTTATGGTCGCTTTTTGTTTGAATGTACATTTTTTGGATTATGCAAAAACCTTTTGAGCCAAGTTATGAAACTTATTGGAGAGTTGGGGTATGAGCAAAAGAAAAAGCATCTATCTCTGAATTATTGGCCTGTAGGTGGAACCCTGCTGGTTAACGCCAGGCCACTGTTTGTGGTGAAGGGTTATTTGGGTTTATAAAAGAGCCACGTGAATTCTTTTAGAAAAAACAATGATCAGATATTCTTGTCATGACTCGTTGTACTACTACAAACTGCATTTAAACTAACCCCTATCTCTTCTGCTCTCACAGTCATCATTTCTGGCATGATGGAGCGAAGAGGTGGGAGTCGAGGCCGGGGAGGATTTAATGGATCCGACCAAAATATCTTCCAAGACCGTGCTCAACTCAGAAAGTCCTTGGGTGATGCTGTGTCTGAAAAAAACTATCTCAGACAGTACACCAACAATCTATGGAATCGCATGCATGCCCTTCTGGATGAAAGAGATGAGCTCCGCCAGACCGTTGAGCACAAAGTCTCCACAGTGAGCCAGACAGAGCCTGACCGGAACCCAAAGGAAGATGAGAAGCAAGATTGGGATACTGTCAAAAAACAGATGGAGGATGACAGAAGAGAAATTGTGCTGGCAAAGAAAGCACTTGAGACCAAGAAGGTCCTCAAGATGGAGAAGGAACATCTAAATGAAGAGAAGAACCTGGACGCTGGCATACAACATTTAGAGGATATAAAGGCTAAAGTGAGCCTGGCCTGAACACATCAGAGGACAAGAAACAAGACTGGGAGAAAAAAGAGAAAAATTCAGGAGACAAAGAAAGCACTTCAGAATACCAAGACAATTCTGGAGATGGAGAAGAAACATCTGAATGAAGAGAAGAAGCAACTGGAAGCTGACAGACAACATTTAGAGGAGGTGAAAGCAAAAGTGAAGGAAGCCATCCAGAAAATCAAAGATGGAAAGAAAAAAAACATAAAACAGGAGAAGGAAATGAAGAACAAGACTGAGGACAAGCAAAACTTGGAGAATGAAAAGAAAGCCCTGAAAGCAGAGAAACAAACTTTGCAGAAAGATGCAAACAAAATCGAAGACCATCGTGAAAGAATCTTAGAAGAAAACGAAAATCTAGAAAAAGAGAGGAACAAGATGGAGCAGGAAAAACGGCTCTGCAGGAGGAAAAGCAAAAGCTGGAGGAAATAAAAGAAGACCTGCAGGAGAAAAAGAAAGAATCTGAGGGGACTTCAAAACAACTAGAACAAGAAAAGCAAGAACTCCAGGAGGAAATGAAAATATTTGAGGAAAAGCAGTGCGACCTTCAACTCCAAAAGGAAGCTTTTCAGGGTGATGTCAAACTTGAAGAAGCAGAAAGAAAATTTGCAGGAAGAGGCAAAAACAATCAGAGAGAGTCAGAAAATCCTCCAAGAACAAGAGGATGATTTAAAAGAACAAAGGGACAAAGTGGAGCAGAAAAAGAAAGACCTGCAGGATGCACAGAAAAAGCTGGAGGAAATTAATGAAGACCTACAAGAAATGAAAAGACATTTTGAGGAGACTGTAAAAAAAAAACTCGATCAAGAAAAAAAAAGAAGTTCATGAGAAAAACAGCCACGAACTTGAACTCCAAAAGAAAGACTTTCATCAGTGTGTCAAACAACTTGAGGAGGAAAAATCTAAACTGATGGAAGCAGATGAGAAAAACAAGGAGATGCATCAAAAGCTGCAGGAGAAAGAGTTTGAGTTAAACCAGTACAAGAACCGACTGGAGCAGGAGTGTAAAGAGATGGAGGAAGAGAAGAAGAAGCTGCAGGTGGAGAAACAAATCATGGAAGAGAAGAAAGCAGAGCTACAGAATCTCTGCAAGGATAACAGTGTGAAACCAGACCTACCAGAGCTAGCCACTGAGACATAGAGCAAAAGGGGAAAGAAAAAAAAGAAGAAGAAAGAAAAGGAGGAGAAAAAAGAGATAAACAATCAGAGAGCTGAGAAGAAAAAGCGTGGCTTCTTTAGCTGGTTCAAAAGGTCTAAAAGAGACAGCAACAAGCAGGTGGAGGAGGCTCCTGGTTGTTCAACTTGGACTGAATAATGTGCAACTCTTCCATCCATCCAAGAGAATATTTATTGTGAAGAGAACAAATTAATCTTGACAACCCCACCCCACCCCACCCCAAAAAAAGCCCAAATTCTCTGTGCACACCACATTCAGGAGAGGGGGGAGACAGATGAATGAAACTGAGGGAAAGATTTGTGTTCATGCGTGAACACAGATGGAACCAAACTCAGAAACTAAATTTGGTGAGTGTGGGGCTATATGGGGTGGAAATTGGAATAGGTGGAGGGGGTCGATGACGCCCTGGTTCCCGGGATGTGCGGCTGGAACATTGGGGTGTGTGCTGACCTACGCCGGGTGGTTGTCTGGGGGGGCCTGGTTCACCTGGGCATGGTGCGGGCCCTCTGCCTTTGGGGGGGGGGGCTGCTTCTGGGCTCTGGGCTCCTGGGGCCCTGGGCCCTTTGTTCGGGCTGCCCTGGGTGGCCGGTCCCTGATGGGGCCGGCGGCTGCCAATCTTGGCCCACTGGGACCTGTGCCCCAAGACTGTGGGGCAGTCTTGCTGGGGCTCTCCTCTGCCGCCCTACGGGTGGTCTGGTGCTCTGGGGCTGCTTCTGAGGGCCCGGGCCTCTGGCCCTGGTCTGCCTCTGACCTCCGTAGAGCTGTGATCGCATTTACATGATCTCACTCACCACTCTTCATCACTGATCACTCCTTATTCCTCATGCTCTGCATGCTGGCACAGTCACTGAGTTGCCCAGTGGGTTTATATACTAAGAGAATATTCTTCTTTTTTTTCGTTAGTATCTGGTCGCTTTTGTGCTACTTTCATGATATGTCTTTTTGATTTAGTTATTATTTAAAAACTCTTAATGACTAGCAGCTCTGTTTTTTTTTTTGTAAAAGTGGTAGGAAATTTTCTGGTGTCTTCATGTACAGGTGTAACAGTTTGTTGTCTGGTGATGGTGTGGGTTGAAGGGTTGTTTCCTTCTGTCTGTGATGTTTTTGTCTCCTTTCTTCTTTCCTTTTTGCTTCTTTTTACTATTTTCCATCTTTTTCTGTCCCCTCTGGTCAGGTCCAGCAAGATTACATAGATTCTGTGATTCAAAGTAAATAAATAAATAAATAAATCACATTATCAAGAGGAGCCTTACCCATAGGCCTCCCCTTGGCAGAGCAAATTTGTTCAGCACGATACAGCAACCAGATTATGATTTTGCTTGCTATGATGCTGGACCGGACAAGTTAAAAAAAACAAAAAAAAAAAAAACAAAACAAAAAACAACAACAACAACAACAAAAAAAAAAAAAACAATTAGTTGGAATTGTAGCTGTAAATGTGGCACATTTCCAGCCAATCACAGGCCAGGATAAAGTAATCTGGTTGGCTTCTTCGCTGCATCGCGATAACACTGGAAAAATTTCTATCTAAATCAAGAGGAGCTGTTAGTTTCAAACTTCACTACCACAACTCTTGATTTTGAGATGATTTGTTACGGTGTTACGGTGGTGCGGCGAAGCAGCTGGTCAGGATAACTTTGTCCCTGTGATTGGCTGGAGTTGTGGTACTTTTGTAGTGCTTCCCCAAGTTGAGAGATATCAGTGTTGACAGAGCAGAGCACAGGCTGGACACAGAGCATGTGCACAGGTGTGTGGCAGGTTGCAGAGGAGAGAACAGTGAGGGAGCAGATGAATGAAACTGAGGGAAAGATTTATGTTCATGCGTTTACACAGATAGGACCAAACTCAGAAATTAAATTTGGTTGCACAAAATGTATTTTTGTTTGCAGATTAATTTATTCCTTCCCAAAATATTCTTCTTCACAATGTAACAGATGTACCTGCAAGAGATATTTGCCTGTACTCAGACTGATTCTGCTTGTTCAAGAATTAGGAACAATCACAACACCAACAGCCATCATTCCCTCTACCTAATTCATCCTCAGATCCATTCTCCTTTAAGCCCTTATGTTGTCTCCATAACTCCGCTATTATCCCTTTCTGGGCAACCGCTACGCCCTCTTATTTATTTTCTCTTGTGAATCTCTCTTATATTTTGAAATCTGCTATCAGTCAACATGAATTGTCTGAATCTCAGTATGAATTCAGTCAAATAAATGACATCTGCATTAATTCTGCATGTTAACTATTATAATTGTTGTGTCAATGTGGTTAGGATTCATGAAGGACTGAAAGTCTGCTATTCTAGATTAATCTTGTTCTTTGATTAGAAAAGTCATTAGTGTTAGTTCTTAGACTGCTTATAAGCAACATACCTGTATGTAAAGTGGTCTGATCTGAAAATGAAAGATTTCATGGATTTCACCAATGACTTATTTTAGCAGACTTTAACTTGATTCATGTTTTTACATAAGATTATTAAATGAGTTACTTATTATTTTATGTTTTTATTACTCATTATGAGATTATGTGAAGCTACCTGACAAGCATCTTAAAAAAAAAAGCTGAATCCAGAAATACGTTCCATCATATGCATCCAACTGTGAAACAAGCTGATGCATTCTTCCTGAATTACAATCACCATGAGGTCCAATTAATCAGTTGTCTGACCACCAGCAAATACTCCAAAAACAGCCTGCATTTAACTCTCATAAGAACAAAGATTGCATTGTAAATATAAACAAAGTGCTGATCATAAATATAGTTGTAAATAGATCCTGAATCAGTGGTTTTCATCTCATTGGTTTGTACACTTTAACTTGAGGAGGGCAATGGACGTTGGTGTGACTGACTGCTGCTGCTCTGAAAAATATTACACTGTTTTCCCTATAAAACTGATTTCTTTTATAAAACTGATTCACTTCATTTCTTTTATAAAACTGATTCACTTAATTTGTTTTATAAAACTGATTCACTTACTTTTTTTATAAAACTGATTCAATTCATTCTTTTTTTTTTTTTTTTTTTTTTTTTTAGTAAAACTGATTCACTTCATTCATCGATACTTGGATTGTAAGATGTCTTTAAAAAAATTGTTTGATGAAAAAGATTCAGTTAGGCTTCTAAGCTTCCACTTGCTTGATGAACTGGCTCTCATAATTATTCATTTAAGTGATTAAAGACAAACAAATAAAAAAGTACCAGAAAGGGAATGAAGGTACATGGACTAAGCATCTTTGAAAAGATAAGATTTTACATTTGAAGTGGAAGAGAGGCGATATTTCTGATGGCAGGTGGTAAAGGGTTCCAGAGCCTGGAAACAGAGAAGCTAAAAGCCTTGATCCACATGGTGGCAAGGTGGGAGGAAAAGATAAACCACACCCACACTTTATCCACACTTTTTAACTTATCCTGGGCTTTTTCACCAGTGTGTCTGCTCTAGTGGATGTCTGGTAGTCTCCATGTTTGTGCAGCAGCTGCCTCCTCCCAGCTGTTGGTGATCAGCTGATCATCTTTTTTTCTCTTGTTGCGTTTGTTTATAATTCAGCTGAGAAGGAGGAAACTAGCAGTTCATGGTTCACACCATCACATATTTATTCTAAAGTATTGTTTTTGGCAGGACCCTTATATTACAGAGTAGTTGGCTGGTGGTAGACAGGGTTTATATTTCATATAGGCAGGGGCAGGTCTAAAAAAGTTCTGATGGGGGGCCATGCAAGGGCACTGAAAAGGGGGGCACAAATGAGAATTTTTTTCAGGTCTAGATTTTATGAAATATTGAGCTGATTATTACAATTAAAGTGATCATAATGTAAAAAAAAAGTGAAGAAAAATGTGTAAGACAAACAGCATTGATATAGTTTATCAACAGGTGTTTACTGTGGGTGGTGCTGCTGTAGGACTTTTATCACTGCTGCACAAACACACTGCAGTGATAAAAGGAAAAAATGTGTTTATGTCCACATCATCAGTTTTATTAGAGTTTCTTCATCAATATTGATTATTTAACTTAAGTCATCACACCTGGTGGTTTAAATACAGATATTATCACCATGGAGACAGTTGGTGACATGATACTGTATGAATTCTGCATCATGATCTAGTGTGATGGTGCCAAAGAGGGTGTGGTTAATTTAATGAATACGTGAACTATTTCTGTTTTAAATGTACGTTATTTTACTTGTGATGTGAGACCTTGGGTTTTATGGAGCATGATTTAGTGATTTTATTGACACCCTCTGGAAGCCAATCAAACCCTTAGGAAATGAATTTGATTAGAGACAGTTGTGAGGGGTTCTGGGAGGATTTAGGTGGCACCCACAGAGCGACAAGAAGAAGGTGGCTGGGATTTCCGCCTCCACACTGACATCGGCAGGCGGAGGAGAGTTCATTCATCCTGGGTGAAACTGCAGCTAGCTTCAGGCTTAGTGGTGAGTTCCAGTTGTCTTGGAATTCCAAGCGACCAAGAATATGTTACATCATAAGAATATGTGACATCATTACCAGGTAGTTGGCATTCCAGCAGAACCAACTTGTAAAAAATGAGCATCTCCAAAACAGCCAGTATTAAAAAATATGAAATCACAAACTCATTGTAAAAATGTCCACCATGAGAACAGCAGCCAGTTTAGGTAATAATGATTAATAAACCACACATTAGGTGTGATTTTCATGAACAAACCCACCATAACAACATAATAAACAATAACAACTCACTGCTGTTTACACTAGAAACTTAACAGACACATGAATTTGCCGCTTGGAAAAAAGAGATCACTTCGTCATTTCCGGCAAAAATTCCTTAGAATTCTGAGTTCAGAGGACATCTGGAACGCACAATGGTTCCCTTCACTTTACCCAGCAGAGGTGAAGCAGACACGGAACTCTGCTGGAACTAGAAGAGCTGTGTGGTTTTTATTGCCAAAGTTTGTTGCTAGCAAAACAGTAACTGCAGTGTCCTCTGCTCTGACGTTGCCCTCCCCTTCCCTGTGCTGTGTGTCTCTCCACCTCTCCAGCTTGACCATTCCTAAAGGGGCCACGCTGTTTTATTTAACACAGTGCTGTAAACAGCAGCAGGTCTCTGCAAAACTGAGACATGCCTGCTGTATGGAGGGATAAGAAGCCTTTTTCCCACCTACAAAACTAAGAAGAGGAATTTACTTTCACTCTTTGAATCGGTGAGTTTAGCTGAAATACGTACAAATCAAGCACAAATGGTAAAATGGTAAATGGTCCGTATTTATACAGCGCTTTACTGTACCTGGAACGATACCCAAAGTGCTTTACATCATACATCACATTCACCCATTCACACACACATTCACACACTGATGGCGGAAGCTGCCATGCAAGGCGTTCAACCACAACCCATCTGGAGCAATTACAAACCTAACACCAATAGGATAATAGATAATAACACACACTTGACTACAATCTATACCACTCTGTAAAAAACACATTCAATTTCCACTTGTTAGGCCTCCTTTTTTTTTGTTTAACAAACACTTTACAGAAGATTATGATCATAATCACCCTCATCTGTATGTGGTTGTCTCTCTATACCCATTGTTTTGAAGAACCTTTGTTGAAGTAAACAAGGCAATCTTCTTTAAGAGGACGATTTGTAGATTCACATGAAGCATATCTATGGTAAAGAAAAACTTCTTAGTGGAAGCTAAAATGGTAGCCAATTCAGACAATTGTTACCTATTCTAATAACAGTGTGCCATGTAGGTTTCTATGTGAATGCATCAGTGTAAGCATGCTTGGGTGGGTTTGTTTGTCTTAGATCTAAAGCTCTTAGATTGTATGTGTTGTGCTGCAGGTCTGTAATTAAAGTGCCCATTTAGCTGCAGCACTTCCTATATCTGCCTTATAGATGTCAGCGGTGAAAGCAGTCCTCCTTATATGTGATGGATGCTGCAATTACACTAGACAAGAGAGGTGGCTACAAGAATAGGCTGTTAATTAAATGTAGTTTTGCTCCATTATTTGACCCTTTTATCAAGATTTACATCTATCTGTCAAGAGTGCTGCACCATTTCAAAACTTTTTTTTTCTTTACTCTTTAGACAAATCCTCCTGAGGAGGTTGCATTAACTCGGCACTCAATTTAACAAATGGCTTCTGGGTGCAACTTTGCAGATCCCACAGATCTGTATAGCCTCCCTGAGAATCTGCCATCTTAAATTTACCCAGTTCAAAGGACAAATCTAGGACCTGTGAATAATGCATTGCACCGTGGGAAGCAGGATACAACTCCTGACATTTGCATTTTCAGGAATCTATAGAGAGAAGAAGAAATAGATGAAAAAGTTCACTGATATCAGGACATAGAGAGCTAAAGAATGTCAGGAAGACTAAGCTGAGAATCCCACTCGGCTTAATTGCATCATGTCTAAGATCGCTGACTTTCTCCAATAAATGAACTATTTCTGAAATTCAACATAAAAACTTGTTTCTGCATTTGTTGCTCAAATTGGATCGTTTTCTGCTTATATTAAAGGTTTCTCCAGCAGATAAGTGGATGGAGTCTTCTTGTTTTCACACTTCAGCTAATGGTGAAAAACTGTTCCAACTTGTGCAGTTTCGGGTTGGAAAATGTGGGACATATATCAAAACACTGCAGGGCCTTTTTGGGATTTGTAACCCTCACTTTGGGGAAATGTTGAAGAGCAGGTCATTTACTAAATGTACAACCAGAGCTCTACTGGACTTCGCTGCCCTGTTGTGGCTCTGTAATAATTTTAATGAAGGAGGGGTGTTTTTTTTTTTTACTTTTTTAAGTTGAAAGAATCAGACTCTATGCTAGCTTAAGAATATACATTTATTAATGCTGTATGGTTTTCAGATAAGTGAAAAGATTTAGTTATTACATTAAAAGAACACTAAATAACTACCTAAAAACTCTGTGCTTCTTACTCCTTTTGATGGTACACTGACATTCATTATGCATATTCCTGATGGTATCATGCCCTGCAGTGTCCCAAGGCTTTGTCCAGAGTGGGTCCACATGACACCTGGAACAACATGATACACCAGCAAGTGGATATTAACACAATGGTGTTGAACATACACCAAGATGATAAATCTGTTTTTTTGTTTGTTTGTTTGTTTGTTTGTTTTGTTTTGTTTTTAACTAATTCTGTCCAGCACGGTGGCAGCAGAATGATGGTCTGGCTGCTGTGTTGTGCTGAATAAATTTGCTTTCCCAAGGGGAGCTTTATGGGTATAAGGCTTTTCTTGATAATCTGATTTATTTCTATATTTATTTTAATTTAGTTTATTTATTTTAAATTGTTGAATTTATGTAATCTTGCTGGAGAAGTAAAAAAGAAAAGTAGAAAAAATAAAGAGGAGACAAAGATATTGCTACACCTGTACAGAAACACAACAGAGAATTTCCCACAACTTTTACAGGTAAACAAAGCTGACAATCATCAGGACCCCCTAAAATAAATAAATAAATAACCACAGCACCAATATAATAATAATAATAATAATAATAACATGTTTCACAACAACAACCAAAGTACCAGAAACACACACACACACACACACACACACACACACACACACACACACACACACACACACACACACACAAAACAAACAATCAAACAAAGAAGACTAAAAAGACTAAACAAAAGTTGCTTTTAGAGTATTAACCCACTGGACAACTCAGTGACTGTCAGCATGCAGAGTTTGAGGAATGAGGCGTGATCAGAGATGAGTGTGATCATGAAACGTAATCACGCCCCAGTAGAACCCCAGCCACCCCACCATGAAGACCCTGCACCCCAAGGCAGAGGACCTGCAACACGCCCAGGAGGACCAGGCTCCTGCAGACAACCACATGATGTGGGCCAGAACACAATCCACTCCACTGATCCAGCTGCACATCCCGGGAACCAGGGCACCATCAACCACTCCCCCCTTCATCCCCTTACCCTCCTTACAAAAGAGTCTAATATCAATAAAAATATACTAGATGTTATCTGATGTATTCAACAACAGACTTTTCCAGTGTAGCTGCTTGTCCCTGAGGTCAATTTTACTGGCTTACTGGGCTTACAGAGCAGCTCCACTGGAAGCTAATGCGCAGCTTAATCAAGGCAATTGTTTGAAAGGTCATCTAATGAGTAGGAGTGAAGATCATATGTTAGCCTTTATCCCTTGGTGTGGGATCTTGTGGTGAGCAGGGACCACCTGCTGCCTCCAGTCAAAACATTAGCTGATGCTAATTACTTACAGCTACCCCCTCTTCTTTTTTTTCTTAGCTGGTTCAGCTGTAGGCCAAAAGAACAATGTCCAAACACATGGGACAATGGGTTCACATTAGGTTCTATAAGAGCAGAATTTAGCATCTCCTGGATCAGATAGTAATGGAATTTTTCTTAAAATATTAGCTTTGGTACTGTATGTATGCGTTGTACGACATTTAATCCTAAAAGCCCATTTCCTGATTACTGATCATTTTTGTTATTTGTATGGATGGAAATAAATGTCAGAAACTGATAAAATGTAAGCATAAACAACATATATTCTGTCACACACACATACTCTCAAACCCACACATACATAAAGCACATTTTCAGGAAACTAAGACATTCTAACTCGCAGACTGAGACTGTGTTTTATTTATTTTATGTTTTCACTTGTTTTTATTGTTTTAATAAGAGCTGATGGAGTTAAACAAAGAAACACTGGGTTATTTTTTTATTTATTTATTACAAATAGGGGAGTGGGCAATGGGTGCTTAATCAAACCAATTGAAACACAGATTTAAATCAACCTATGAGTGGGGCATCTTTAAGCCTGAAACAGTTTTCAGGTTTCTCCACACCACACTGATGTTCTGCTGCTGCAGCTGTTCCTCCATCTCCCTCTTATAATTGGCCTTCCCCTCTCTGATCTTTCTACTTAGCTCCTTCTGTACAGTCCTCAGCTCCTCTTTGTTCCCTGATCTGAAAGCTCTCTTCTTCTCCTTCAGGAGAGCTTTCAGATCAGGGGTACTCCATGGCTTGTAGTAAGCAAAGCACCAGCCCGCCTTGGAGGGAACAGTGTTCTCAAAACAGAAGTTTATCGGTGATGCAGTCTGTGATGGTATTAATGTCCTCCCCATGTGGGTTGCAGAGCTCCGTCCACACAGTGGTGTTGTAGCAGTCCCCGAGAGCCTCCTTGCTCTCAGCTGTCCACCTCCTCACTGTATGTGGGACCACAGCCTGCCTGTGTACAACAGCTTTATACACAGGTTGGAGATGTATAATAAGGTGATCAGCTTTCCCTAGATGAGGGAGAGGGGATGCAAAATACGCCTCCTTGGTGTTGGCATAAAACAAGTCCAGTATTTTATTGTCTCAGGTGGGACAGGTGACGTACTGTGTGTATGTTGGCAGAACAGATGATTGAGATGCATGACTGAAGTCCCCAGAGATCAGGAAGAGGGTCTGTGGGTGCTGGGTCTGCAGCCTGCTGGTGACTGCGAGCAGGGTGTCAGAGGCTATGTCCGCATTAGCAGAAGGGAGCACGTACACTGCTATCTTGATAACATACGAACTCCTGAGGCAAATAATATGGCCTCATGCTAATCACCAACAGTTCAATGTATGTTGCACAGTAGCTCTTTAACAGTGCACTGCCTCATTTTACACCATCTCACATTCACAAACACAGCTAGTCCCCTCCTTTCCTCCTACCGCTGCTCTCCGTTCTGTCCACCCGCAGTAGATGAAAGTTGTCCAGTAAAACTGCAGAATCAGGAATATGTTGCATAATATCATAATTCTATTATACAATATAATTTTATTCTACAGTGTCACAGAGATGGAGAGGGAATGTGTGCTAACTGGATGAGATGGTAATCATACCAAGTATGGAGCTGCACCAAGGAACAGGGTAGCTTTCTGAGGATGGGATTTTGCCTGTGCATACAGGATTAGCAACACATCCATGTGTTTCATACTGACAGGAAACACAAAAATCCTCTGTAGCAACAATTCCACCAAAGGGGCAAATTACAAGGCGGTCAGCCTGGATATCATTGAGAAAACAGCTTCCATGTGGTAAACATCAGCACTGACATGGTCCTGATTCAGCTGTGTGGAGGGCATCTGGAGGAGACCACAACAAAATACATGTTCCACGCCCAGCAAGACTAGACAGTAGGCTGGACTTCATGCCAGATGTCCCAAATCTGGTGAAGGAACTAAGGAGTGTCCTTGTGTGTGAGCAGGCATTTACAATTCCACCTGGGACAGTAGAAAATGAAGTTTCTAGATTTGCTGAATTTTTTAAAAAAAAGGAATGACACTGACCATAACTCTAAACCTGTAAAAAATAAATAAAAGAATGAAAATAAAACCTTCAGCTCAGTCATTAGGACAAAATGAAAGTGGGATCTGCAAAGAATATGTTCAGTAAGTCAGCAAATGCAGGTCTGAATTACATGGTGGAGCAGGAGGAGTGACCCCCCTCTAACCCAGTGGTTCTCAAGCTGGGGGGCGGGTGCAGAGACATAACAGGAGGGGTGCATGGGATTGGGAAAATGTAGCAGACAAACTAATATTTTGACAACTTGTGCTCTTGGAAACAATCCGGTCCACACTCCGGACCACTTGATGGCAGTAATGCACCAATTTGTTTTTGCCAACCACCAAAAAATATACAGAAGAAGAATAACTGTAGAACAGAGATCAGGGTTTACTAAACGCATAGAAGGGAGGAAAAAAAAGAGACATGAAGAAACAGGGATGATGGGATGAAAGAGTGCAGATGGCTTGCTCTGAGACCTAAGACCTAAGATAAGTCAAACTGATTGCTGGACACCTGTGAAAACAGGACTTGTGATGGAACATCTACAATTTTATTTAACCAAAAAGACACGCTTGTCCATTTACCCGTTTGTGTTGATGAGAAGGTTCACCCAAGACCAGGTCTGGAAAACTGGTTCAGCTGCATCAGGCAGAGGAATCCTGTCCCAAGACCAGTGAAGTTTCACCAGAGACTGAAATCAGCCGGGAAATATTTAAAAATTACTGATTTTCACAATCAAATCTTTTTTGAACAAATGACATCCACATTTATCCAGCAGAACCAGGCTCTCTCCTCATTAATGCTGCTGTTTCTAAGGCATTGTCTGTGAAAGGATGTACAACTCCAACTACACTCACCTATAAATCTCACAGAAAAAAAGCTAAATATGTAGTTAATATTCTAATTGATATAGTTTACTAACAGGAAGTAAATTGAGGTCTACTAATAAGTCATCACCAAAGGACAAATCTAATAATAAACACAAATCTTTATATGGGAACAAAATAAATGTTAATAACTCCAACACACATGTGATAAATACAGGCTAACTGGCAGCGTCTACAGAGACTGGAGTCTGGCTCACAATAGCTAACCACAGTTAATTACAGCTAGCTTCTTAATTACACAATTAATTAACTAAAACTGGGCACATGAAATAACACAGTTGACTTAATTTGTTGCAGAAAATTCAGCTAATGCCTCATAATGCCAAAAATGAAGTAATTTCAGCTACTTACAAAACAAAGTGCATCCAAAACAATGAGAATGAACGGTCAGTGGTGGAACTATTGGTGACTTCCACATTCCGGTCTTTCTATAGAAGTCTATGGGAGGATCGCCACTCTCACTGGAGCACTCTGTGTCCCATCTTCTCCTGTGGAGGCATCGTCTGCAGCCGGATTAAACTAAGTTCGACTCGTCCTTACTAAGTGTAGTAAGTCACAATAACATGTTTTGTATGTCTGGTTTTTGTCTGCTGCAGATGTTTCTGGATGTTTTACAGATTTGAAGTTGCATAAAATGAACCAGGACCAGTTTGGTCGAGCTCTAGTTGCCTTTCTCTAAGATAAACTCATGTAAACTTGAGCAGGTTAGTAGCTTACTGAGTGTTGCACCATGGTTCCTCTTTGGCTGGGTTGTAGAAGTTTGTTGAACGGCTAGAGCATGATGAAAACATCTGTGTTGTGCTGAGCATGTAAAATTTCATCCATGATTCGAATGCATCACACATAATGCTGCTGTTTAGGTTTGTTGATTTAGTGATCTCGACCTCTGACAGCCTGTCATTTCATTTTTTTTTAAACAATAGTAGAGGAAAAAAAAACTTCATTTTTTAATTTATTGTATTCTATACATAATCTGCTTTGACATGGGTCAAATACTGAATTATTAAACTGGAATTTGGTCTCTTTTGAGGTCAAAATTCATTTGATAAATGGAGCCCTCCCACATTGATGAACTGCCCGCCCTGGTACTCTGATGGACCAGCACAGGAAGCCCAGTAGACTCTTAAACTCTATTCTAGCAGTTTATTATTCATAAAGAAAAAAACTAAACAAAACAACAAAATGTAACAAAAAAAAATCAAAACAATTAAAAAAAAACAAAAAACAAAAGAGTCTACCTGCAACATTCCTGGCTCTCACAGTAGAACAGGGTTACAATTAAAAGTCACCCTGCTACTCTAGAGTGAACCGGCTCCATGGAGCAGGACCACATTGCAGCAGATTGCATTTTTATGTCACAATGAATCGTGATCTTAGTTGACTGCTGTAACTTTTATCAGCCTGACCAAACCATTTAGGTCCTCTTCCAGTGCAGAAACATGCTGCCACTGTTTTAAAGGCAGGGTTTTTTTGTAGCCATCTTCCACTTGACCATCTCAGAATCCTGCAAACAAGCAGCACACGCTCACAAGAATTAAAGCATTAAGGATAACTCAAGGGCCAATTATCAGACTAATTAGCTAGACTAATTGGCAGTCAGCACAGGCAATTATCTAGACCCAGATGTCGTTATTTTAAAGCGTACCCAAGATTAATTTCCTGAAATAAATATATTTCTTTCTAAAACACTGTATATGATTTAAAAATCCAAAAGTCTATGTCTGCATGTATATATGTGGTATCTATGAGGGGCCGTTTAAGACATTATTCAGAATTACCCTCTTACAGACCCACATGAAATTTAAGTTATTCACACATTATAGTGAAATCTCTCATACACGATACTGAAACATCCTCTTATATACTATACTGAAATGCTCTCATACAGTGATACAATGCATATACAGAATATACAGTGAGGTCAAACGAAAAACCTGGACAGTACTGTGAGTCATCACTGGAGTGCCAAGATAGAGCGTTGGTGGTGCTGAAGTGCTTGCCCTTGCTGTCGGGGCTGAAAAAGTGCCCTTTTTATCAGAATATTTTTTTTATATACTGTATGTGCCCCACTATGCTGACGGGATCACACACCCCTTACACTAGTGCATGCGCATACGCCCGTTTTGTTGCTAGACCGCCCATGAAGTTACCTCCCACCGCTCCACCTGCCACTACTCAGGTAATGCTGAACTATTTCAAGGGCACCTTTTGCTCCTAAACTAAGCCTGATAGCAAACTATTCATCCCTGTTGTAAAGTAGCCTGTCTGTCTCATTACAGCCTGAACGGCTGAGTCTAAATTAGCTGACTGCCTGCTTAACAAGCTTGGCACTAGCTATAATCAGTGGTACCTTGCCAAATATTAGGCTAAGTGGTCACTACAAACGCGGGTATGTTTGGCTTTTTCTTCCGTGAAGTTTTCACGACGTATTCATAAACCACATCGCACACCGTTCTCCAGTTGTCCATCTCTTTTGTCGCAGATTGTAATAATTTGAAAAATCGATTCTTTCTTTATTCCAATCAGAATTATTTTAAGCAGTTTATAATTCTGTTGACCTCGACTTTTATCAATTGTAGCCTAGAAAAGAGAGATTTAGAAAACAGAAGTTAAAGGGGCTACACCAGGCAGCTCAGTGAAGCAGCTTTCTGCTGGCCTGGATGAAGCCATCAAGCAGCAAGGAGGATGAGGAGGAAGATGATGAAGGAGAAAGGTCAGAGCCAAGACCAGAGTCATGTTAACTGTTTAAGGCCTTTTAATAATTAATATTAAATAATAATACCTTACATTTCTATAGCGCTTTTCTAGACATTCAAAGCGCTTTACAATGATTGGGGAACCTCAGGTTTTTAAAAATGAACTCTTCCACAAATTTTATTGAAGCATGTAAAAGTGTCCACAGTGTGGTTTGGCAGTGCCAAATCTGGTACAAGCTATATATTACCCCAGTACACTATTTTGTAGCCCCACAAATATAAGTTTCCATGTTAGGCCTTACAGAATTCACAGTTATCTTTTATTTACCATTGTAGGCTAATAATGAAATGTTGACCATCTTAAATACCCAGTTAGAATTTGTCTGCAGAGCACAGCTAGTGGTGAGGATTTGAAATAAGACTATGGCGGTTGGAGACTGGTGTTAGTCTTAGTGGTGTAATGTACTGACTCTTGACACTGCAAGCAGTCTTACTCAAAGATGCATCACTTTATTCTCTTTACTGTCCCAGAGTAGACCATCTTCCAGCATGGAAGATGAGGAAGATAGGAAGAGCAGTGTCAGATCAGTACCAGGTTTATGTACAGTAACATATTTCAATAAATTTGCAATTACATAAAAGCCTGTAATGTTTTTTTTTCACACTATAATTAAACATAGGTGGCAGTTCCACGCGCTCTGCAAAGTGCCCTTGTTTTCAAACCTGCCCCTCAAAATGTCTGTGCACGCCACTGTGAGACATATCCTGGAGAACACACCAAACGGAGGTGAAGAGTATGGTGTCCAGTGCTGTACAGGTCTTCCTTTGATAGCACTGCATATCTTAATGGCAGAGTCATGCCTGGTGGTTAGTTAGTGTGTCCTCATTCAGACTTGCTACTGCCAATTATCCGGTTGTTAGGACTAACTCTTATAATAGTATCTGCAGAGGCCAGTATAGTATTGAAGATGCCAGCTGCTTCACCTAGTGATCATAAACTCATGACCACATCAACAGAATTAAACAAGCCCACTGCCATTGAACAGACGCAACACCTGCTATGCTTTCTGCAAGCAAGATGACAAGTTGAAAATGCCCGTGTCTCAGGCCACAAATTTAATATAACGTTATAAATACAGCAACTCAGTTATTATCCCAGTTGCATAAGCACCTTTTTCTCCTACTTTTCCTAATTAAAAAAAAAAAAAAAGTTGGATGCTTCAACATTGACAAATGAAAGCAGTAACACGGGGTTGAGATCTTCCTTTATCAAACACTGAGTCAAGGATGAGACAGGGAGCTGCATGAGCTAATGGAGTAATGAGGTCTTGTTTACACTTCCCTTAAAATGCATCACGCAAAAACAGCCAGCAGATGAAGCTCTTTTTGAATGCATTAATGTTTCGATGCAGTGAGTCCATCTCCCTGCAGTCGTATCACAGTGACACAATGTTTTATGAGGCTTTGATTTCTCCATTTATAGCTTCACTGAGATTACTTCCAGGCGGCTGAGCAGATATTAATACAGCATAAGTCTTCATAAAACATTTGTCACGGCGTTCTCCAACTTCCTCCATTTCAGTTTGTTTTGAAAATGCACTCCTGTTTTGTCTACTACATGACTTCCATTTCAACATTTCAAATAAAATTCCCTCTCGCAGACACTAGTAGAATTCCTTTCATACATACCAATGAAATGTGATTTCAGAAATTTCACCAGTGTGTGAATGATTTCAGTATTATGTATGAGAACATTTATTACAGTATATAAGAGGAGAATATGAGAGCATTTCAGTATAGTATATGAGAGGTTTCACTATAATGTGTGAATGATTTCAGTATGATATATGAGAATTTTTAGTATAATGTGTGAATGACTTAAATTTTACGTGTCTGTAGATGCGTTTCCATTACCCCTTGAATTGCACAAAACCTAAATATTTAAAAAAAAAACGGTAATAGAAACACCTACATTTAAAAAACCTCTCAAATATTGCTAAAAAGTTTTTACGCTCTTATGACGTGGTTTTTCAGATGTGTTGATATAAAAGTCTATCACAAAAGTGTAATGGAAACACTTTTTTCACATTCACATGTCCCCGGACGTGAGGTAGGGGGTCGCGTGACCAGTTCATGTCAAATAAAGATGGCGTGGTAGACTCAGGAGGACACGGAAATCTTTTCACAAACAATTAAAGAAAAAATATAACCGTCATCCTCGATAGCAAACAACTGTTTGCTATTTGCTATTCAACAACAATTTGAAATCTCCTATCCTCCTCAAAGTGGAGTCTCGTGGGACAAGATTTTACAAGAATAACAGCTAATGCGCTAAAGACCATTCAATAGAAACACCTGCAAAGTGAAGTTGCACTTTGTCAAAATTTTAGAAATATCAATTTTACTTTGTGAAATACTGTAATGGAAACGCAGCAAATTTTCATTTTTATGACATTCTGAAAATTTAAACTATTTCACAACACATCTAAAGTGCAAACTAACCATAATGCATGTGTTATCTGCAATGGTTTTGGCAGAGATGTCCTACTGTTTATGTTAATGTACGATTTATAGAAATACTTTAAACCAAGTTTATCTTTGTAAAGAGGTGAGATAGCTTCTGCAAATTGTCACAATTCTGTGACATGTTTTGGTTCTGATGTCAACTGCAAATCTAATGCCTTAGTTGTCAACTTCTCTGTATTAGAACAGGTCTTTTAAGATGTTAGAGACTATGGAAACTGAACCTGAAACCGAACTGCACCCAAACACTTGGTTTCACTGGAGACTGCACATGCTGTATTTCCCGCTGAAAAACCTGCGGTAAGTGTCTGAGATGTTGCAGCCTCGCTAAATAACATTAGCAAATAATGTGTGAAAGCCTGCAGTCACACTGGTAGTCCACTTTATCAGCTGAGCAACATGTGTTTAAAAATCAATAGTTCAAAATTCTGCATCAGCTCAGAATATACAGTCTGTGAATTTGTATTTTTTCCCTACAATTCAACAATAAAAATCTCCGTAGTACTCCTAAATATTTTCTTTTCCCATTTTAATCTTTCTACTTTAGTATCTTCAATTTTTTTCATCCATTTCATTCTGCCAACTCCTTTTTCTTTCTTGCTCCTACCACTCCTCTCCTCTGTTTTTAATCTTTATTGTTTGTTTTTTTTATTTTTCTACCTCTTCCTCCCTGCAGACACACAGTACTCCTGTGGATAGCAAAAGGTCAGCGAATATGGGACCATTAAATGCACACACACTCCCAGTGTCCAGGACACATTACTGCATAAACACACAAAGACCAAAGCACATACACATTTTGAAAATACACAAAAACTCACTTCAAGTTCCAGAAGTTCGGGGTTTGACATTAACTAGGAAACAGCATGTGAAAGCTGACATGTTTTGAAGGAAGAGGATCACAGTAGGTGTCCTGTGAAGGTGCTTTAGCACATATAAAACATGTGCACTCACACACGTTTCTGTACCAGCTACACAGCAGAACATCACTGCCATGTATAATAGGACTCATAGACTGTGACATGTTTTTATAAAAGTTGTGGCATTACACAAAGAGAAAATAATTGGTGCTTCTTTGAGAGAGATGCCTGACATTTAGTTAAGATGACAAGCTCACGCTGCCGTAATTGTCACCTTATTTACATAGAGGTGAGCCAAAGTAACACCATGTCATCTGTTTAGTAAAGCTTTTGTTCTTTTGACTGTTTTATTGAAGAAAAGTATGGAAAGAATTATTTATTATTAAAAAAAAATGACTTCACATAAGCTACAAAAATAATAATAATTTGTAAGTGTAACTATTGGTATATACATTACGAGTAAAACACAGTTTATTTAGTTTATTTCTATGTGGAGTGATTGACTTTAATTACGTCGGTGAGATCCAGAGGTAAATCTAAGATCTCTTGCCCTCCCCCCTCGCTGTTCTTCTAACACAACCTCAACATATGCAACTTTCTCATCCAGGACACTGGCATGGTGTGGGAATGAACGACAGTCTAGAAAACTGGTTGAAACAAGTTATAGAGTTTTTTTTTTTTCTCTTCTTTATACACTCTGCAGGTGAAACTCAAAAAGTTGGAATACTGTGCAAAACTTAATTTATTTCAATTATTAAAAATGTAAACTAATATATTATATGGACTCATTCCATGCAGAGTGAGATATTTCAACGTTTATTTGTTATAATTTTGATGATTATGGCCTACAGCTTATAGAAACCCAAAAATCATGATCTCAGAAAATTTGATTATTACCTGAAATCAATTTTAAAAAGGATTTTGAATACAGAAATGTTGACCAGCTGAAGAGTGCCATCCACCCCACCACAGGCCCCGGCAGGCCAGGATCGGCAGCTGCTGACCCCAACCATCCAGGGCAGCCAGAGCAAAGGGCACAGGGCCCCTTGAGCCTACAAAATGAAATTGGATTCTCCAGATAATGTTTTGTTTATTATATATATATATATATATATATATATATATATATATATATATATATATATATATATATATATAAAATTAATGATAATTATAATAATAAAACATGGGTTATTCTTTGTTGGAGTTCAGGAAAACCCTTGACAGGAGATAAACAGAATAACACATGTATGTCTTACTATTATAGGTTCTGACCAGCTATGATCATTACCAGTTAACTTGGGCTCTAACCATCCATTTCACAGTCACAGTAGGTGGTTGTCTTAAGAAAACAAAAAGTAGATTTCTTGAGATAATAAGTACCATTATAACTCAAAATAACTCAAAATGAGATTCGCCATCTAAGGCTTAATGGAGTAATTAACTCATGATCTCCAGGTAATTAAAACAAATTTTTCTACAAAAGTTTTCTACTTCCATAGAAATGACTTCACTTTTTACTTTGGTTGCATTAAAACCACAAGCTTTTGATAATTTAATAAAATGATTTAGTATCTTTTAGACTTCAGCTCGGGTATTTAGGTTCAGTTTGCTTTTGTATGTGTTTCCAGCTGCTGCAGACCAACGTTTTTAGCATAAAAACACACCATATCAACACACACTGACAGAAATCTTAAGCATTTCATCTACGATTCTCTTTGCATCCATAAGGCTTAACAGTTTCACAGCCCTCTATCCGTTTATGTGAGACATATAAGGAATGCCTTGCAATACTGTTTCTGAATGTCACAATATCCTTGCAGCCTTGGGGCACCATACCTCACTGCGTGCTGTGGTTTCAAACTGTTCTCACATATTGTGGATTTTTTTTTTTTTTATAGAAGAGGTCAAGTTGGTGGAGCAAGCTTTGTTGTCACAACGGCACAACAGATCGCAGGCCTCCATGACTCAATACCACATTTTGCCGCAGTCTGTCGCTCCCTGTATTTGACAGACACTCTGTAGTTGTCAAGAGCAAATAGTGATGATAGGAAGACCCAAGCTTTTGGCAGCTGCCGACAGGGATCACCGCTCCAGGCCCACATCCAGTCTAGTTTAATTCAAAGCCTTTCTGAAGAAAGTTGGCTCAAAGTCTGAAAACTAACAAGATTTAAAACTTATCCAGGATGTTTTCATGCCAGCGCTCATCATCTCAGACATGTATACACACTGCCTGCTAATGAGACTTTAGCTTCCATGCCCTATTCTGGCCTTTCTCATTGGTTATCAGGTAACACGGTGGGATGCTGTGATGTAGTACAGGCAAAGTGCTTTTAAAAGCCTCATTTGTGGCTGTCATGGTTGGTTTGATTGTCTGCCCCTCCTCAGTCACACACACACACACACACACACACACACACACACACCCACACACACACACACACACACAAACTTAGACCCTGCTGGCAATTACATACACGTTCAGCTGTGTATGTTTTATGTGTATGTATAAAAATGAAAGACATAACACTTCTGCACATTTGCTTGTCCATCAATGTGCAGGCCCAGGTAAAACCTTCATAATGTCCTTTTAATTGAGTCAAAAGTGAGTTTAGGTTAGAGTATCTGTGCTCAAATGGCTAACAAAATGAGTTTACGACACTTGCATACACCAACAGGAAGGTGCAATTGATCTACCTGAGACAGCGCATGTAGAAGCAGGAGATTCCCATGAGATGGAAATTATGTTTCCTCTTATTCAGACGTAACTTGTCCTGAGGCTTCATGAATCTGCATCATAAATATACAGAAGAAGTAGAAATATTCGCACAGCATGAGAGCACATGCTAGTTCTAGTGCTTTCTGCATTTATATAACGTGTGTGCTTTGGAGGGAAAATGCGTGTAAATATTTCAATTACAAATCATATTCACACTCAACATGTTCATAATTTTCAGCAAACAGTAATTAGGTCTAACAAAACAAAATCAAAACCAACCAATATGCTTTGTTCCTTTCTCTCTTCGGGGATGTGGGACATGGTTTTCTTGGGGAGACAGAACCATTAAAGCCTTCAACAACAACCTCGGCTGCAATCTGGGTCCACAGCTGCTGCCGTCTGCTTTTTGTTGTTTATCTTCTAGTTTTTAAGAGGAATAGTCTCAGTTTATAGATGCATTTACTGTCTTTTGGTTGTGATTTTTTTTTTTTATAATGCTAAATGTTTTATTTTATCAATTATTTTATTTTTATTTCAGGCAGTAATATTTACAGTGAAAAAACAAAGGAAACATGCAAGTCTGTCATTTTTCAAGCAAGGAACCATGTCAAAAAAAAAAAAAAAAAAAAAAAAAAAGGGAGGGGGAAGAAGAAAACTAACTGATCTTAAAGCCCACATCAATTTTCCTACTGGAACAATAAGGGGATTATTATTAGATACTATTTCCATGATACATGATGCATTTTTACATGTTGTTTACAAAAATGTAAATCTGATTTAATCTAAAGTTTTGTTTGCCTGACCATCTGCCAAAATTCTTAGACTTTTGTTGTATGGACACCACATTTTCTTGCACTGGAACAAGTTGCATTTAATCAGTGTTTGTAACAAACCAGAAAGTCATGAATGTATTTTTGTCCCAAACCATTCAGTGCTTTTTAAACTGACAGCAGGATCTAGAAGTTAATTCTTTGACAAACAGGAAGCCAGTGTAAAGATCTGATGACTGGAGTTATACAGTATGATCCACTTTCTTGGACTTAGTGAGGACTCAAGCAGTTCTGGACTAACTGCATATGTCCGGTGGACTTTTTAGGGAGACCTATAAGGACAACGTTCAAGTATGAGGTAAATGCATGATGATTTTTGTTGTGCATTTATACATAAAGCCTTAAAACTGAAAGTTAGTGTATTTCTTATTCAACTAAAACAAAATGGAAAAACATCAGTGCTAACAACATCCTCCCAGCTTTGCTTCAGTTTTTTTTCCCTCTCACACAGGAGAAGTCACATAATTGAGATTTTATTGCCCCATAATTTTGCGCAGAACAATGTGAAGGCCCAGTCGGGTTGTCAATCAGTGCTGCTGACTCTACGATCAACAACTAACTGCTGATATTTATTTAAGACTAATTCACTGCTACTGCTGCCTTTAATAATGGCCCAACTTATCCATGAATGGCTGACACTGCACTAAATTACAACACTCATATTATTGGTCACCATGGTAATAATTTAACACTCTGCCAAACATATTACTGTCCTCTAATTGGCAGACATACAGATCAATGTTTTATCAAATTAATATTTATATGCCCTGGCAGCATCTTGTTTACTACAAAATATACTAAATACCCAAAATAAATACCTTTCCAGTTAATAGAAAAACAACAAAATCTGAATTACATTGACATATTGCAGATTTTGATGCTCTTATGTTGAGTTGCTTTATGTTGGCAAGTTTTTAAAATATGTAGAAAAAAAGAAAAAAAAATCAGATGAAATATGATGTCTATCTAGTCTAATCTAGTCTAGTACCATCCTAAGTGATTTCTTTACATTTCAGTAAGACATAATAACAATCACTATTTTAGAAATTATTGGAAATTATGACAAAAATAAATAAATAGAAAATTCAGCTAGATCCCGTCCTTGCATTTTCCTAGGTTTTATTTTACTGAACTCAGCTTTAGCTGATGTTGAAGACAACAGCTTCAGATGTTTGGCTGAAGAAATTCTATTGTCTTTGTAAAAATAACCTTTTCTGTTTTTTTCTGATGTATCTATTTCGTCTGTCTTTCCCCTCTTCTACACCTTTTCATTCTTCTCTATTATTTAATTTTCCCTCTCCTCCTGCCCCTAAAAAATAAATCAGTTTTCTATGAATTGTGATAACTAAGGCTGACACCAGCATTAAATCAAAAGGACATCTAAGGAGTTTTATACCCATCTTCATTTATATTTAGCTAGGAGGTATGAAGAGAGACATATAATGCTATGATCTGTAAATAGCTGCAAAGTGATGTACCAGGGAAGTTAAATAGGGCATGTTGTAGTTGTAGTTATAGTGCAACTAAGGGGTTCAAACTGTCATCACAAGTATCTGAAATCACTTTGGAAGGATTTCCACAGACGAGAAACTTCCTTCTTCCTCTCTTAGTTTACCATCCTAATCAGAACCAACCATCTGTTCAAATACATAGCCTACTGTTATTATACTAACTCCTTATGCCATAATTTAGATCAGTAATTAAAGAAAAAAGTGAATCCCTCATCAGTTAAACCTCTGGTTTCATGACTTAAAAACAAACAAACAAACAAACAAAAAAACCCACAAATATTCTCATAAAAATTTTTACCAGAACAAAACACTGGAAACTGCCCTGTGGACAGGATGCTGTCTTGAATCAGTATTAAGGTTTGATGAACCGTGGTCACAGCAGTAAGAGTGGGACGCATCACTCTCATCTAAGACATCTAATTAAAGATGAGATGTGCGACCGCTTGCTGAGATGAATGACATAGTTCTACTTAAGGCTGAAAGCCTATCCATCTTCAGAGCTGCCTATAACATGAACAGAGAACATACTGAAAAGTAAAATCTGTCTTTGGCTATACTGTGTTTGGCTGTGAACATGTGTGTCGAGGGAGATTGAGTAACAACTGGATGCATACCATAGCAGCAGCAACGCTAGTAAATAATTCAGGGCCTTTACCTCAGTTGACATTTTCACAAATGGCGAGAGAGAGTAATTCCGCCTATGTAGCGACTGACACTTGTTATAAACGCAAACAAACACACATGCAAAAACACACACACCCTATAAATAGGCCAACCACAGGTCCTTCCTGTACTCTCGATACTGGTTCACTATGAGGGAGAAATTATAGGCTTTTAGAGAAATCACCGGCTGTTGCACCAATAACAAGAATGAGCGATTTGTGACCTGCTGTGCCATTCATTTCATGTCATTTCTCGTCATTAGCCAGGCCTTTACACAGACAATTGCTGAGTCATTATGTGAGCAGGAAAGTATCTGTGAAAGCCGACAATGCGCTCACTACATCTGCGTTCAATTGTATGAAGAGTGATGATGAGGTAATGGGAAGATGTGAATACCAGTCTGGGTGTTAGAGTAGATTTTATAATATAAGAAGGTGATGTTTTATAAATCAGGACATAATGAAAATGATCTGGTCCTTATCCTTGTAGAATTAGAGAAATACAATTTCACAGTTATGTGTGCCTCAACCTGAAAGCTTCATGAAATTGGCATGGCAGCAAAAAACGTGTGTGTGTTGGTTTATATGAAGGTCCACCTATTGATGTGAGTCTAAACACCATCAGGTTTGACGGATGGTATATGCATATGCATCGGTTTGTATATTTTGAAGATAATTGTTAAGAGGAGACAGACATAAGAAGTGGGAGTTGAAAAAGCTGTCCGCTAGTGGTAGGATGAGAAAGATTTCCACCTGCACCGCAAGAGCACTCTTGTTGCTTGAGGTTGTTTCTTGGGGAAAGGTCCTGGGGTAGACTTTGATCAGAGGAAGAATGGTGTCAAGGCTTCCTGCCAGGCATATCCAGAAGATGAACTAAAGGGTGATTTTCTTGAACTAGCCAGAAGTCGTACCTAGAGTCTCCTGATCTGTATTCAGATGCATGATCCATTGCGCCACTAGCCCCGTGGTTGTTGGTGCCACAGCTTCTCTCGCTGCATACACAGAGCCTGTTGGGTGGCTTTTGATGGTTCCGTGCATTCTGCTTTTGACTGGCAGGGCGTGGTTCCTCCTGGTGCCTCTCTGTAACACCGGGCCCAAAGCATCACTTAGGTCCGAGAGCATCACAGAGGTTCAAGAGCACAGCATGCGGTAGTCGGAAACCAGCTCAGGAGCCATTCGGTAAGTCTTACTGATCTCCGAAAATCCGCTCACTTCGGAGTCTCATACCATATTGTCCAGCAATGACAGATAAGCCATTGTGCTTCTTTACATACTGGGGTGGCGTTTTATACCCAGCCATCAATTTTCTGAATAACTACAGGTGGAGAAATTGTACCCTGACCAACAAGCATGTTTCCATGGTGACCATGATATTTTAATAGTAATTATTATTAATTTGCCTGGCACATTTTGACAGTAGACTGTCCACCTTATTTAGCTTAATATATTTTACAACATGTACATTTTGTTTCACAATGACAGAACATATTTTAGTGGTTGAGGTTCTTATTAATAACATCTCCATTACTCTTGCAAATCCTGTTTTTTTTTTTTTTTTCTGAACATGCACTCTTAGTTGTACTGATGTTTTGTTCATGAAAATGCCAAACAACGTTAACAGCATCTCAACGTTTTCTTTTTCAGCAAGGAACAAAGTAACTATTGCTCTCAAAGCAATACTATTATAAGTTTCCAACCTTTAAACTCTGCTTCTGACTTGTTTTGAACATCATGTGACAGCTATGCATTGTTTAACAGCACGCAAACTACTGGATATCAACACATACACTAGCCATTTTGGGTGTGCAACATGGCTGATTCAGCAAAGAAGCACAAAAAGGCATTAATGGAGTATGTAAGGGAAATAAAAAGACAGAAACAGTAAAAGACAGTAGTCAACATTGGACTGACTTTCACCAGCTAGAGAGAGCTCAGAGAAGAGACAGGAAGCAAGATGGATGCCAAATTAGTCTCGTTTGGCAGATTTTCACACTTTGGTGCTCCCCTCGGTTTAGTAATGCTGCTTTAAATTTTAAACTAGATACATTCGAAATTATTTAGTTGTAGATTTTTTTACATTACTTGCATGTCCCACCTTCTCTTTCATTAACAACATTCTCTCCTACCGCCTTTCTTTACCTGTAACCAGCCTGTTCGCTACACTGTCCAACCCCTGCCACTTTTCTTTATTTTCACACATCACTTAATTTAAATTTTACTCTTTATCCAGCTCACTTTGTTCAGGCGATAGCGCATAAACAACTCCAAGCATATTAAAATAAGAAATAAATGAATGATACATTATGGATTAAGGTTCATGTGGAATGCAGTGACAGCACTGCCAGGTGTCATGGTAGCTGCTCTGCTGGGCTTCCAGTCCATTGATCAGGCTCACTGGCTCCACCTGGAGTTCCCTGATGCTCCCTTGTCTTGCCTGTGCTCTGCTCTACTTAAACCCTCTCCAGTCTTCCCTGCCAGATGGTCAACAGCTCTTGCCTTGTTGAGATCCAGCCTTGTTTTGTGTTTCAGATTCCCTGTCTTCGACCCAGTTACACCACGGATTTCTCTTGCCTGACCCACATCGGATTATCTTGCCCCAAGCTTACCTGGATATCTACCCCTGTTGGGAACAACCACGGATTCTGGCCTGCCCCAGATAAGTAGTCTCTTTTCTGCCACTCTATGTATGACCTGCCCGCCCTATTGACCACGCTGTTTGGATTTTGGATTAATGCCCTTATTCAGAGTTTTTGCAGGTTCCTGAGTGCCACAGTCTTCCCAGATCCTCCCTCGTCATCCTACCGGACTGTTCCTGTTTCCCTGCACTTCCACCTGTAGAAATAAATAAATAATTTTCTGTAATATCCTTACTCCAGTGTGTGGTCGAATTATCAGGTCTTCAGGGAAAACCCTTACCAGGACAAATAACTTACAATTATTTGCTTCATTCATCACCTGCCCAGCTGGCCCCCCACAGTCACATACTGGTGGGACGTGTTTAGCCAGAGCTGCCTAATCATCACTTTAAAAGTATACAATGACTGAATGACTATTAAGAATCATCCTCTCCATCCTGTTTAACTTGTTGGCTGTGCCAAGTACAAAAAGCTGCACATGCTAAGCTTTTACCCCCAATTTATATTTTATATGTCATGAAATATTAAAACTGAATGTTAAAATTGATTATTGTTAAAATGATACTTAATGTTAAATTAATTACATTAAACTATGTAATGTGTGTTTGTTGCTCATTATGATATATTTTTTCTTTTTTCCCCTCCATGCCTGGATTTTATTTATTTTTCTGTCTTGGGAATCAGATAAAATGAGTCAAATCTTGTTAAACATTTTACTTTTACCATCAGTGGTCCCGTATCCCACTGAGACTGACTACAACACAGCAGCAGCCTCTTTGGTTTCACACTGGCACATATAAGAAGCTGCAGAGGGATTCTGACAATCAGAACCTGAAACTTCCTTAGAGCTCTGATTCTCAGTCTGACTTCCTGAAAGGTTTTAGATTCAGCTCAAGTCTACAGTCTGTTGTTGACAAGGCTGCAAGACAAAAAATGTCTTTTTTTCAGCCTTTCATGAACAAGGCTGTTTCAGGAAGACACTTTGGTTCAATCATTGTACAAGAAACTGCGTTGCCACCACTCACCGTACCCAGCATATGTATTGTTTAATTTTTAAATTATCTGGAAAATTTGACTTTTAGATAAAGTAGAACATATGTGAAGGATCGGTACTAGCGGTGCTGCTAGCGGTGCACTTGAAGAGTAAATCTCTAGCTAAAGCTAATACCACTACAACCATAAATAAATTTATCTGGACATCTACCAAAATGAAATCGGCCCAGCAATGTTAAAATCAACAAATTGAGCCAGAAGTCTTTGTGTCATTTTGTACTCTCAGCTAAATTCTAACAGCAATATTGGAGCAGGAACCAAATCAACCTTTTAATATGTGAAGAATACATCTAGCGTAAAGGACTGATGGCTCAACATGATTTAGAAAAACTTCATGCATTTGTTTTTAGTAGGCTAGACTACTGTAAAGGAATTTTTACCGGGCTCCCTAAGAAACAACTAATATAACTGCAACTAATCCAAAATGCTGCTGCATGTGTCCTCACAAAGACTAAAACATAGCATCAGAACACATCACTCATATTTTCAGATATTTTCTGGCTTTCTGTACATGAAGGAATTGATTTTGAAGCTGCTGATATACAAGGCACTGAATGGATCTGCTCCAAAATATATATCTGATCTTAAGGCCATATGAGTCACAGAGACTTCTCAGATTATCTGGGTCAAGTTTGCTTTCCATCCTGAGTTAAAACTAAACAGAGGGATTCAGTGTTTACTTTCATGCTCCTACCAGAGAACTAACGAACTAACTAAGAAACTATCAGAGTACCAGAAGTCTGCTCCAAACCTTAATTATAAATCTTAAAATTATTAAAATTGTTTTATTTGCTGCTGCATTTAAATAATGTAGAGAGTTAATCTTTTTTTAATATATTTTCTAGCACATGAATGGTGATGATAATTGTGATGATGATGGTGTTGATGATGATGAACCATTCACATCGGTTTGTATCATATGTACCTCAATGTATGTATTCTGTTGTCTGTTTCTCTTTATTTTAGCTTGTTCTGCTTCCATTTAGTTATTTTAATATTTTTATTTTTCATATTTAATGTTTCTTTAATGCCCTATGCAAAGCACTTGAGTTGTCTTGTGCTATGTAAATGATCCTGCCTTGCCTCTCACTTTGCCCCATTTCCTCTTCAAGTTTTATTTGTAAAAACATGAATCTGGACATTTTTCCTGACATTTAAAAAATAAGAAAATTTGCAACATTTAGTGAAGTTATTAAAACTTACCCAAGTCTGATTTAATTCTGTTGAGATGTTTATTTTCATCTTTTTTGTGAGTTTGACTCTGTCCCTGTAGTTTTTCCCTTCAGAAGATGAGATGTCTGAAACATTAGCACAAACTAACAGTTTCTTACTGAACTTAGCATGAACCCACTGTAGGAGGAAATCACCAGTTTCTCAGATATGACTGCTATGAAGAAACTGTGTGAGCATTGCTGCATCAGCTCAAGTCACCTAGAGTCACATTAATGATACGATTAATTCCTATTTCTATAGATAGTCTCAAATTAAAGCCCCAGCAAGTGGACTTGAGGTCAGGTAAGACAGTCCAGAGGTGAAAGACTGCTATAGTATTAGAATACAAACCAACCTTTACATGGCAAATGAGTAAGCCATGAATTACTCTCTCCCCCAGCTAAGTAAACATTTTCATAACAGGACAGACAATCCACATCTGTAAATGCAGCCGATTAATGTCCTGCAGTCATATGAAGCAGTGGGAGTGAGGACTCAAATGTGGGTTGACAGGCAGATACTGAACATTTATTTTATTCAATTAAAAACAAAGTATCGCAGTAAGCAGGGAATTTAAAAAAAAGTGACAGACCACAAATTTAGGCTGAAGAAAGAAAAGTTCCTCTGCGAAGCTCATTTGTTAAAAAACATCATCAGATTAAATCAGGACGCTAGAGGAAGTCCTAACAGACTTTTTAGGAGCTTTCTGAAATATTCTTCATAAAGATACTTCATCCTATGAAATCTCATGTTGTTACGAAGAAGCTAAAATGTGTCATGAGTGTGATAGTACTCATATAACACATGACTTTATTTTTAATGTTGGCCTTTTAAAAATGAAAGAAAAGGGGTACAAACATTAAATATAATTTAAAAACATGAAGTACAGTATGCTCTCCTCTTACTTATCCAAATCACAGTTAGTGTGACTGGATAAATATGATCAACTGTCACTTTGAAAGTTAAGTGTGCAAAAAAGGTGTGATGGACTATTTGTTATTTGACCATTGTTGTTTATTATGTATTTCTTTGTGACAGTGTATATTGATGAACATCTATAAGCAACAGATGTAAACATGCCAGATTATAGCTAACAAGCTAATTTGTGCCTATAGGGAGTAAATATAGAACGTATTCATTCATGAACATATTCATGAATAAGTATATATTTCCTGTGTTAATGGAGATAATAAGGAAATCATGGTTACTGTATCGATACTTACTAGTTGTTCCACTTAGTGAGGAACAAGAAAAAGACTATTTGGCTAAAAAGAAGTTATTAAATTATGAGAAGCTGGTGCTGAACAAAATTAAACCAGGGAGGCTTCCAGGGAACTAATAAAAAAGTAAAAGCAGGTGTTTTGATTGGCTGATCCAGAGGTACAGGCAGAGCAGAAAACAGAGCTGACTTGAGCTGGGTGCACACATGAAGATTATCTGGCTGTTTTTGTCCCGATTTTGCCCCTTATGAACCAAGGACAGCAAACTCCCGATTATCTTTAGTCTTATAAGATTTTTCCTATAAAATTATCATTTGGTCTGAGATGTGTTACGAGTGAATTCGTCCCCCAAACGGCTTCGAAACGGGTCATGGCCGACAATCGGAAGTATTGAACATGTTCGATATTTACGACCAAAAGTCTTCATGTGTGTGGAAAGCCAACGATTCCTGAGTTGTGACTCTGTGGATTGTGACGTGGAACAGAATTTAGCCAATCAGAGAGTGAGCTGACTGGGGAACAAGGAATGATATAAAGTCCATGTTTGCGCTGTCTCCAGGCTTTTTTTTCAGTTTTGAATTTTTCTGTTAACAATAGTCCCAAGACCACAATCATTGCCACGTCTTGTGTGTCCTCTTTCATGCAGGGTGTGTGTTTTCTGGTTGTTGCCATGTTTCTTCTTCTTCATTGTTGTCAGATCACTTTGGTCACGTGAGACTTCTGGCTCGGAGAACTAGATTCTAGATCGGTTGCGGGACACCATCGTTAAGTGTGTGTTGTTCTGTGCTGAGATCATCGGAGCACACCACAGGCAGTATGATCAAAACTGTTAAATGCCTGATTTTTTATCTTTCTTTGTGAGGTCTCGAACAAATAAAAAAATCTAAAAAATAAAATGAAATTTAAAAAAATCTTATGTGTGTACCAGGCTTTAGGCTACATTCCCACTGCAGATCTTACTGCTCAGTTCTGAGATTCTGCTGAGATCTTCTTTTCATCATATGGCTGTTTGCATTATGATGTAATGTGATTGCCAACAGTGTAAAAACTGCCCCCTTCGTTTTTCTTGTGCTGCCTCTTGCCAGGTCTTCATTCTAACTAAGTAATTGTTCTCAATTTACGTATCAAATTAAATAAAAGGTTTATTAAAGTGACTCACATGAGCAGAAGAAGACGTGATGCCACACACAGCATTGAGTTTACAAAGGTAAATATGAATGAAACACGTGATGACTGTATCAATGTTTTAAGTTGTTGTGCAATCTGAAATGCGACATGATACTTCAGACAGAGGTCACTTTAAAAAACCTAAATATGTACTGATTTAGGACCACATATGATTGGAAAAGATTTGGATCTATGCTGTTCAGACTGTCAATAAACAAAAGAAACAAAACATATGGGTTACATGTTGGCTATTTAGGCAACTTTTGGCTGCAATGTGAACTGAGTCTAAACAACCCAAAGAAAACACAGCAATAAAATAGCAGACACTAAAAATAACTTAAAGGTCCCATATTATGCAAAATTCACTTTTTAATGGTTTTGGAACAGTCATACTGGTCCCCCCGCATGTGTAGGAGACCCGTAAGTGTGAAACTCTTTCAGGCGCTCTCTCTCCCCCCTGCTCCACCTCTAGGGAAGTAAGTGCTGAAATGAGCTTGTTTGAAAGCGTGTACGTTATGACGTCATAAGGGACAATAACCACTCCCCACAGAGCGATGGACCCGTCTACCGGCTCTCAAAGCCCGCCCTCTAAAAATCACCTAGCGCCCAGTGTTTTTCCCTCTTCGGCAACCCTCGTTAGCGGACATGGCTAAGCGACAGAAGCACTGTTCTGTTTGTGGCTGCATAAATGAACACGAAAACGTTTTTTTACTTCCATCCACTGAACCCACGAGGACCGAGTGGATTAATTTTATTTTTGGAGGAAATGTACCCGGAAAACTTCCAAAGGTTTTGCATGTCTGTGGCCAGCATTTCAAAGAGGACTGTTTCCACAACATGGGGGCATGGAAAGCAGGCTTCGCCAACCGTTTGAAGCTGAAGCCAGGTTCAATACCAACTGTCCGTGACACAGCTGGAGAGGTAAGAGCTGGCAGTTATTTTATCGTTTCGGCCTTATTAGTCTGATAGCTTGAAAATATATTAACCTGTCAATCACCTCATGACGGGCGATGCGATGGGCGGAGCCAACAGCTGAGCTGCTCCACCAGGGTTCCGCCCACCATAAACGGCACATTTCTGAAGCTGCTAAAAAGAGGGAGGTGAAGAGAAGCCGCTGCACTCAAACTGAGGGTCGATTTGTCCATACCATGGCGGAAATATTTCATTTAGATATTAATGAATGGTCTCAGATTGGGAATAAAGTGTATAATATGGGACCTTTAACACAGAAAACATGAAAATCAGAACTAAATCTAATTTAAACAGATCCCCATTGGCTATGAAAATTCAACATTAATACCAGTAAAACTCATTAGATCTCATTAGATCATTACATCTTCACACAGCAGACAATATGAAGTGTAACTTAACAATTAAAAACAAAACAGGTCCTGCTGAGACATCAGTTAATTTACCGTTGATGTATTCTTAAGGTGATAGGGTGATTTAGGTCTGAGTCCATCACTACACCCAGATTTGTGGCCTGGTTGGTAGATTTTAGGTGTATAAAATAAAGCACTGTGGTGACCTTAATGAGAGGATACATGTGTTATAAAGCTGAATGTCATCAAAGAAAAACTGCTTTCAAGATTTACAGACTGAAATGAAAATGCTTATACAGGCCTCAAGTATCATGATTTTAAAATCGTATTGCTTGATAATCTGCATTAATCCAACTGGCCCACCTCAGGAGGGTGGCGGGTAAAGAATAACGTAGCCTGCTTCCCCTGACTAAAATGAATGGCAGGGTTATTTTTAACGAGAACTGATACTAGCAGGATTCAGTTCATCACGTCTCCTCAGCATAGTTTGCTGGAAGCTTCCAGCAGAAATCATGAGTCCTCTGCAGCCCACATTAACTAGTCATCATTTCAACAAAGGAACTTTTAACAGACTCCCACAAGAGAATTACATTTTCACCAAACCTTCTGCTTCACTTCAAGACAGAGAGATAATTACACGCCCATTAATGCACATTTTGATAAACATCGCCCCCATGCCACACCCCACACAAAACACTGAAAAAAAATTGCTGTTATTCAAATAACTCATGTGAGTGAAAACAACAACAACTTATATAAGAGGCTGTGAGTGTTTTCTCCCAGTGTTGCAACGAGATATCAATATAATCATTATTGTTGCAAGGGTCTCAGGAAAGTTTGTTACATTAGAGGACATAGTTTGTTTTTGAACCTGATTACAATGCCAAATATAGAGAACAAACTTGGCAAGGTGGAAAATACGTCACTTTGACAGCAGGGGGAATGTAATCACAGTGGTGTGCACAGACTTTGTGTGGGGATGGACTACCCATGGCTATTTTCCCCTGAGTTTTAAAGTAACCTTTTTAACACTAATGCCAGTGGAGATACATAATTACAAGTACATGCTGTGCAGTCGAATCTGTCTGCAGAGACCCCCTCCCCATGTTATTCCAAAGACATCAAATACATCTGGTTGAATTTCAGGGAAATGTCTATAAATTCATACATAAATTCAAACACTTAAAAAAAAAAATAAAAGATAAAAAAATACATAAATAATATAAATACATATATATATATATATATATATATATATATATATATATACACCACTAAAACAAATCTAACTCCATCATTGTTTTGCAGGAGCTACACTGCTGCAAGGTAATTTGGTTGTCGTGTCCATGTTTTGACCACCCACAGATCAGCTGTTTGTTATTGCTGGCTGTAGCTCTGCTTAAAACGGTCCCAACTGCAGTGGAGATGATTTAAAAGCAATGGGCACATTTCCAGATCACGTTAAAAACTAATTTTTCCAGGAACCACAGCTCCTAAAAATAGTGCATCTCAATAGTTGGAGCAAAGTGTACTTTACAGCAGGTATCTCAGTGGTCCACTAGGACCACTGTCCTGCACACACCAGACTCAAATTTAGTGGGCCATTGTGTAAAACTTGACAAGCTGTTGGATCCATTTAATTTGAATCAAGTGCGATGGAGCAGGTAAGCAGCTAAAACGTACAAGACAGCGGTCCTCAAGAACCAAAGTTTGAGATTTCTGCTGTACAATTTTATTTTATAGGTTGGGCCAGGTTTTAGTTTTAGAGGTGCTATGTGTAACAAAGTCAGAGGATACTAATTGAAAAGTTTCATATATCATTGAAACTGTGTTTCTATTGGTAATCGCTTTACTAAAGTAACTCTTGTGTTTTAATCCGCTTAGAACAAGTCATTTATATCTACTGCAGATCCTCATACATGGAAGCTGCCTTTATTCCACCAAGGACTGCAAGGAGTTTGCCAAATTTTTCATGGAAAAAAGTAGTTGGTTTATCAACAGAAGGTTCAACAGACATACTGTCTTTAATTTCTGGCGTCTTACCAGAACTTCTAGAAACAGCTGTAATCAACCTCTGCTAAAACAGGACAATATAGACAAGACACAAATGAGCAACTACAGGCCGATCTCAAATCTTCCTTTTCTAAGTAAGATCATAAAAAAGCCGTTTTTCATCAACTAAACGACTTTTATTCACAAAACAACTGCTACAATGTCTTCCAGTCAGATTTTAGACAGCACTACAACACTGAAACTGACCAAAGCCATTAATGACATGTTTGAATACAGATGATGGAAAAATGTCAGTCTTAGTCTTACTAGACCTTAGTGCTGCATTTGATACAGTTGACCACAATATATTGCTTAAATGACTGGAGAACTGGGTGGGCCTCTCTGGCACTGCGCTACACTAGTTTAAATCTTATTTAGAGAACAGAAAGTACTTTGTGTCAATAGGTAATTTTACATATAAGCAGATAAGAATTAAATGTGGAGTTCCACAAGGTTCCACCTGGGGCCTCTTCTGTTTAACATCTACATGCTCCCACTGGCACACGTCATAAAGAAAAACAAAATTAGTTACCATAGCTACGCAGATGACACACAGATATATATTACAATGTCACCAGGAGATCGAGGCCCCATATAGGCTCTTGGTAAATGCATTGAGGAGATTAATAACTGGATGTGCCTGAACTTTCTTCAGTCAAACAAAAACTAAACTGAGGTGATTGTCTTTGGAGCCAAAGAGAGACAATTAAAGGTCACCACAGAGCTTCAGTCTATACACCTAAAAACCACCAACCAGGCCAGAAATATGGCTGTATTGATGGACTCAGACCTTAACTTTGAGAAACACATTAAGGGAATTACAAAGTCAGCCTATTACCACCTTTAGAATATATCAAGGGTATAAAGATCTGATGTCTCAGCAGGACCTGGAAAAACTCGTCCAAGCTTTCATCTTTAGTCGGCTTGATTATTGTAACACTGTTTTTACAGGCCTACCTAAAAAATCAATTAGACACCTGCAGCTTATTCAGAACTCTGCTGCTTGAGTCCCCACTAAGACCAAGAAAATGGACCACATTAGTCCAGCTCTGAGGTCTTTACACTGGCTACCTGTTCGTCAGAGAATAGACTTTTAAATGTCTACTGCTACTATAAAGCTCTGAATGGTGTAGGACCAAAATACATCAGTGACCCCTTAACCCTGTATGAACCTGCCAGAATCCTCAGGTCATCTGGATCCAGTTTCTTATCAGTTCCCAGAGTCAGAACCAGACATGGAGAAGCTGCATTTAGCTTCTATGCTCCACATGTCTGGAACAAACTCCCAGAAAGCCTCAGATCAGCTTAAACATTTAGCTTATTTAAATCCAAGTTAAAGACCCACCTGTTCTCTGCTGCATTTCACTAGTTTTTATTTAGAGTCCAGATTTACATCTGGTTCTTTTAAGCTGGAATCATGTTTTAATATTGTCTTTCCCCACATTGGAACTTTATTTCTTGCATTTTATCTATTGTATTTCAGCATCTTCATTCTGTTTTTATTTCATTAATTACATTTCTTTTAATCTTTGTTTTTTTTTTTTTTTTTTTTTTTTTTATGCACTTGTATTGCTTTCTGCACCCTGCTGTAATGTTTTTATGTAAAGCACTTTGAATTGTCTTGTACATGAAAGGTGATATACAAACAAATTTGCCTTGCCTTATTTGTGCCACCATTTTCACTATGGTGTCTCTGAATAGAGAAACAATTCTGTGTGTAAAGTAAATTTTAAAACTCCAATAATGGATTTGCTTTTTAAGAGCTAAAGCATAATTTGGAATAAGTAATAATAGCAACTAGTTAGTCTTAGTGCAATCATCACTGCACCCAAGGCCACTGGATCCACTCACAGATGAAACCATATGTGTACACTGAATTTTGTACACTGAAGGCTACTGTCCATTCACAATGGGCATTTGAAGTAATTTCTACATCCATCCTTAGTACTAGATGTCAGGAATTCTTACAGACTGTACCTTTCAATTCATTGATTTCTATAGTTAACACGGGTTTAGAGGTGCTACATCTTGTTGGAATTTGGTTTGGCAAGTAAGAGTAGATAGCCTGTACTGTAAACCTGGACTAATTTATCTGGGTAATCTGTCCGTTGCATGGATTGACTTACCCAGGCATTCGCAGTCCTGATAAGCGGTACTGCAATCAACTCGGTAATTTAAACCAGGGTTTTCCAATCTTGATCAGAGCATGCTCACATAAACTGGTTGGTGTTTGCAGCATTTGACCAATCCCAGACATGAAAAAACCCTGCAGAGCAGCATACTTTACCATGGATGGACAGACAGTTATTCTTTAAAAATGGAACAGCAGCAGCCAGGAAGTAATGCTGGCAGAAATTTGCAGACATTGTTAATGCGTAAGTTTGTGAGATTATACAATATCAATTCATCAGACAATTTAAAAGAACAGCACTCTGATCACTCAATTTATATTTATCACAACATAGAAGTTCCAAACAGAGTACTAACTCAGCGTCCTTCCTTTCCTTTATATTTTTATTTAGTTCTTTTGCTTCTCAGCACCCTGTGTGAGTGCATTTTGTGTTGGAACACTAATTTCTCACCATGACGCTACAAGTAGTTGTGCGTTTCATAAATTCATGGTTCGCCAGTCATGCTATGTGTGATCATTGTTATTAACTTTATTATTTCAGATGTAACCCTAGTGGAGTTAAACAGACTTGGGAACAAGTCAAGAACAAATACAAAAACATACTTTAAAGGAGTCAGTGGCAAGATTTTATTTCTTTACACTGTTGCTGTTATTATGGCAAATCATCTAAATTCAGGGTATGTTTCAGCAAGTCCATGTTTAAAACTAGGCTGCTTATAAAACACAATTAACCAATATACCATTTACTGTGAGAATGAGCAGCCTAGGCTAGCATGCATTTTCTCCACAGATGATAGTGAGACTCAAACCCTCACACCATTGTCCCCTCCCACACAAACTGTCCTGTACTGAGGTAAACAGTAAAATAACAGTAAATTCAATCTGACATATATTTCAGCTATGGTTAATAATACATTAAAACTTTTTTACCACATCTTATGTAGCCCACTCAGGTGGGAGCTATTAATGACAAGAGACTGTCTGTGCATCTTTGACCACTTGTTTTTGTCCAGGCCATTGTTGGTACATCTTAGTCCTTACATTGTAATTTTACGTACTTAACAATTTACCTGTCTTGATAAAGATGGAGTCTGGACAATTTGGTAGATGCTAATGTATCTTTACTGTCTAACTAAGGGTGGTGGTCCACTTGTTGTACTGATGTGTGTGCTCAAATGCTCTCTATCCTATAAATAATCAATTGCTATGCTTATTTTACAGGAAGAGGTAAACCTGCCAGAGCCTGCGGCCTCCACCTCAAGACAAGCCTCCTTAAGACAGTCAAGAGATGTAATGAACTGTAATTTAATTAGGGTAGTTGGTGTGGAATTATATTAGTTTAAAGCAAGCCATGAAAAATGGATATGCATATATGCTGAAGCAACTGTATGTATTCGTTTCAGGTCAGAGCAGACCCTGTGAGGGGGCTCTACAAAAGAAAATTAGAGCTCAACATTGATTAGAAAAACTGGAAAATAGCAACAAGGTAATTCAATGAAGACTTATTTATTTTCAGGCATGGTGAAACAGTTAGGTTTGTACACATTTTACAAGGTCAGATTCAAGCACTTTTCAGACCTTGAAACACAAGAATATTCAAGACTTTTCAAGGATTTCAGACACTTGAATGAACCTAAAATGTGTGCTTTTTTTAAGAACAGAAGAGAAGGAACTGAAATAGTAACACAGCCAAATAAAACATAAAAAAACACTGAAAAACTGCTGCATTATATCTCTCACAGCCATCCCTGCAGGGTAACCAATGGTGATGGGGTCCACCACATCAGGAGGAGAGGGGTTAACAGATTTTAGTTGTATGTTTGTTTGATAAATGAGGGTCAATGAGTGGACAACAATCACAATGGCTCTGAATAGTCAAACCCTTGGGGACTCCCTTGGGGGTCCAGGACCCTAGGTTGGGAACCATAGCCCTAGGGAGCGCTGTAAAAGGAGCATGCTGCATTCACAGCGTGGCTCCAGCCTGTCGAGCTCAGGTCAAGGTCTCCCTAAGTAAGACACTGAACCCTTATGTGCTCCTGATGGGTTGTGGTTAACACCTTCCATGGCAGCTTCCGCCATCAGTGTGTGAAAATGTGTGTGTGAGGATGAATGTGATGTATGATTTAAAGTGCTTTGGGTATCATTTCAGCTACAGAAAAGCACTATATTAACACAGACCATTTACCATTCAATTTACAGCTGAGTAAACCTACACCATAAGCTGTACATTATGTGCATTTTACACAGACTATATTATCTCCTCTCTTTGACTGAATGTATGGGCAGGTGGCTGGGGAAAAGCACAAATACATTCAGTAGCTCACTCATGGCCCTCGCCACTTTATGGGTAGGGACGCAACATGTGTTTTTGCTGAGGTTTAAACTTCACCAGTACATATAAGCATCTATGAACGAATGAACAAATTTTGTGTCTCAACTGTCCCATCCTAGGTGGAAGCATAAGACACCATCAACGTAATTAAAAGACAAGACTAAATCAGTAGAATCAATAATGTTTTTGACCTATTCAAAAATTAATTAGATTGATTAGCCTACCTCTTGCAAAAAACCTCACTGCAGTGCACACACTCTGCTGGTACAATGCGTTAATTGCAACATATGGCTCCATTAGTTGACAAGTGTAGCGCAGTCCATCCAATGAAAATCTGAACCTTTCATATAGGATGTCATCATGGACATTGAAAGGATTGCATCTATTCCTAAAAACAATTTCTCTTCTAAGCGGCACCATCATAGTAGAATGTTCTAAGAATGGGCTGGCCATTTTCCAAGAGAACTGAACTGGATTTCTGTCTTTCTTTGTCTTTTTTCAGTGTCCAGGAAGCAATACCTGGATGATGGCTTGCTAAACCTTACTAATTAGGGCCTTTTTGTCCACTTCCTAGATCCCCTGTACACGTCACAAAAGCACAGTTCCCCCTTGTACAGTACATATTCACTTTATTTCATTGTGACACAAGGATGTCCTTCAGAATGATTCCCAAATGACCTGTACAGGGTTTATTTTGAATAATTTTAGATCATGTGTTTCATTACATCATGTTCTACTAATGGAAGCCAGGAAAAGATATATGATCCACATCCAGAAATGGTTCTTTGATTATTATAGCTAAAAGTGAGTGCCTGCTAAGGCACCACTAGAGGGTCCCGAAGAACAGTTGGGTTTTTAAACAATTCTTTTATTTATTTATATTTTTTTCTTAATTTTGTTTTTTTACCTGTGTGTGTGATAATTCAAACATGCATTTGATAAGATATAAAAAAAAATACGTTATTAAAAACACAACATTATGTAAACACATAGCTGCTGGTAAGGTGATTCTACTACGTCTCCACTCTACGTTCCACACTCTGCAGGTAAAATGTGTTGCTGAATATTAATTGTAAGATTTTAAGTTTGGAAATCTGTTGTCTTCTTCCACAGCCATTATCACTGCTGATTACAATCTAACAACAAAAAGTTCTCACATCTAGTTTTATAAGTGAAAACATAAATTAAATAAGTTTGTGGTAGGCATGTGAATAATCATTAATTATTATAGTAATAAAGGGCCCCAAAACTCAAGTTTTGCTTAGGGCCCCATGGAGACTTGGGCCGGCCCTGAGTAGTTTCCTTTGAATGACATAAAAACTTCTCCCAAAACACTGATGTTTGTACATTGTAGCTTTGTCCCAATTCAGGGTCAGCACACTTTGAAGTGTGCTGACTATGTAGGCTACATAGTGTCCTAGTAGTCTGCACACTTTGAAGTGTGCTGACTATGTAGGCTACATAGTGTCCTAGTAGTCTGCACACTTTGAAGTCCGCTTAATGTTTGTGCAATTAGACAGCCAACCTAGCCTATGAGAATTTCCCATAGTGCTCCAGTCCCCTGTTGCCTAGCAACTGCATATGTGACAGCTATACAATTAAAGCATTCAAATTCTTCCCACTAATTCCTCTTAATATATACATTTATAAAAACAAAATGGAGCTGGAAATTTGAATTTTCTCTTTTCATTTATCTGTTTTTTGAAATTGAAAATATGAGGCGACCCACACGAGCTCTCCTTGGGCTGAGAGCGCACCCCGTCCAGGTAACGTTAACTTCAATGAAAAATAATACTAGTGAGACCTGTGTAATTAAATGAATTTGTTATAATGAAGAAGGTCACAATCTAATACTATATCCGTCCCAGCTTCTCTACCTATGGTGACAAACGTCATTGAACTTTATTTATTATTAAAACCTATTTTACCTCAAATTAATTACCCAAAGACTTGTGATAAAAATAGATGTTGCCATCCTACTGCATTTCAGGATTCTTAAAAAAATTATACAGTTAGCTAAAAATTCCTCTGTGTGAAGTTGAGTTTCAAATAAATGGGGTGCCACAATCGAGACCCTTGTTTTTCTGTTTTGGTTGGCCTCTGGGGCATCATACAAGGAATGCTTTTTGGAAGTTCTTGGAATGCTCTGTTCCACCACAGGGGGTCTTCTGCCTCCCAACAGCTGGAGCAAATCTGAAGCGGTCTTAAAGGTTTGCAGAACTGTCAAGACACCAAGCTTTTTTTTAAAGCTGCACGTACTATCTTTGCCTTCAGCAGCCATTTCCCCTCATCACTTCCCACAAAAGACTACTGCAAGGTACTGCAAGTGCCTCAATTACCATCACTCCCGGGCACGCTCAAAAATAGAGTGTGTTTTTGGGATGATGAAGAGCAGGTTTCATGCCATCTTCCTGCAAGCGCTGGGAGTGCACCACACATTTGCACCATGCATGAGTGATGATAAAACTTGATCATTTATTTTTACATCAACTAAACTATTAAGTGATTTATAATTATTTTTTTACCCTTTACAAAATCTACCTCAGGGTGGGGGACATTGTGGACCCAGAGGAAGAGCATGTGGAGGATGGCCCAGAGGATGAGGGGGAGTTGGTGGCAGCATGTGGTCCACCGAGGTGTCTGCCCTGGAGGAAGTGCCCCCTGACCACGAGTAAGAGGTAAGTTAAAGAACAGGTAAATAGCTGGAGTTGCAAAGAATTAATGATGATTCCTGCTACTTATTTCTAAGGGTAGGTTCACAATGCAGGGCATAATACACATGCAAATCCGTTTGTATTTTTTTTTGTTTGTTTGCTTGTGTGTTTGTTTTTTTTTGAGAGCCAGTTCACATTTCCAATTAAATGCGACTTGAATGTGACCGAAAGTGTCCCGCATGCGTAGAAGACATGATGACGTGACAGTGAGTGTGCGTGTGACATCCTCGTGTTTGCAGAAGTAAACATGGACGGTAACAGTGGTAACAGCGTATGTTGCAGTTTTAAAGTTATTGTCCAATTGTTGCCAGCACATTTTCAATGACATCGTTTTAAGGAGGAAATTACTAAACAGGAGAGTCAGATTTTTGGCCATGGCATTTCATGGTGCAGTGGCAACAACGTCTGTACAGAGAAATGTGTTGGTATGGAGTCGCAGCCAGGAGTGGTGAGAGAGTGAAATGAGTGCCTTTACAAATAAGGAGTTTACAAACAATGGTATGACATGTAGGTCGGATTAACGCGACCTGGCCGTTCAGACTGAAGTTGCATGGCAAAAGATCAGATACGTATTGGATTTCGACCACTATTCCAAGTGGCCTGGGTCACATTTGAAAAAATAGGATCGGGGTCATTCAGACTGTTATGAAAAGATCCAATACAGGTCGCATAGGGGCAGAAAAATCGGATTTGGGTCACTTCAGCCTGCAGTATGAACCTAGCCTTATTCTTTATGACAAAAGTGTCATAGCAGCTGTTGACTTTGCCAGCCCTGCAAACCCAATCAGTGGATGATGCAGTGGATATGGAAAACTCTTTGGAGACCACCTTAAAGTCAGGATGTTGATTGTGGCATCCCATTCAACTTAACCAGCACTGTCAGAACCTCCCTGCTGGATTGTTTTGAATAGTTTGTAAAATTACAGTCACCATCTTTTTCTTTTTTTACTTTTTTCATACACATTATTTATGTAAATAAATCTTACAAAAAAAAGGGAGTGATTTTCTGTGGCAAAATCTCTCACTTTCATCTTGTTTGACCGCTCATGTCACATCATTCAGTCTCATTTTTAAATTTACCTGTTATCTGTTCCTTTGTAGGCAATAGACATTTCATTAACCCCTTAAAAAATCCACAAATATAAATATTACAACTTTTTAATAACAAAATTCAAGATTTTTATTTATGTATATATTTGGTTTTGTCACATTTCTACTAAAGTAAGGTAAACAAAATACTTACACTTAAAACGTATTTTTTGGCACTCGACTGCTGCTCATTCATCGCCATCTTGTGCGGAATAAAGTTTGGGAGAAAAGAGGCCGTGAAGAATGCATTGGCAGCAGCCTTCGTTTCAAGCAAAACAAAGTGCAGATTTGTAGGGTGGATTCCGAGGCGCCTTTGAAATGGGACAGTACTTGGCGCCCCACGATGACGTATGTTGCTGACAAATCTGCACTTCGAAGTGTGCAGATCCTGAATTGGGACACAGCTTGTGTAAGAATAATTTCCATCTATTGTTGGAATTGTGTATTGCATTCTGATGCATAGTGCATTCTAGAGTCACACTTTCTCAAACACTTATTACAACAACAGTAACCATCAAAAATCCTTGACAACACAGATGAAATCATGTCATCTGATAGTTCGTGGAGTGTTTACTAAGATGAAGAGGCTTGTGATTTCATATATATTGCAAACTACATCCCATCAAACTACGAGATATCATTCCTCTGTGTTTAGAAGGAAGAATGGTTCTCACAGAGGGAACAGATCTCAACGGGGAAACTGGCCTTGATGGATGGAAATGACACAGCAGTGGCTTCTTGTCACAATAAAAGCCAGCTTATGAAGCCTTCCCATTGGCTTTTAGTCCGACTTAACTTAAAATAAAAGCCGGTGTTTACCGTGATTATGAAAGCGAAACCACATAAACATACACTTCTGTACCAACGAGGCTCGTGTATTTTAGCAGAAACTACTGTTATGCTGTCCATGGTAACAAGCAACACTGTAACAAAAGCAAATGAAAAAGTTAGCTTTAGGCTTATTTATGCAGGACCATTGACTTGTCGAGAAGAAAGCTGGCAACTTCAGCATCCCTTTTAAAATCTTTTTCCTTTGGCTCTCTCCACCTAGGGAAGGCTACACGATGTTGACCTTCCTTTTTTGTATCGTCTGGTCACGCTGCCTTTTAAGTGCCCTTTTTCACTTTCTTAGTGATTGTAAAACGACTTTGGTGCTGCTGCATATGCATGATCCTACATTTTTGTGAACAAAAATTTTACAGATTTTCCAACAAGCCTCTTTTGTATGCTGTCATGCTTAAGCAATGTAGATGTTGATTGTGTTACTGATTTCATACAGTAATAAAATAAATTATGAGACAAATGCTTGTGCAAATTGGTGAAGTGTCAGAGTTTTTTTTTTTTTTTTTTTTTTAAGTTTTTTTCAATAATGTTGGGCTTCAGTCTGCTCTTCTTCTGGCACACTACCTCTCCAGCTTTAGAAAGGTTGCGCCTCAAAGAAACACAAGAAATAAATTGCAATTAATCAACTATAAAATCATTAAAAATCTATGCTGATACTGATTAGAAACCAGCTCGGCTGTCTAAGGTCCCACAATTTGTGGTGCTCCTCTGCAGCTCCAGACCGAGACATTTCCTCTGATGCTTCTGGATGAAGTTTATGTGGTTAACTTTAAAGTCTGCTTTTTGCAAGGCTATTAAAAAAAACAACAATATAAAGAAAAAGAAAATATAGCCTGCCAGTGATGTTGAAGGCATTGTTCGCTTTATTCTTACACTCTCATACTATCCAAGCTTGTTCAGCAGTTACCTTGGCAACTGCATCTTGCGCAGATGTTTGATTCCCAAAAGCTAATATCATCCTAATGTGAGGCTTTCCTTCAATCCGAAAAGATGAATAGTTACTAGCAAAATCTCCTCTTAAAAACCTTTGGTTTACAATGCGATTAAATCCATTTGTCTGATTAACAGCTCCAGTCCCTTTGAAATCCCTGGGAGCAGCTCCACATGCATAGATGTCATAACGAGGCCTCGGTTGGTGTATTCACATGACTTTTGTCATGCTGAATCAACGTATCTGAACATTTCTTGAGACACTTCCATGTCACATGCTCAACATCATCACTACTTCCGCTACTTGCTCTGAGTTACCTGCCTGTTCACCCTGCTAACTTCCTGGACATTCCTCACCACAGCTGGAGACTCGTTCTTGGACCTAGACCCTCCTCTACTGGACTCCCCCTGGATCATAGTAAGCCACATACAGCCAAATTAACATCCTCTGTCAGTTTATCCTTTTTTGAATCCACAATAAGGTTCTTCTCCCCCTAGAGTAAACTCCCTGGACTGCACTATTAATCTCCTTAAATCGTCACTTCAGCAATAAACTGTTCCTTCATCCCTCAGTCTTCCATGTCCATCTGCTTTTGGGTCCCACTTTGTGTGACAGCTCCAACAGCTGTGACAGTCCTTTGCCGGTGGCTGTAGTTTCAAGATGGAAGACCGTCATGGGGCTGCCTTATATAAACTAATCTAAATTCTTTGCTAACGAGAATGAGTCAGGTCAATAGCGGAAGTCATAATACACTAATGATGACACATATATACATGCAGACATCGATTTTGGCTAGTAAACAACAGAAAATGTTACACAATGGGTTAAAACACCTGTCATTTCACTTCCCAGCACAAACCTGCCAATCAAAATAATGTTTTAAGTCATCACCGAACAACACATTTACATGTTTTATTAGTAAAATGATATTTTAACATGTGGCATTTGCATAATTACTATAGTTTCTCTCAGAATGAAACACAGTTGCTTAAGACTTGTGCTTGTGTCTGAACTTGAACAAAACTGCGCAACCCACTGGCAGCGTGGCTCAGTGGGTAGAGTGGTGGTCTTGTATCCTGAGGGTTTCTGGTTTGATCCTCCCTGGGCAGACACCAAACCCCAAATTGCTCCTGATGGGTCATGGTTAGCGCCTGGCATGGCAGCTTCAGCCATCAGTGTGTGAATGTCATGTATAATGTAAAGTGCTTTGGGTATCATTCCGGGTACAATAAAGCGCTATCTAAATACAGACCATTTACCATTTTACCATTTGAACATTTATAGCTGCTGTAATTGCAGCTGACTACTATATCACTGGTAGGGTCTGTCTTTGAGGATTTGAGATGTCAAATCTTAATCAGGAAGAAGTCTCAAAAGCTTCACAAGGCGTCATCTGCTGATCTACAAGCATTTACTCTTTTGCTCCAGTTTATCACAGCCCCTTACCCTTGTCTTCTCATTTCTGCTTTTACTGTTAATGACCAAGTGTGTGTTTTTACCCTACTGCCTAATCCAGCCAACTCAAACTCTGGTCTTTGAAGGTAACTGTCCTGCAGGTTTTAGTTGCATCCATGGTCCAACACACCTGATTTGAGTCAGTGTTTTGGAGTAGGGAAGCATCTAAAAACCTGTAGAACAGTAGCCCTCAAAGACTGGAGTGTACAGCAGATAATAACAACACCAGATATTTCTTAATGACCAAAAACTAGACATCACAAATAAATGCAATAGGAAGGTCATTATTTAACACACACAAGTAACAAGGTGAACTGTCCACACAAGCTACAGTCAGCTGAACAGCAAGATAACAGCTGGTTTATGCTGCGGCTTGTATGCTGTTGCGATTGCCCTGGAGGTTTGAAGATCAGCCACTCAGCTGTCAGATGAGCATAAGGTGTTTCCAGATGTCAGGGACCAGAAGAAAATACCAATCTTTAGCTGGACCATATATGATTAGCAGCTGCTTGGGGTTCTAAAAATTATTTCATCACTATCCTAATAATTATTATTGTTATTTGACCTGCAAATATAGCTTTTTATTAATTGTGCATTTGTACTGAGTGAGTATATTTATATATTAACCGTTCTTTATTTGGAAATATTAGAAACTTTGAGGCTTAACTTTCCAAGTGAAAGATCAGAATTTAAATTCAATTGCAAGAAAGCTCAGGAGGTACAAGCAACACATGATTGTTCCTCTTCTGCTTCCAAACAGGGCATTAAAGCAGTTCTGGAGGATGGACAAGCTGGACAACCGCAATTCTCTGCAGATGAGGAGTCTGGCTTTGCAAGACTACCTCATATCAGCTAAATTCTTCTTTATTTAGAATGAATTTTTAGACAGAACTTTTCAAAGTCAGACCCTAATATTAAAATGCATTGTTATTGCATTTCAGCTGAAACTCTTCCCCTCTGTTATCATGTATTGCCACATCTGTTATACATTCACCCGTCAATTACACAGACAGTCTCCAAACACTGAAGCCATTAAACAACATAACCACAGTTCCTTTCAGCAGCTCATTTCCTTCCACGGAACATTATTACCCATGATTCATTTCCTCGTCATTAAGACTGTAGCACTGGTGCTGAATATAGAAAATGAGATGATAATGAAAACAAAAAACAAAAAGAAAAATAGCAAACAGACATGACTGAGCTCATCCCACATACAGTATATATCTGTCTACAGGTTTCTGACAGCTGCAGTCTGTAGGTTACTCTATGGCAATGTGAGTGCATTTAATAGACATTAGCATTTAATTAGGAATTATAAAAAGAAAGGAACTTAATCTTGCACAGCTATCCTGACAGATGATGTGAGGACTTCAGAAGACATTCAGATGACTTTTTATGACCATAAACTGTACTGCAGACCCCTTGCACGGCAGGCATTTTGACCTGAAATAGGACAAGCACCTGTGCTTTTAATGCTGCTTTTCATTGCATGAAAAGTTTATTTTTTATTATGTGCTAGAAAATAAAATATATGCACAGGTGCAAAAGTGGAAAATGGCTTTGAAAAAGGCCTGTTTTTAGAAACGGTTGGAGAATCTGTCAACTCAGCTGGGACGATCTGCTTAAAATGGGACAGACTGTATTTAATAAATCCCAGACGCAGAGACAATAGTTTGCATTTTACCTTTCTGGAAACCACAATTCTGAAACATATGCGTTTTTCAGCCCAAAGAGTTCAGATTCTCTGCAACAATGTGATGATGTGTGAGCAATATGGATGCTATGCATTTACTGCAACATGTTGCTTTCTTTAACCAGGACTAGATTTTTAAACTCTTAACCTAAATAAAATGTTTTTGTTTGGTTTAAATTTCCTTAACATAACCAAGTAAGCAGAAAAATCCCTTATCTGTAACAGTGGCGTTTTTCTCTCAGAAGCCAAGGAAAACCAAACTCAAATGCAACAAGCTTTCTTAGAAATTTCATCCACAACACACCACTGATCTGTAACAACAAAATGAACCAAGCAGGCCTCAACCTAGGGCAATAATCTAAGCAGATTCTACTGGAGGACTTTCTGAGATGGTTCTTCAGTCAAGCCATGTGATGCATCAGGTTAGATTAATGAAGGAACAAAGGACTCAAGATTTTGGCCAAAGACTTCTCTTTAATGTTGCACTTATGTGCAAACTTCTTCACAGCCCTGTTAAGTTTGAGCATTGAATTAAACATAATGAAAATGCAGTGCAGTGATTTGCAAATATATTAAAATCTACATTATTCAGCACTATTTAATCACTTAAGCATATTAAAAGTTTTTTTTTTCTTGTCATTCTTTGCTACCATTTTAGAAAAGACATTTGACAAAATGTCTTTTCTGAAGTTGTAATAATAATAATAATAATAATAATACATTTTATTTAAAGCGCCTTTCAGGGCACCCAAGGACGCTGTACAAACAAATAATGTTGTGAGTCATTAAACAATCCAGCATTCTGCCATATTCTACATTTTGCTTTTTCTCTTATGTTTTATCTCTTATTAGTGTCTGCAGTGGGTCATACTCAGCTCTCCTCCCACATACACTATCTGACAGTTAATTGTTACATTTATAACTGAAAACACACACTTAACCCCCTGTCTTTCACTCCTGATACATGCATGATTCACACATTCAGATACATGTTCCCTGTGATCTTATGATCTTGGTCAGATCATTGCTTTAAAAACAACATTGCCTTAATGCGTACTGTGTAAGTGCATGACGATTTCACTGTATATAAGTGCACTTTGTAATGGGAAAGTGGGAGGCTAATTTTGACATAAAGTCAAAACAGAAACAAGCAAGGCTATATTTATGGTGGAGAAAAATTGCTTTGTTTTCACACTTAATTACACATTTGGCAAAGATAATCACACCAAACAGAAATTTTTGCCCAGATACTAAAACCTCCAGGTCGCACACAGCATCCTCTGGGGAAACTAAGCACTGTGTGCCAAGTACAGATCAGTATCCTCTGGCAGGGACAGTTGTAGTGCATTCGTGGTGTCTTGATGACTTCTCATGTTGATTTATGGGCAGTGTAGTAGCATTAACCCACTGCTCAGCTTTGACCGAAGAGTGGCAAGTGCTTACAGTGAGTCAGAACTGCATTAGTGTTCCTCTTACATCAAAGTATAATGTACACTTTTTTTATATTCGAGTCTGTGAAAGAAAGATGAATATGGTGCCTAAGTGCAGGTCGGAGTTGGATTAACAAGATGCCAAGGGAGTATGTGTGTAAGACAGGGAAATATATAAAGATGTCTGTGCGCCTGAGCGTGCACTTTAGCTCTTACATTTGGCTGATATAATAGCTGTTTATCAAGAAAATTGTTAAGTTTTCCTTAGGTTGCTGCTTTAATAACATCAGTTGCCAAGGCTTTAACACAGTTATGTTGACAGCAAACTAACGTTAGGATTTACATTAGAGATGCATAATCAGTTAAATAGATTTATTCCCCTGTACACAGTAATAAAATATTGAACAGTATTGGAAAAACGTTTAATTGTGACTTGAATAATGTCTTCTTTTGTGATATTTCAACATGATTTACAGAGTACTCACATGTGGTCCTTCTGGGTGTTGCACTCCCTAATCTGCAGGCTTTGGTTTTCTTGCAGATGCTGTAGGTCAGGGGTGCAAAACTCTGGTCCTCATGGGACGCTAACCTGCAGGTAACCTCCTGGTCCATGAGTGGTTCTATTGTTTTGGAGTGCCGACCCAAAACCACTCTGACCCGGGGAGGAACTTTGAGGGTGTCTTGGTGCAACAACTATGTGAATTGTATGGAGCCCAGAAAAGCCGCACCACATCCTACCACCCGCAGGGAAATGGACAATGTGAACACTTTTATCAAACTATGTACAACCTACTACACTCTCTTCCTCCGGATGAAAAACGAAGTACCACCCACAGCTTGTCTTCCACTATAACTCCACTGCCCATCAGTGAACTGGTGAGTTGCCCCATTTCCTGATGTTTGGACAGGAGCCAAACTTACCTGTGGACTTAATGGTTGGCCATCTCCCAGAGCCCACAGCCGCAAGAATGTGTGACAGGGTGGCAGGGGAGGCCATTGATGTGGCCATGGATGTTGCAAGCGGCAGAATGGAGTCCGCAGCTCAGAAGAGGAAAGACAGGCATGATGAGAAGGCCCGGTGCGAGCCACTTGAGGTCAGGCAGTGGGTGTGCCTGTGTGATGTTGGCCCCATGCATGGGGCTCCACTGTGTATCAGGTCATGAGGGCTCCTAGTCCTGGTGGTGTCGTATACTCAATTGCTCCTGTTGATAAGCTCCACTCTGCGAGACAAGTTCACCGGCCCTGGTTTTGGATTTCCTGTCCGTGTCGAGGCTGTGCCCCAAGCCCTTCTTCTGTGAAGGTAAATGCTAGCGTGCAATTGTAGGTCGCATGTCCGCGATGTATCAGGCTAATGTATGTTTCCCCAAACTAGATTGTACTGCTGTGTCTGCTGTGTGATGTCCAAGTCAAGCTGCATTGCTCAGGAAGAGGTACAAACAATTCTGTAGCAGCTAATAGTTTGGTTCTAATGGCTAGCATGTAATTTGGCTAACCGTGGGTTCTTTTTGTAAAAGAGATTGGTTCTGCTGCCTACTATGCCCTCAATGCTCCCATTAGTTTCATTTTAACTGTATGCACAACACACTTGAAGGGTTTGGTAACTTAGGATTTATTTCTGTTTGATTTGGTGTTACAATTTATTGATTTTAGTCTGTTTTTTTTTACATATTATTGTTAAATAAAATATAGATATTTTTGCACTATCTTTTTTTAGCCAGATCTAATCTGCATTATGTAATAGGGAACCCTAGACCAATTTTTGATGTTGGGTTGGTCTACCAGTGGGTTCTTGTGGTCCCGTCCCCAGTCATGATCTGGGCCACATCCCCCGTGTTACAGAATAATACTTAAGTATCAAGTGGAACTTCATATCCATAAAGCTTCTCTAGGTAGGTAGAGCACACACACCCAGACCACCGTTCTGCTTGCTATGATGCTGGACAGCAATATTGAAAAATAAAATAAAATAAAATAAATAAATAAAGTGGACCAAACTATACATAATGCAGTTAGAAGATCTGCTTGCTAGATATTTTCTATTAAGACCTCAGCTGATTGATCAGGCAGGCCCAAAAATGGCTAATTCACCACAAGTAAACAATGGGACGATCCCAAGATTATGAAGTCTTGGGGTGTGTTCACACTACTCCAAACAAACCATACTATCCATGGAAGCAGACCAGGGTTGGTTTAAAGTGAACCAAACAATACAAGTGTGATTGTGTCCTTACACCCTGCTGCACATAGACTGTCTCAGCTTAAAGTGTAACTACACACCCTACTTTTTGCATAACTCCACCCACTGCCGAATTTGAAAAATGCCTAAAACTGCAAGGATTGTGGAGCAGAGAGGGGGCGGGTCGGGACACAGAGGCAGAAATTATTGACAGACAGCAGCTCAGCTCACTGGCAAGATACAAAGCGAGATTCACAACGTACCTACGCCACAGAGCGGTCTGAGCTGGAACACTTTTCCTGTCCTGAATCTCCGCAGCTACACATGAACAAGGTGGTCCTGAACCGTATTAGTCTGAGCCGTTTGCACTGTTACACTGGCCTGTTAGCAGCTCCAGCAGCTCTAGAAAGCTGTAGAGACTCGTGGCAGGTTGTAGCAGCTGCAGGAAGTACCACTGTAAGTTGTAAGCCTCACCTTGAGCTGCTGTCTTTCGCCAGATGAGGATCAGCAGATAGAGAATAAAGTCCGGTGTTACTTTTACACCCCTCAAAAGCACAAATATGTTGCAGGAATATTTAATCAGAAACTCTATGAAAGAATAGAAGTCTGAAACTAGCAAATCTACACCATATAAGTTCACATCCCTCCATATGCGTTGGTGGGCGTGGTTTTTTATGCCTGCAAGGCGAGGACCCGCCTATCTGCATCTGGAGGGAGGGGCTGTGGGTTTTCTTTTAAATTTCTCCTGACGTAGATAACCTCTCTATGTCACGAAAAACATAACCTGGTTTTAAAGGGCATTATGAGCCATTTTTTAACCACAAAATCCTGTTTTTAAAATAAATTTAAAAAATATAAATTTTATCAACAGTATATGTAGATTTTCTTGCATTTAATTAATATTGTGTTGTTTACAGCTTACAGCTGTGTTTTCAGTTTAAGTGATACATTTTTCGTTGCACTATCCCTTTAAAGCTGGGGTCCTTTCTGTGTGGTAGACCCTGGCCTCTTTCACTCTTGTGGGGTGCAGATCTACAGTGATGGAGATAACAGTGTTACTTTTTCAGGGAAGGGTTAATGAACTACTCTTTCCACCGTTACAACACTGTTACTGTCACTGATAATAAAATACAGTGCATTACAATAACTCTGCACACTGAAGCTGTCTTCTTGTAACCAGGAAGTTAGCAGAGTAATGACTGACTGATTTAGCCACACACACACACACACACACACACACAAACATTTAGCAACAGTGTGTCCAAAGAAAACTAAGGAAGAGTTTTTTTTTTTGTTTTTTTTTTAAACTGGAATCAAAGACATTACTTTTCCTTTACTGAGTTACAAGACAAAACGTTATGTAAAATGTTCATTATGACGAAAAACAAAGTGTTTCTTCATGTTGGCTGTTTTCCCATGAAGCACTTCTTCTGAGGAGAGGAAGCCACGACACACAAGCAGCCTGATATTATATTATTAGTAATTCATTCTGGGAAGTTTCCATTTGATTAATTAATCTGATTTGATATTTAGTTTTATTATGAATGATTGAACATGCAGTTAAATTTAAAGTTATGCTAAAGAGTGCATATTTAACATTAGGTGATGGAATAATTCCTTTCCTGCATAACTAGTTATTTTGATAATGCTGTAACTCTGTTACTAAGTCAGTTAGTTTTGGGGGGAAGTAGTTATAACTAATTATTTTTTTAAAGTAATGTGCCCAACACTGCAGATCAGGGGCTCCATTCCTTTTGGTTCATTGGTGTGATGACCTGAGGGGAAGTGATTACAAGTGGGGGAGGAGGAGTTTGCAGCTTAAATGGAGGAAATATGTTTGCTGGTAAGAGAAAAAAAGAGACATTACCAAAACCAAAGAGGCCTGAATCTTTCAGAGCAATGTTGATAATAAAGTCATAACTGTGTTCTCATTTATTCAAGGCTGTTTTAGTTTGTGAAATATTTGGGGGTCAGCTAACACTTTCAGTTAACGACCATTTGCAAAGTGCAACAGTGTCCACTGGAAGTCTCTTGACAAATAAGGACAATCTCTTTTGAGGTGGATCAGGATTGTTAGGCTATATTTTTATATTTCATTGCCTAAAACTTAGCATACATTAATGTGCCTTATTTTTGGTGCGATAACCTGATGAGAGTCTGAAATACTCAGATCCTTGGTATAGTATTTGATATAAGGCTTGATGAGGTCAGGTTGAACTGAACAGCTACTCATCTACTGATTTGTTTGTTACAGTTATGTGATTTGAAGGGCCATTCTCACCAAATACGCCATCAGTTTGAGCAGGTCATCCAGCTGATGCCCAAGCTGACTGTCCTTTTGAACAGAGTGAAAACTCCACCTCTCTGACCAGCTGCTTTGTTGTCTGGGCTGTAAATGGTGCAGGCCCACTGCCTGTGTGCTGTATTTCAGACCAGTCTTCTCTAGCCACTGATAGGATGTCTTGATGTCAGCTGCTTCCTCAGTCTGTTTGCCACATGCTTGTAAGGGTTTATTCTTCCATGTGCTGAACTTGGGATGAAACCCTCCTTGCGTTATGAAGCGCCTTCTTGTCTAGATATCAGTGGCTTCTATCTCTTCCTTTGGCCAGGCTATTATACCTGCAGGATATCTGATGGTCATCAGGGCATATGAGTTGATAGCTTGGACTTCAATCTTCACATTAAGCTGACTCTTCAGGACCAGCCTTACTCTATGTAACTTGAGAGCAACTTTTGGTGATAAAAATGACCGGACTGCACAATCTGTTGCTCATATTTGCATTTTCTAAAATGGTACACAAATGAAAAGGAGAAAGAAAGGAGAACCTGACACAAACAATGACAAGTCCATTAATGTCTCCTCAGCAAGGCTTGTACAAATTCAAAAAAGGTCACTTTGAAGTTGAAGGACTTTCATCGGTCTGGTAAGGTGACATCAGAGACATGCAGAATCTACCTTTAATCTTGCTTATCAGCCTTTGCAGCTGGATTGATGTGTGATTGATAAAAGAATGCATCCTGTCAGTCACATTTGTTTGTGCCAGAAACACAAAGAAAAAAAAAAAAAACTATCCAATGACCATCTTAGTTCAAATTATTTCTGACCTTTATTATTCAAATTGTAACTCTGTTCCTGAGCACATAAGTGGAAATTTAAATTAAATTGCTTAACGTTGGCTGATGACTTGCTCCTCATATACAGCACAGAACCTAAAACCCAAACCTACTCTCATCTCTCTGCTTAACTATCACTTTCTTGTCAGAATAAAATGGTTTCCACTTTATCAAATAGACATCTTGCACTCATTAGTCCTATAAAAATAAGACACATTCCTTGTATAACGGGGCCCACAGGTGTTTATGTGAACTCAGCTTAGATTCTCAAAAGTCAAGCTTCACACGTGATGTAAAACCTTATTTGACTTTTATCACCATCTGAGTCCCAGTATTTTGGAAAAATACCCTGTAAGGAAAAGTGAGGAAGCCTAATTACCCAAGCCTGCCAGCTCGCTCAACCTTTCTTTCTAAGATTCCTCAAATAAAGTGAGCAAATGAGATAAAAACAAAAGCGAGGATTAGAATCCTCAACATTAAGCCTAATTCCAGGGAACATGTCAAGTCCCTGCTGTACAACAAACCGTGAAGGGCCTTAAGTTGGCATGAACAAATCATATAAACCAAAGAACATCTGTGAATGCTGAATAAGCAAAAGCTGAAAGGGTGCAGGTTGTGAAATTTTAGCTCCCAGCTTTGCATAAATTTACAGAACACATATTCTACTGGGATGAATGTTTAATACTGTAATAAATTTGGTGTCACCGAGCAGATCAGCTCAAGCGGTACCAACTTTCCTGAAAGCAAGATCCTGATGTGTGAAAATCCCATGAACTGAAAACAAAAATGGATTTTTGTTGCACCATTGTTCAATACAAATAATGTTGTGTTGACTGGAGTTCAGTGCCAGATATGTGCAGTACACCCTGTGACATGCTCTGTAAATGAACTATTTCATAAGGAAAAAAAAAATCCCATTCATAATGCTTTAAATAAGTCATATCAGACACAAAATGTCTATTACCGGTAGGTGCATTTGTTATACAGCATATAGAATTTTTTTTCAAAGTTTATTCAAATTGCAGGTATGAAAAATACTCTGCACTTAATGTGCAGATTCTCATTGATGGTAAGTTACATCACATTTGCACCACATTTGATATGTAGAACCCTGTCTTTCAGGAATTTATTTTTAATTGGATAACTAATTCTATTTAATTAACAGGCGTGGTCTTTTTTTTTAACAATTAAACAGGTGTGAAGTTGATTTTACAGGCTTTGTTTGCATTTGGAAGTTGTTACTATGAAGTCACAACATACAAACGTTGAGCTCCTAATGCAAATTAAACATGCCAGTTGGCTGCCTGCACAAAATATGGTGTGACAGCAACATTAAAATGATCAAATCAAACAATTTCTTAAAATGTGAGGGGAAAATGCAATGAGTTCTGCAACATAAAAAAAAGGCTTGGACATTCATAGAGGACAGATATGTTCGAATAACATCAACCTTTTCATTTAAAAGGAAAACCTTTCAAAACCTAACTGTTCACATTAAAGAAATGACTGTGAGAGCAAATGAGACCAAAAAAAAAAAAAGTGGGAAATATTATATTTGGCTTCAAGAATAAAGAGGCTAAAGCAGAATTTGTCAAAAGTTGAATTTAAAATCTCAGAAGTACAATGATCTTACACCAGAATGATGGGTAGAAAAGAAGTATGGTGGCACTACAACATGGTCTTTTAAACACATGGAGGCAGTTTGATGACATGGGCTTACATGGCTTCCACTGAGTCGCTGTTATTTACTGACAATGTTACAGAAAACACAAGAAACTGGGGGAACTATGCAGCAAGCTGAGATATACTCTCACTGGCCTTTTTATTAGTTATACCTGCTCAGTTACGTGAAGCTACAACTCACACAGCCTTACAGAAAATTAGAAAATAAACAACTGAAAATTACTGCTGGTAGGGTCATAAATTGGTGAAAACAACATGTATCAAAGGTTCGGGCTGGCTGTTGTGTAATGGTGTGGGAGTTATTTTGCTTGTCACTAAGGAAGCCAGAGTGTGGTAATTGAGCATCCTTTAAACACCACAGCCTAACGGAATATTGTTGCTGACCATGTCCGTCCCTCAATGATCACAGTGTACCATCTACTGATGTCCACTTCCAGCAGGAAAATGCACCATGTCACAAAGCTCAGATCATCTCCAACATGACAAAGAGTTCATTGAACTCCAGCAGCCTCCACAGTCACCAGATCTCAATCCAATAGAGCACCATTGGGATGTGGTGGAATGGGAGCTTCTCATTAAGGCAGCTCTGAAGGCAAATGGGATCCAACACGGTACTAACAAGGTGTACCTAATAAAATGTCTGGTGAATGTATAGTGTCTCTTTAATTCAGCCACATAGATCGAAGCTGTTAGCACATCACAGAACAGTACATACTGTGTAAGCAACCCAGGGGTTGTTAAAAGTTAAGAAGTGGAATGTATTGCAATGGCTGCATCCATCACCTGATGTCAGCATAATCAGGCTCTGTTTCAGCCTCTGAAGGCAAAAGTGAAGGCAGAATTATCCACAAACACATGGTGAAAGCTGAAGAGCTGGTAGTATAAGCCCATTTTCTACAATTTTCTTGAGAATAAACTTTGAGTTCTTGTCTCTTTTGTAACACTAATTCAAAGAAGTTTGGCAAATAAGTAAAATAAAGTGTAAAAAATGTATAGCATTGAAATGGCACTTTTAAACAGTGACTTTCAGATTTGTAAATCTAAAAAGATCCATTTAAAATGATGCAGCCTTCGTCGTTATTCACCCTTATTATGCAAGCATAAATAAAGGTTTAGTCTGGAATAGTTATGAACCCAAACAGAAGAGCAAACTTTATGGCAGGTGAGAAATGGCAAGAGAAGAGAAAATGCATGCCAAGCAACATATAATATTCTGGGGACTAAATAGTGGGTTGAAAGAAAACCTAATAAGCACCATGAGAGTATTTCACCACTACACTGAACAAGGCGGGGTAGAGAAACAGAAATGAGGCTGATATTAAAAATGGGCAACAATTGAACTACAGGGGGGAATTAAAGACAGCTAATGGATAATACCTCTGGTTTATAAAGCTCACACAAAGTTCACCACTAAAATTCATGAACCACACTTTCAAACTGCTTTAAAAAAGCAGAAGAAAACGATTAAATAACATTAAGCCTAATTTTTAAGAGACATATTGTTCCAGGTCAGTATTTTTACAGAAAAACATACAATAAACATGGATGTCTGTTGGTTTTCATGAGGTCAAATATTTGTATAAAGTTCATTTCTAATCCTCATAGCCAAATGACAACTTGTCAGACAAGTGCATGTTAAAAAGAACAAGAACATCGAACAGACACATTCACAATAAGATTAAGTTTTAAAAACATTTTTCAGAAATCACAAATGAAACCCTTCCTTGATGACTTCTTAGACCAAATGTCTAGCAGCTGTATAGTCACTTATAAAATACATATGACTGCATAAAATGTGTATATTGTTAAATTTATTTAACATTTTATTAATTTAAAACATGCAACAACAAAAAAAATGTTTTTTGGGGGGGTAATCACATATTACAATCACAATCATCATACTGGCTTATCAGCAGACCTAGCATTTCATTAGCATTTACAGTAAGGTGTACTTTTTTCTTTATCCATTTCTTTCTTTCTCTACTACATCGGATTATTTATACCCAAACAAAGCTAGAGATACAAGGGAGAAAATTCTTTGCAAGATGGGAACACCATCAAAGCATGCATGACGTATGTTCTCATTCTCCATACATGTCTCAGGATTTCCTCAGAAATAGCACAGCATACCAAACATGAGGTATTTTTTATTGTGACATCGCTGGTTTCATACTGTAACAAAATCTGTTTAGAACTCAAATGCATAAAATATGCAAACTGGGCCAAATCCAATTCTTTGTTTCATTGAAAAATAGCGATTGGTACATTGAGCCTAAACAAAACTACCAATATAAGGGGCAGTCCAAGAGGCCCAATAAAAAGGAATTCAGACACAAGCTGCAGCCATGAATAATCCTTGTGACCCAATCATCTGAGATATCTGATGCTTTTGCTGCAGTCTTAGGACTAAAAGCTATTGAATTCCACTTTAAGCTAGCCAAACTAACATCAGTGTAGCATACTATCATCTTAGTTAGCATGGATTCTGAACAACCCACTGCTCTCTGGTAAATCTTTATCCATCTCAACAAAGACAGGGGTTTAGCAGAGGGTGGAAACAATTTTACATGCATCAGCAAAACACAAAAAAGATGCACTGGGAATAAACTATGGGCTCACCAGCATGGCTAAGTTAATCTGGCTCTGCCTCTAAACTCATCTCTTCTTCCTTCTTCTTCTTATTGCGTAGTTGGGGAAACAAGAATTTGGTGCATTACTGCCACCAAACTCATTCAGTTACAGTTGAGGTAAACAGACACAAGTGAATTGAGTAAAGGTAAGCGAGGCAGAAGCAGCAGGAATGAAGTGAGTCTGGAAAAAATAAAACAAAGTGAGTACTACAAAATAGGGCCTGACATAACCATGCAAAAGAAAACAGATTTTCTGGGGTCTGGCATATCTTAGATTTCCTGACTGGGAATCTGAGATATGTGTTGACTTATACAACAGAATAACAAAGCTTTCTATTTCGATGTAATACAGGGATTACAAGTGCACTGCATTGACAATTCTGCTGCACTGGAAGACAGCTGAATTCTGTATGTTTCATAATGAACCCCCCCCCCCCCCCATATGAATTTCTCAAATCCCCTGCATACTGGCTGAATACATAATGTTCAGTGTCAGTCCCCATTTCTACAGTAAAGTTATCAATAGAATCATCTTTTGCTGCAAGTTTACTAGTTTTCTTTTGAATCAATAGGTTTATTTTGGCTGGATATAAAATAAGTGACGAAGGTGTAGGGTACACTCTATCTAGATATTTTTCTAAAAAAGCTTTAATGCAGTTCTCTAATTAATTGTGTCATAATTGACATGTTTTAGCTGTTAATGTTCTTGCTTTGGGCATCAAAGGAAAAAACACCTTTAATTTTAGTTAAAGCTTTTTGACGTTGACCTCACCAAGTCCTTGATTCTATTAACGCTTGATTAGGTTTGGGTCTGAACTTTGCATTGGCCCCTTCAAAGTACTGATATTGTTTTCTTAGTAACAATTCTGCATTATTTAAACATCACAGCCTACCTGAGTATTCTTGCTGACCATGTCCATCCCTTTATGACCACAGTGTAGCATCTTCCTTCCAGCAGCATAATGCACCATGTTATTTAGGGCACTCAACATGCTTCCAATGAACTCATTTTTCATTCACAACACTTGTTGATGGTAACCTAGCCTATATTTATCCACAGCTGCCCTAGGGCAGACTGACGGAAACATGGCAGCTAATCCACGCCAACCAGTTCTGCAACCACCACTTAACATTAATACACCAGCTTTGCTGGAAGCAATGGTAGATGGGTTAGGATAAAGCAGGATTCAAACTGTCAACCTTCCAGTTATTGTAAGACATGCTCTACTGCTTGAGCCAGTGCTGGAGCGAAGAATTAAGGTAATTATTAAGGCAAAGGGGGAGTCCAACCCTTTATCCACAGGGTGAACCTAATAAAGTAGTCAATGAGTGTAATTTTTTGTCCTTGTTAATTTAATTTACCTATGTTTTTTTTTTTTTTTGTTTGTTTGTTTGTTTTTTGTTTTGTTTTTTATTGTTTATAGACTTTAATAATATAATACCATTTGGGGGGATTAATGAACCAATATATTATTTGATTATATTTCTACATACCACCACAATAAAGATCCACCTTAAATAATTGAGGGTTAAATGTGATATGCTTTGTCTCCACTGTGTTTGTAAATGGAACACTATAGATCCAGCGGTACCTATTTGGGTTAAGAGGATTCCTCCTTGTTCAGTTTGGTGTCAGAGGTCTTTAGATATTTGACTGTCTCGCTGATGTGATCCAGGAAAGCATAGAAGAGGCCCCCATGAGGCTGTGCACACAGATATGTCTTGTCGTTTACAGGAATATAACACAATGACATTTGAGCTTTAGAATACCACATGGTAGAAGTCCATGTTGCTACATTAAACACACCTATTTGGAAGGTTGTTTAATTTTACAAATGGCACCACCTGGATGCGAAAGGAAAGTGTGGCACTTCCAACAACACAGGCGAACCAGGAGGCGCCAAGCTACAACACGTTCTCCATCAGATTTTTGAAGCCAATATTGTGCTCTACCGTTTAAAGGTAGCTCACAAGCTGAATTTTGCTTTTCATTGCAGAGAAAAGGGGGTGGGCAACCAGGCAGCGTAATGACTGAATAATTTATCTCTGTATCGGTTAGGAGGACGTTCGTGGGACGTTTCTCTCTCCATCCCTCTGTGATTCGGTCGCCCCTTCCCATCACAGTGTTAACGGCAGCTGCATCACCGTCCGCAAACCACCACCCCCTTCACTCCTCTTCCTCCTCCTTCTCCTCTCTCTCTTCGTGTGTGAGTGAGTGTGTGTGGGGGAAGACGAAGCGGCAAACAGGAGGAAGCGCCAAGGACGTCCTTTTTTTGAGCCCCTGGAGCCGGAGATGCAAGGGACGAGCAGTTATTAGCCTGTGCTGCTGCTGCCTGCTGCAGGATAACTTCATTTCGGAAGGTGCTGCAGCTGAAGCTGGTTCTCTGTGACCCTTGTTTTGGTGTGTGAGTGTGTGAGGAGGATTTCATCCAGTCGCCGGACGGAGGTAAATCGATTCTTGATGCCGCTACTTCAGTGCAACTGAGCGGTTTGTGGAGCTATCCAGTCGCGGTGGTGCTGAAATCAGCCTCCGCTCTCGTATAAGGAAGTGCCCGCGTGTCTGCATTTCCACAATGCGTGCCCCTTTGCATGCATAAAACCAAATGTTGATTCTCAAACCATATTTGGTGCACATTCGATGCATATGCAGCTGTGCACATGCATGCATCAGTCGGCATATCTCGTGCCGTGAGAGCAGCTTTTTATGCCGGAGTGGGATGGCTGTGTCCTGTGTCCCTCCAATGGAGGATGGAAAGTTTTACCACATGATCAGGAAAAATACACAGGAGTGGTTAAGTCCTCTTGCATGACAACACACTGTCCTGCCAAGCTGAGGACTTCCACTGAGCACTTTTTAAAAACTCGCTCAACTGCAGGCAAAAGCTCGGAGGTTATTACGCTACTTAGGCTACTGTCGTGACACGTACTCCAGTCACTCCCTGATAAATCCTCCCCTGTGCGGAAATATCAGAAAAGCGCAGCTTTCGCAAGGAAACAGCGAAGTAGTTGCTGATTCGGTCAGTAGTTTGTTAAATCCACAGGGCTGTGTTTGTTATTGTGTTTGAACAGCTGACCTTGGTGTCCTTCAGTTGGCGCATTGAAGAACCCTGTACATTACACTCGAGTACTGCCTTTATATGTCATATGTGAATTATTATTATTATTATTATTATTATTATTTCAGCGAAGTTATGTGTAACGTGGTTTGTCTGCTTGACATATCTTTTTAAGGGGTTCAAAGTGTCCAACAAAGAGAACGCATAGTGATGTCCGTTTTGGTTGTTTATGACATCTTCCAGATCTGTCAACGAAGGATTCTACTTTTCCTCAACTATTGAATGTAACATCGCTCGGATAAGGAAGGCAGGGAATAAAAAGCCATCATCATGAATTTCGTTATGAAACAAGCTTTGGGAGGTAAGTTCAAGCTTTTAATATATTTATCGGAGAAGTGGTGAGGATGCCATTGTCTGGAGGTTTTGTTTTTCTTCAAACGTATTACTTTTTGATACTTACACCTGCAACTTTACCTTTCTTTTTGGTTCAGTTGGAGTTAAATCAAGTGGTTTACTTGTTTCTTTTTGTCTTCTGATGTGCGCTTTTTTGTGCATTGTGCGTTTTTTCCCCCACATTTGGAGCTGGATCGCTGGACAAATGGCGCAGTTGGCCCCGGGGGCTCACAGAGTGCAGCTCACTGAAGTAGTAATTTGTAACGCTAAACTATTGTGACCAAAAGCCCATTTCACGTTTCAGTGAATGCAACCTACTAACCATTTAAAAGAGGTCTTCACCGTTGTTCAGTCTTACGATAGTCAGACGGTGATGCCTCTTGACTGGACGCCGCAGTGACTTTTATCTCAACATGCTGAGTGCATATTTTCCACCTGAAGTCGGGAAAAAGATAATCAAAACAAAATCTAATCTTCAGTAATTTCTTTCCAGCTTTCAGACATGTGGATGATTTTCTAATTGCTTTTGCGGACTCCCCGGACATGAGATTATCATCACAGATTAATGCATTTTGAAGGAAAATGAACTGGTTATCATGCATGACTCTGCGGATGGTGCAGTGGAAGGTGAAATGAATTAAGTGGTTTTCACAAAAGAGTGACGCTTGGTAATTTGTCCGCGGCGGGCCACCAAATGGATTGTCTCTAACCAGCTTCTGCACTGAAAACAAAGCGCTTTGAAATATCTTTATTCTCTGCTCTGTTTAAGGTTGACAATCACTGAAAGGCTGATTTTAAATCTTTCACCTTTACTTAAAAAGACCCCTATGTGATATGCAATCATTCCCACCACGTTTTTTTACATCAAAACAGATTAATAAAAAATGTGACGTCACATTTTTCAAGTTAAACATTTTTAGAATTAAAACCAAAAAAATAACCAAAACTGTCATTGTTAGTTCAAAAACATGTACGAGATGCCGTTACCCACTCTTACAAGACATTTGGTCACTGTTTCACGCAAGTGTTGCTTAAAAAAAAAAAAAAAAGGGTGGGGTAGGGTGGGGGTGGGGGTAGGAGGGCGCTTCTGTTTTCAGCCACGGGTTGACGTCACTTTTACAGGAGCATCATGGAAACTTGGGGGACCCTGTTGGCTTTAAAGCCTTACAAAAACCTTTACTTCCTCTTGAGCTTTGAGAACAACATGAGGATAAAAATACAATTTGTATTTAACAAGATAATGGACAAACTCCTGTTGTGAATGTGCTCAATGAACAACTATGTGGACCAATTATCATATGATTCAGTTTAAATGGAGCATCAGTCCAAACCACTGGTTCACTCAGTGTAAATAAAAATGTGAATTGTGAAGCTACACTGCTGTCATTGCATTGCCCAGCACTCTTCCCCTTTTATCTAGTTTATTTAGGATAATATTTGACTAACTAATCAAAATAAACGATTTCTAAATTGGGTCTATGTGTAATACTTATGAGTAATTAGCATTTTTCCTTTAATAGGCAGTGCTCAGATTGCTCTCTGTTTGGAGAATCTGATGATTTTCCAATAGATGACCTAAACTCTTCTTTAGAAGACCCCCAAAAATAAAAAAATAATAAAAAATGGTGGTCTTGCGACTGTTGCTAACCCAAAAATCCAGAAATAAAAACCAAGATAACAGACTGGAGACAGCGTGAACATGGACTTTATATCCTTCCTTGCTCCCCAGTCAGCCTTCTCTCTGATTGGCTACATTTCAAATCATAATCCACACGGTCGCAACTTAGGAGTCGTCGGCTTTCCCCACACGTGAAGATTTTTGGTCGTAAATATTGAACATATTCAATACTTCCAATTGTCGGCCATGACCCGTTTAGAATCCGATTGTTGGGATGAATTCGCCCATAACACACCTTAGACCCAATGGTAACTTTGTAGGTAAATCTTATAAGACATAAGACAATCGGGTGTTTACCTTCATTGGCCGGGAAGGGCAAAATTGGGACAAATGCAGCCAGATAATCTTTATGTGTGGCCCTAGCCTTAAGCTATCCTCCAGGAAAATGTATGATTCTCTCACACCATGAAAAATGCCCGTAGAAAAATGTATAATGTCCTGGCAGAAGATTAGCACAACATTTTCACGTGCGCAGATACTCCTGTTAATCTGATAATGGAACATTCTGTACTTTCACCGTACAGTATATGCCCTGTTGCTTTCATGGAATGATACCACACTGAAATAAAGAAAATAATTTAATCAAATTAAATTATTTGAATCTAGAGAAAAGTGTGTGTTATTAGGATACTAAAGCTATGTCAAACTTTATTGTTGAACTTGAAGAGTAGAAAACAAATCTCAGATGACTCCAGAACACAGGACTCCAGATACACTGAGTTTTGAAAATAGCCCCACCCCTCTAACAGAACCATATCATGTCATTTATCTTTGCTAACCTTATTATTACACTGCACAATGTTTAAAAGTTTTATGAACAACATATTTAGTTTAATAATGAGACATTGTCTATAGAAAACATGAAACAATGATTAATCACTACAAAAAAGTTTATATTCAAACAAAATTTGTGTTTCCAGTGATGTTTCCCCTCATGATGACATCTGTCTTCCACAGTGTTTGCACTCGTCTGAGGTTCTTGTTCCCGAGATGCAATGCACAAATTAAAAACATGGGTACTGTAGAAAAATACAACAGAAAAATGTCTTCACATTTTTATGGTGAAATTTTACCCATTTTTTTGGGACTTTTCTTAGAGTGCTGAACCTGGAGCACTCAAGTTGTCAACTGCAGCTGAGAGTTATGAAATCCTGTTAATTTAGCAAAGCATGTAAATTCTGTGTCCTTGCACCAATACAGAAAGCAGCTACAACAACAGGTGCAGAGATTCTGTGTCAACATGTTTGCACATGTGACAGTTGCCAAGCCAATAAATAGTTGTTTGCACATGTTATTTTGGGCAACACACCAACACAAAGGAAAAGAAGTAAGCTAGAGGATCAGCATTATTCAATACAGGAAAACAAGACAAGAATAAACCATAATCTTATAAAAACTGTATGTTTAATCTGAAACCCAATATAACCGTTAGGATGATGTTGGTCTAACACTGGATGGGATCTCTTTGTATGAATTCATGTAACACATCTGTCCAGTCCAAGTAACTGAATAAGACGCACTGTCTCTTCTGATAAAATTGGCCCTTTTGATGAACTAGTACTCATAAGGACTTTTTAAAATCCCACTTTACACATACAAAAAAATAAAACCAAATCAAAATTTTCCCTTCAAATGCTTTTGTGACACACACACACATGTTGTGATGACCTTTGCCCTTTTCCTGCTTAGTTTGAAGCAGTAGCATAATTAGCTTTATGTGAGGTTTAAAAAACAAACAAAAAACATTAAATTGAGATTTGGGACTAAAATGATTTTTTGGATGACGCCACTGTCACCATTTTGGCTATACCAACTCCAGTTTGACTCTTTAAATGTAGTTTCAGTCACAACCACTAGAGGGTGCATTTTCTTTAGTAATTATTATTCATAAGTCTTTGCTTGAATAAAAAAGAATAAACAACTTGGGGTTGTATTTTGAAGAGAACAGTTTATGTTATTATATAAATAAACAATACATTACTTTGAGTCTAATACTGAAAGGATAATCTTCAGGTTTAGTTTGTTTCCAATGCACAACAAGGGTTGGAATAAATGCACCACCTTCATTGACAAAAACCTGAAGTAGAAACAGGAATAACTGAAGATCGTTATCAGTTGATGTTTTTCTTTGTAGCAACACCGTGGAGGAAAGATATTAGGAGGAAGTTGTGGTCCTCTGAATTAAACTGAGATAACTTTCAACAACAGTTTACTCTCATTGCATGTTTGCAAAAAGACACACACGTTCTTGACTATGTGCTCTCCATCCCATGACAAAATGTTATTTTACTACAGAGCTGCTGGATGTGACTCACCACCTAAATCTACCTGCTGTTCACAGATTTATACTCAGATATAAGACTCAGATGTTTTGTTTGGAAGCTTGATGAAGCATTTTGGGTGACGTTTGCAATGTTGAGTGAAAAGCTTGTCACATCGTCAGGTGTGCAGGTGTTTTTCTCAGTGGCTCAGTGATATGACAATATTGCTGCAATGGTGCTGTTTAATTTCATATGTCTTCATTTTCACAGAACATACTTGGGCTGTCTGCTCACCTGCATATCCAGTGAGGGTTTACTGAATGAATGCATTGACCGAAAAGTTTAAAAATCCACTTGCATTTCAAATTGTTGAACTCTTACAATGATATTTTTGAAAGTGAAAACTAGCTAATACTCATCTATTGTGCAGACAGATCTTCTCCTTCAGTAATTCTTTAAGTAGTGCTGCCTCTGGCAAGGAGAGGAATATGTTATTTAAAAGGTCTGTCTTCTTTTTTTTTTTTTTAGTAGGGAAAGTGTAAAAGCAAACTTGCACTGGAAGAAAGTTGCAACCCCCCCCCCCCCCCCCCCCCCCATTTAATATTTAATATTTCATAATGTCTTATTGTTGTATTATTGATTTTTTTTTTGTGCTTTTCAGACTATGAACCATTTTGAGTTGCATGTTTAATGAATGGTGCTGCATGACAGAAGCTTAGCTGAGATGAATTAAAGTTAAAATATGGCAGATTTCCTTATAAACTAATGCTTGCAGACACACTTGTGTTAAGGCTGTCTGTCTCTCTGCTGTATGTGTGCCACATTTGCTTGAACAAGTGGTGGTAATGTTAGGGGGTGTCCTAGGAGCTGCAGGTGCCCACTGTCAACTGCTACAAGTCTTCCTGTCAATAAAGACAAATCAAGCTGCTGAAGTGTGCATAAAAGAAATTTCACACGCGAGAAAAACCAGGCACCTTCTGCCAGGTCTTCACCTTTAGCAGAGTATCTCTTTCCATCTTGGGAAAGAAGTTTTTATTTCCTTCTTTAAAGGGTAATGGGTTTTTCGCTATGCAGTGGATTAGTTGTAGGCTATTATCTCACTCCTTCTCTTTGCACTCTGAGGAGAAACATACACTCCATCTGCTCCAAATTGAGCTCTGGTTTATATTCTGTCTGTTTTACACAGTGACAAGCAAGGTCTTTTCGCTACACACCAAGGGAGCACTCATCTGCCACTATGACCCCTACCTCCTTCAGTACCATAAGTTTTGTGAATTTATTATGTCAGGGACATGTGAAAGACAACATATGTTGTATCTGAAGAGATAAATCTAAGCGAATCATCATGCTACTGCTGCCAACTAGTGGCACATATAGCATAAGCGAACTATAAGCGACTACAGAAAAATTTCTGTGACGCATGGCCTGCTTTCACTTTGGCCTTCTTGCAAAAAACTCTGCAAAGAAACAATGTGAGCTATTTTCAAATTATTTTGTGTGTACATTACATACCAACTTAATGAGGTAACACCAAATAATTGTCAGAAGGAGGATGCATCGACAGAACAGAATACAATGTTAATGCTCTAGCATTATCAGCAGCTTATTTTTATTTGGCATTAAGCATGCATTGTGTCATTATTTGATTAATATATGTACCTTACATTATTTATAATCTGTGTGCTGTCAGAGCCTTGATTGTTGTAAATATTTGGAACATTGAAGATACTTTGACCATCACAAAAATATCTAAAAATGACACTATAGGCACAGCAAATGTTTACAAGACTGCCTGGAATGCTAGCTCACTATAACAGGTTAGTTTATCCCACACGTCTAGCAACATTTTAAGACGCATGCACTGAGAGTGCTGAAATGTCACCTTAACTGTCAACCACACACTGAATTGAATAATCTGCATTTACTGCATTGGAAAACAGTAGCTGTTTTTCTGTTTATGTAGTTCATTTTAAGGCTGAACTAGCAAAGTTGTGAATATTTGTTCTTGAAGGATATCAAAACAATTTTGTGTTAGCTTTTATTAATCCGTTTGGATTTAACAAATCGTGAATCACTGAAAAATTCATAATTTTTTAGTTCACCTTAAATATGACTGCAGAATCATTAAAAATATATTTCTGGCTGAAATAATTTTGCCAAGGCCATAGAGGCATTTATCATCAAGATAGTTAAAGCTATGTGTGTGTGTGTGTGTGCACATAAAAGCTCTTATTACAAGAACAGGAAACCACGCCGGAGTAGAGGGGAGGATTTATTACAGATGACATCATCAAAAATGCTCGTAAATTGAAGGCAGCAATCTCAGTCTCGAAGCTTTCTTTCCATCAAGCTGGAACTTCAGCTCCTCCCTTCTTCTCTCCTCCTCTCCTGCTCCGATCTTCTCTTGCCTGGAGTGGAATGAGGAGGAGAAATAGGTGTAGGAGGAGATGAAAAGTGACAAATTGATCTTTTAAAGGGGGTGTTATATCATCAGCGGCCAACGGCAGAGGTTGTAAAGTGGCGCTGCACTCTGGACTGGCAGAAGCTGTAATCTTGTTTTAATGGGAGATGTTTTCTGTCCTCGACGGCCTTGAGTGTCTCTTCTTCTCTGCTTCTACTCATTCTTCTCTGCTTCTACTCATTAATCTCTGCTTCTACTCTTTCTTCTCTTGAACACTTTCGCCCTACATCGCTTTTACCTCATTTTAGCCCTCCTAATCTACTCATCTCTGCTGTTTTCTCTCCCTCTGTACAGCCACCTTTCATCCCTCTAAACACACTTCCTTAATGCTCTCTCTTTTCACTCCATTCTCACTTTGCTCTTCCATCTTTCAATTTAACTTTCTATCCTGCCTCACTCTCTCCACGATAACAGTAAATCTAAAGGGCGAGGCAAGGAAACCTCAATCAGGCAGACACAGTGGAGACTGTGGCTGTGTGTGTGTGTGTGTGTGTGTGTGTGTGTGTGTGTGTGTGTGTGTGTGTGTGTGTGTGTGTGTGTGTGTGTGTGTGTGTGTGTGCAAGTGCATGAGGGTGTGTTTCAGTGTCTATTTGTGTGTAAAAGATGAACAGGGAGTTAGAGAGTTGTGTGTGACAGGCGCAGAGTCCGGGGAGGACATTAGTTGTAAGCTTTAGCTGGCATAAGATGATAGAGTGTAAGTGAGTGTGTGTATGTGTTGTCTGTGTTTGTGAGTTTCCAAGTATGAGAGAAAGAGATGATGCTTATGCAAACAAAGACACATACAAAATTGGCAAGCCGTACACAAATGTGTGGGCACAGAAATACACAGAGTACAACAACATCACATTCAAACTTACTGACAAACCTCAGAATACACATACACACACACGTTAGGAGTCGTAATCAGTGGGATGCGACAGACCGCCTGCCCAGCTGAAAACCACAGGAGGCAGAACAGCGCCATAAAGGTACAGATATAGCAGCCTGAGCCATTTTCACACATCCAGTGGGCAAACATATAAACACTCTCTGAGACGACAAACTTCAGTGTGTCAACAGATAATCCCACCAAATCATTTGGTGGTATCATATATACACACTACAGTTATTCAGGACTGTTTTTGCAGAAACACAAACTCCAAAAGCGTTATTGAAGCGAAACAAACAAAAGAAGTCCACACTGCTTTAAATGTATTTTAACCTTTGACGTCTTATCTGTGACTGGCGTAATTTCCCAACAAGTCTTCCAATCGTAACGGTCTCATAAGTTGTTCATTCATACCCTTTAACATGACCCAAAATGGTGTCATGCTGAGTGATGGGAGGGAAAAAAAAGTGTTTCTTTTGGAGAACATATCGTCCTCAAGACTTTAGACTTGGCCAAGCATTAACAAAATATATTTGTATTTTAAGACAATCATTGTGTTCATGGGAGCCATTTTCCTTTCTTTTCTTTTTTTTTTCTTTTTTCTTTTTTAAGTATACAGTTGCTCATACAACCACTAGAGGTCATTTATGCTTTAAATGTAATCATAGGTTGTTTTGAACTGGATGAAAAAAAAAAAAAAATAGGTCATATTTAAGAAAACAACAACCTCTAATTTGCAGCCCAGTTTCAGCCCAATGGGGACCACCAGCATAGAACAGCAGCAAAGAGTCTTTAAGAAATATAATCAGATGTGTCTTATGTTCAGTTCTCTCTCACCTCCTACCACCTCCTACATCCTCATCAGCATTTCTCAACACCTTATATTTATAGAACACCACTTTTGCTACAGTTTCATGTCATAAGCTTGTTACAATTTTCCAAATAAAAACAAGTTATTTAAACAAGTTATTTAACATTTTTAGAGCATGCAGTTGTGTGTAATGAAAATGTACATGTTACAATTTCCCTCCAAACACATCCAAACACAAGAGTAAAAAAATGAAAAATAAACAAAAATACAAAGAAAGATAGCTTTAATATACCGGTATGCAAGAGGGCAAACGGATCTAGATTGGTTTGAGCCCTGCTGAATGCTGCTGTTCAGTCAAGTATGTTTGCACTCAGTCCTTTATATTCAGTGTATCAGTGTCTCAAACTAACCCTGGCAACAACAGAAATGGACCTTCTGGTGTATTTCTTATTTTAGATGTTCCTAAACACACAAAGAACAAAGGTTTTGGGAACTGCTTAAAATTGGTACTTCTTATCGAGATTCAGTCAGTGTCTCCACATGTTACCCATGTACCACTATCACAGGGCCGTGTTCAGCTCACCTGGTAGAGCAGGTACTATATACACAGAGGTTCTCAGCTCAGCTGATCTAGGGTCAGCCATTTGCTGCATGTCACCAACTACTCAACAAAGGTAACCAGACCCACTAAATCATTTATTAAAGTACCACAATTACTTGCATTTGACAATCTCAGCTGTTTTATTGCTGAAATTGACTTCACAGTGCAACCTACTGTAAAAAAGAAACCCATCAAACACAGAGCTCAGGTACAGTAGCATCACTGTTTTTTATTGGATGTTTTGTGATGCAATTTCTAAATAAAACTTTAAGTTTGATATTCATATTGCTCAGCGTTGCACATGTAATTTCCATTAATATGTTTTAGTTTCACTACCTGAACTGGAGGCTTACTGTATGAGCAACAAAACAGTAAAAGAAATGAACTAAATCTTAAATCTTGAGGCCACAACTGGCCTCTGAATGTATTTTAATTAAATGAAAAGGAGAACAAACAGAACTTTGCCCAGTCTGTTGGTCCAAGACATGGTGTCTGGATCATAGCAAGCTATAACAATCTAATAAAAAGAAAAAGGATGGGCAGCATTTTAAAGGCACAAAATCAGGTTTAATGATTATAATGGTAATAATTGTAGGTATTCACTCTGTAAGAGTCTTCTATGTTTCAGTAAGTGGCTTCCTAGTGTGTCTTTAGTCGGGATCCGACAGAAAGAAAAGCTGTTATTCATGTAAAGTGGTCCACACTGGGTCACAACAACTTTCCAGACATTAGCTGTAAGCGAACTAGAAGCAATTGGATTTTTTTTGACAAATGTGAGAACATTTTTACCTTTCATGGACACATTTATGAACCTTGATTTGCAACAGCTTGAGCAAATTTGCAGCTAATTGCTTTTCACCTGTCTAAAATGGTTCAGTTCATTACTGGTTTATATAAATAAATATTTCAGTGGAAAGTGATCACACTGAAGAAAAAGACATCTAGATTTACAGAGTAGGAGGGGGGGAAAAAGCAAACCCCTATTGTTCTATCAGAATGTGTTTGTGATTAGTTAAAAAAAACCTTACAGTTTAGCCACTAAACACACAAACATGACGGGTGTTTTCAGAGAAGCAGTAAATAAGCTCATCTGACAGCAACTGCAGAGCCTGTCAGGCATAAAAGGCCAGGAACTATGGCTGTAAGCAGTTACAGCAGCTGCATGCACATTTAGTCACACAAATACACACATGCAGGGCATTTGCTAAAGTAATGCGGGTGTAGTGGGTCATGTGTGAGACTGTCATGTCAGATACAGGCATTAATTGTAAAGTGTTGTGACTAATATTAATGGTTTAACCGTGAAAAATCAGTACAGTATGTCACATGAGACAGTTCCCTGTGCTTTGGTTGTGTGGTCATGTAGTAGATAACATATTATTATCCTGAAGGATTAATTAGGATTAGCCCTATAGGACATAAGAAATGTGTGACCTGACATCCCCAGTTAATGCAGTTTTTACTTGTTCAAGGGGAAAAAAGAGTTTCTGTGTGGCAAATCTGATGTGGAATTGTTTTCAAATTATTTGCTGTTATGCAAATCAAGAGAAATAACATTTAGTTGGTTTAAGGCTTTCGCATGCCTTCTTCGACATGCTCCTTCTGTGTTTTTCACCTGGCTTCATCCAGATTGTGCTAATAAGATACATATAGACTTTACTATTTTTACAAAGAGGATGCAAAAAACTTAGGGAGATGAGTGAAAAAAATGTAAAGAGAAACTTGACTTTTTCTGTTGAGCTTTGTTTTATTTGATGATAACATTGCATAACACACTAAAACAGGATTTATTCACACCATTGTGACAATGCAGCATATTATTAAAGCCCTGAAGTTTTCAGATATTATCCTTTTCATACTTTCTGCAAAAACCTGTTTGCAGCCCCACCTTCACTCCTAACAGACCACTAGCATGCAGCAAACCGTACAAGATGTCACCATTTAACCAGAGGTTTAGATAACATGACATGTAATTTCACCATAACACACGCTTCCTGCTGGATTTCATATAAAACCTTTGCGCTTGGCTGGGCAGCCTGGGAGCAGCTCAGATGAGTTTCTTCACACTTAACTGGCTTTCAGCTGACTTGACATGTAAAAATAATGTTTCATGCTGGATTTCTGGCCAGTTCCACCCAGTTCAAAGAAATGAGCTAAGAAGGGAAGCGATGCAATCCTGATAAACTGATGCACTAATAATATCTGCCCCAGTCTGCACAATGATAGTGTTATTATTCATGGTGCAAAGTCATGTTAAACTCTTTTTCAGCCAAGTGAAGAATTAGATAAATATCTAAAAGATTTATTTGATATGGGTTGAGACAGGGTTTATTATTATGCCCAACAGGAAAATGTGTAAGTTCTCTGACCAAGTTGTTAATTTGTTAATATAAAACACAAAATAAAAACCTCAAGATTCTTTTAATCTTCTACCAAGTATTTGTTGAAAAAAAAAAAAAAAAACAAAACATCCTGCTCCTAATTAAACTTGAGAGCTGAAATGAAATAAATACGACTGAATGAGCCAGACTGCAAAACTTTCCACCAATTAGTGCTCCCCAAGGACAGAGGAACATTTGTGAATTACACAGAAACAAAAATCTTTTATCACATGCTAAGTGTTTTTTTTTTTTTATCAGTTCAGGAAGATGATGATTCAGTTTGCTCTTAAGGTTCTTATCTTTGATCCAAACATGCATTTTGTCTGTACTGAACCAGAAAGAGGAAAAATTTGAAAATATGAATGAATGTACTGATAAGAGACAAGGAGTGAGGCGCTCAAACACCATGTTCCTTCACTTACCTGATCACAAGTTACAAAATCCGATCCTTGCACTCTGTAGATTTAATAATCTGATTAGATGTGCACCTGCAGCAACACTGTTACTTGACACTGCTGCAGACAGGCAGGTACACAAACTGAACACTATTTACAAGACTGAGCTTGATGGTGTCACCAGCCTGAAATAAACGCACAAGTCCAGACAACTTAACCCTGCAAAGTCTGACATTTCAAATAGAGGAGAAATTAAATATTTTGTTAAAGGTCCCATATTATACACTTTATTCCCAATCTGAGACCATTCATTAATATCTAAATGAAATATTTCCGCCATGGTATGGACAAATCGACCCTCAGTTTGAGTGCAGCGGCTTCTCTTCACCTCCCTCTTTTTAGCAGCTTCAGAAATGTGCCGTTTATGGTGGGCGGAACCCTGGTGGAGCAGCTCAGCTGTTGGCTCCGCCCATCGCATCGCCCGTCATGAGGTGATTGACAGGTTAATATATTTTCAAGCTATCAGACTAATAAGGCCGAAACGATAAAATAACTGCCAGCTCTTACCTCTCCAGCTGTGTCACGGACAGTTGGTATTGAACCTGGCTTCAGCTTCAAACGGTTGGCGAAGCCTGCTTTCCATGCCCCCATGTTGTGGAAACAGTCCTCTTTGAAATGCTGGCCACAGACATGCAAAACCTTTGGAAGTTTTCCGGGTACATTTCCTCCAAAAATAAAATTAATCCACTCAGTCCTCGTGGGTTCAGTGGATGGAAGTAAAAAAACGTTTTCGTGTTCATTTATGCAGCCACAAACAGAACAGTGCTTCTGTCGCTTAGCCATGTCCGCTAACGAGGGTTGCCGAAGAGGGAAAAACACTGGGCGCAAGGTGATTTTTAGAGGGCGGGCTTTGAGAGCCGGTAGACGGGTCCATCGCTCTGTGGGGAGTGGTTATTGTCCCTTATGACGTCATAACGTACACGCTTTCAAACAAGCTCATTTCAGCGCTTACTTCCCTAGAGGTGGAGCAGGGGGGAGAGAGAGCGCCTGAAAGAGTTTCACACTTACGGGTCTCCTACACATGCGGGGGGACCAGTATGACTGTTCCAAAACCATTAAAAAGTGAATTTTGCATAATATGGGACCTTTAATTTAAGTTTTTAACTGAACTTTAAACTAAATACAACCATTTATTTATTTATTAAATTACAATTTGCATTGTTTTACTAAACCAATTACTAATTCTTCCATAAGAACAATATTTTTAAGATTTTTTTTAAGCTCAGTGAACATAACACGAGTTTAAGATTAGACTATTGAAAAATTTCAAAAATTTCTTTTAAACTGAACTCCTCCATGAAGCCACTCTTACCTAAGTCAGACCAGAAAATAACAAAATATCTTTGTCCCCTCAGTTGTTTGCTCTTAAATAACGAAATGCATAACTGAGACAATACAAACAGTTATGTTTTACAATCTTGCCTCAGAACTAAATGGTTGTTTACCTCATTGCTCTGAGAGGATCTTAAAAACATATTTTTTTTTCCATAACCCCTCTCTGTCTTCACATCAGTATGAAGATGATTGATGTATTTATATTTTACTTGTCATCATGGTCCAGCAACTCAGCCCTGAAGGTCCTCATGTCACACTGTCATCTGTGCATCATGACATAGCAAGTAACAGAGACCACCCGGAGGGATTCCTTTTAAACTCAAGTTACAGAATAAGTTACTGGTTGCAGAAACTGCCATGTTCAAAGGCAGCCTGAAGCTTAACACTTGGACTTTTGCTACCCGTTCATTAAAGGACGGATTCGTACATTTTCATGTCATATGTTTTCTTTTTTTTCAGTGACTGATTGACATACATGACACATTTTACACCGACAGTTTTCCACTGTAAAAACCTAAAATTTAGGATTTTTACCAGAAACGTCCCTGAAAAAGCTAATGATAATAATAATTCACATTTTTTAGATCCAGATTCCTGATTTAGAAACATTATTGGTGCTTTCAAATTTTTAGACCGCTTTGACTTGCTATGTGTTGTAATGACAATAGATTGACATTTTCCAGTCTGTGGGGGGTTTTTGCCCTGCAACAGCCTGCTGGGGGCGGACAGTCTGTCATCCATGAAGGGAATCCCCATGTGGCCAACATGCCTGCCAATCAAGCCTTTTCATTTTCAACATGAAAAGTCCCTGAGGTGTCCACTGTGCGGAAACAGTTTCAACTGACATGAAAGAAATGTGCAAATATGGCCTTAAAAAAGCTGAAAACACACCTGCTCTAGACACAAAAAAGCTCAGATTTTCTGAATGACAGTTCAGTTTGGAGTTTATCAGTTTGCTTCAGGGAACAGAATAATTCCAAAAATGCGTCATAATAGTCTTATAGCCTTATAATAGCTTACAGAATATACTGCCTTTTAACCTTCACCAGGTTGTCTTCTAGTGTTTTTCAGGGGTTGCACAGCTACTAATGTTTGATTTATGATGCAGTGAGACTAAAAAAAAGGCTGTATACTATAAAATATATGTATTTAATTGGAACATGTGTAAATATTTAAGAGTGCAGCTCAGCTCAAAAGTGGGACCGTCAGAAGCAAACTTTTTCAGATTTTTTTGTTTTCACATAACTGAATGAAAGTTACATGATCAACCGCAGTTTGTAAAACTGTAAGAAAATCTCAATCTCATCTATTGATTGGTGTGTTTGTTTTCATCATGTTTTTCATGTAGTCTGCAAAGAGGAACGTGTGTGTGTGTAAATGGAATATGCAGCCAGGTTTGTAACTGGCTGCAAGTCTAAACCTCCTCTGTAACCAGTAATGTTCTTACATGTCACAGCTGAGGTGAAGAAATGTGAAGAAAGCTGCATGAGTGATCTTTTCATCTATTATGTTTACTTCCATCCCCCCTCCTGCTTTTTAACAATAGCTCCTTTTTATCTTGCATGAGCCAGTGAGCAATTTCTTGCCAATGTTAATTAATTGGGAAAATGAAAGAAACCATATTAAAAAAACAACAACAAAAGAAACAAAAAAACACAAATGGCTTTACTAAGCCTGACGGTGGCATGACAAAGCAAAGAAACCAATGCAAGCTTATGTAAATGCACAAGCACCACGTGGCGGTCCCACTCACCCATCCCTGAAGACAAATGAGCCTCCCTGAACTTAAACTTACAAAGACCTTAGTTCTTTGCTTCTCAGAGCTAATTGTTTCTCAAAATATAGTTCTGACCCTCTTCTCATGATGGGGAGTTCAGGGAATCAAAACACTCTACCTGCCTCACCAACGAGCTGAGACACTGTTCTGCATGAGAGCAGCTGCTGCTTACTACCGATTCACACTTCGACCTATAAAGTGGTTAATAGCCTGGGCTGTTTCGGCACGACACTTCACTATATGCTGTGATCAAAGAGATGACTGGATACATACACTGTGGTTATGGAGCACCCTCTTGATTGTGTTGCGTACTTGCATTATTTGGTTGGAATGTTATTTTCACATTTGTCATTTGTTATCAACGTTTGTTGTTGGCTCATTGATCTGCTTACTTGCATGATTTCAGGGTCAAATTGATCTGAAATGTTATTTTATGGATCAATGTGAAGAACACTGGATGGCTTCTGGCCAGCCTCTTTCAGGCGGCTGGGTGGGTGGGATTAAATCAAGTAGTAGTCATAAACTTGAAAATGGAAAGGCAGAGCAGATCTTACAGATCTTGAACACATATAGTAAAATATAATATATATTAAACTTTTTCTTTTCAATTACATTAACTGAATGAAAATGAAATTGTGTAACAGGAGAAGAACAGATCTCTGCACAACCCAATAAAGCTGTTCTGATGCCTTAGATATTTCATGAGATATTAAAGCATGTACCCACTACAATTAGCGATGCTGTGACAATATCAGGAAATGCACAAGAGACGCTAATGGATATTGTGGCCATCCTGCTTGTTGCATTCAAGTGACATGAGTCACCATCTCAGAGAAATAATGGATGATGCCCAATATAATGTGGCATCCTCATGCAGCCATTAAAGCTCACCATCAATCAGATGGCAAAACTCACGCAGGCTAAAGTAGAAAATAAATAACTGGCTTTAAAGTAGAATAAAAAAAAACAAAAAGTCATGGTGCTCACAAGATGTTAAATGAGAAAGTATAAAGACTCAAACAAAAAAAGAAAGAAAGAAAAAAAAAACACTATTAGAGGGCTATCACAACCGGATTACAATAAGGTGTGACAACATTCCCTTGTCACCCTGTAAACCAAACAGGCTGGTCTGACAGACAGAAGCTGAAATGAGCATCTCATCTTCACAACATGTGGAAGAAAATCTTACCACTTTAATTCCACTTTACATGTACAGAAGTTGTACTTATTTGCTGCATTTCTATCACACCAGCCTGGCACAGCAAATGCCAGTTACCAAGATAACCACATCAACTTTGGTTGCATGAATTAATTTGCTCAAAATGGAAGAAAATATATTTCTTCAAGCTGTACAAAATGTAGTAATTCATGTTCTTTGCCTTTTCAGCAAATTAACTGACTTTGTACACAGATGGAAGGCAGAGAGGAGTATTGGCCAGGACATCCTGTCAGGGAGCCCAGCAGCATCCAGAACTTTATGATGGGGTCAGCAGCTGTGCAGTTGGCAAACACTCACACACGCAGACACACACACACGCACACACATACTGGCAGGGTCAGTGCTGTCTGAACTAAAGTCAGAGGGACTTGGTACAGCCCGCTGAGCCTCCGGGAGGATCCTGATGCAAAGAGACGACACCTTCCACTGTGACACATGCACACGCGACAGGGTGAGAAGTTATCAATGGACACGGCTGGAGCGCTGGAAGCTGCAAAGCTTCTTTTCTCTAAAACAAGTTTGGTCAAGTGGTCTTTTTCTTTCCAAGCGTACAGCCAAGAAGGGAGTCAGAGATGAGTTTTACAACTCTTGCAGATGTAAAAATGGGGCAGTTTGTTAAAACTGTTAAAAACATAATGCAGGCCCAAAATGAACAAACATAAATGTTTTTAAGAAAAAGACAAGAAAATCATGTGAGGATGTTAACAAAACAATGCAAAAGAAAGAGCAGACATTAGTCCAAAAACACACCCGTGTGCAGAGACAGACAACGGCACATTAGTGCCACAAATGCACACCACAGATGGGCTCCCTCTCCTCCTCTGCAGTAACTGTGATGTGAGGAAATGAGTCATCTGTTTGGCCCGAATGTTTGCACCTACATTATGCAAGATCACTGTGCTGACTTCCACGGTTCATTTATTGGCGATTTAACATCAAACAGCACTGTTTGGTTTGGGTCAGAACAGTTGAGGAGATACAATATAAATGCTGTTTTGCCAACTTCACTGCCAAATGAAAACATTTAAAAAGTTATACTGGAAAGTTAAACCAATTTAGCCACTGAGATTTGCTACTTTACCCAATTAGAAGCTGCTGTTCTCAGCAGGATTCTTTTAATGGATTATCGGATCATAATGTTTGGTCAGATCAGCCTCTTTTTGTCGGCAGACATCCTTAGTAATCAGAAATGATTGATTGACTTGGACATCAGTGGATAGAGTCAGAGGCCACAGAGGATAAGCTAGTATATGGCTGGGTTTCATGTAACTTCCACTTTATTAAGACCAATCTATGCTCTTCACTAAATAAGCATGGAACAGAGCCTTTTTGTCCATCTTCTGTCTCCTTTATGTATTTTGGTCCATTTTCAGAGTTTAGTTGTCTGACATGGCAAATGGAGCAGTACCTCCACAGGGGCGGTGTTTACTTAAATAACTCGGCTGCAAATGCAAAAAACAAACAAGGAAGAAGAAGCCACAATGCATTTGATTTTGCCATCTACCGGTTGCCTCTTTTCATGTGCCTTTTTGAGAATGTGCCTTATCATGATCTCCTCTATGGGATATTATCCTGCCATTTATCAAGTGTTTCCCACCTCCTCACGTTATTCTTGCGTCTGAGCATATTTCCTCTAAGCACGATTACAATGGCAGTCACCCACACTGCCAGGCAGCTACTGCTACCTAATGGCTACACTTACCTGAAATGAATTCAGGTAAACTGACTGCAGTCCACACATCCGACCAACAATAAGAGGAAAAACTACAAAATTTCTGAAGAAAATTTGTCTCTATATAGACACAATGACGTTTTTCATAAAATGCATCCTGTCCTCTGAATATTTGCACGTTTCTGTATCAGGGAGGTGTGTGTGTGATTCCAATCTTAAACACATAACTGCTCCTGGACTGCTCGTTAACGTTGCTAAGACAACGGGGACATTCTGCTGTCTCACTGTAAAACTGATACAGGGTGCGTCTCAATCAGCACACTTACCCTATTTCGAACACGATGTTTAAGTGCATAGTGCGTTCACACAGAAATTTAAGCAAAAATTCAGTGCACTGAAAGTACCTGGATACTGCCCTAAAATCAACCAAAAATCCAGTGTTAAATGATGAAGACTACGCACACTAAACGGACGCCATTTTGCTGACGTAGCGGAAGAGCTGATTAATGGTATTGGTGCAGGTGGAGGCTATTTTGTACAGATGTAAGTATGTAAGATGTAAGTCAGCATTGCTGACTGACAGATTGCGATCACAATAGGTAGAAATGTTGTGTATTTTTAATGTTGGATAATCAGCCCCTGAACATTTTTGTTTAGTCTTATCTCGTCAACAAAATCTCACAAACGTCTCATCGTGTTTTATTTAGCTCGTCACTGTCTCATTATCATCATGAAATAAAGGTTTGTCAACCAAATAAATTCCTCATCGTCGTCGTTGACGAAAACAACACTGGTTTTAACATCTTCCTTACTTCACTGCTTATTTTAACTATGATTTCTAAGTTTAATTGGATTCCTGTTGCCAAATGTACACTGTTTCAGTGTAAACACCAATGAAAACAGATACCGCAAAGTACAATAATTCAGTGAAGACATCTTTGTATATTTAAAAGTTGTTTTACAAGTGTTTTGAATTGCACTTTATACTATTAGGTATGGGGAGACATGCAAAGACACATGAATATGTGTGCTGATGGTGCTTTCTGTTATCAACTGAGGTAGATTAACGCGGTACTTTGTTACACACATAAGGCCCTTAAAAAGCATCTAATTCATTTTGTAAATTAAGGTGGGCAGAAAAATCACCATCAAATGTTCAGTCAGTTTTCCATTTGGGTCAGCACTTACCCACGATAGTGTGCACTACAGAAGAAAGTGCACTGCATAATGCACTGCATTCCAGTGCACTCACGTAATGATACACTCACAGACTCAGAGCTCATAGATGTATGAGGCCTGAAAGAACTCCTCAAACAACCAAGCAATGTTTGTAAAAGAAAAGTCGTATCAAAAAAAAAAAAAAAAAAAAAAAAAAGAAGTCTGTAGGCTGAAAGTTTGTAGGAACACATTGATGTAATTTATTATATCCTAATGTAAACAAAATTTAAAAGTTGGCAGGTTTAAAACACACGAGAATTGCTTTCAGGTCTAAGAATCCAGGTTTCTGTTCAATTAATGGGAGGAAAAAGTAAACTTTCTGATGCTTGGAGCAACGTAGCTCAAAATCTGTAAGTCTCAGCTTATTCACAGCCGAGGTTCATTTAAAGTCAACTTAAATTCTTCTGTTTTGATAAATATTTTGTGTATGCACTTGGAAGATGCTGGGTGGGAGATAAATTTTCAGAACAATTTTTTGGGCCAGATTTAGAGTACATCATGTTTCGCTAGATTGGAGAGGGATTTGGGGTGCTTTTCGGATTTTTTCCTAAAACGTAACATTCGATTGTGTCAAAAATGTAAAAGAGAGGAAAACGTCCTTTAGTCAGTAAAAGTTTTATCTTTTGTGACTTGTTTAAACTTGGAATGATGTTTTTATATGAAAGTATGTCTGAGCATAATGGCCTGGGTTTTTGGTTCATTTCGGTCAAGTCCGTTTATTTTAACACGACCAAATATCGCAGGGTTTTTTGCAAATAACGTAAACACCATAAGACTTTTGTAGAGGAAAAAGTTATAGCACATGATCAGATGCACGTTTTGATATAACTTTTGTGGGGGTTGAGTCGAAGCTGCGGGCAGAGTTACCTCCAATTTCCACCGAGTGTGTGTGTGCTGCGTTACAGCTAGCCGCGGCTTCTGCAGCTATTTGCAGCCATTTAAGTCAATGGTTTGGTTCATACTGGGCGCACCGCTGTGCGTGTCAGAAATGTCCCAGAAGCGCCATGTCACGGCTCTCCGCTAAATATACATGCAGAGTCTTTTTTTGATGGAACACGCATCCAGAGCGTGTCAAACTCAGCAGTTCATATAGGGGCAGGCAGGAAATCAGACAAGCTTCCAGTAATTTTCAAAATAAAAGCCCCAGTGCAGATTTGTGCTCACTGAACCATGTCAACCTTATACCATGAATCGTCAGGGTGTCTTAGAGTTGCTTTTTTTTTTGTTTGTTTGTTTGTTTTTTTCATAGACGACGAGATGTTTTTCCTGGAAGTGGAGAATCACAAGATTCTCCAATTCTCCTGTGACTTCGTGACCTTGCGAATCCAGCTAGGTGGACAGCACTCGCGGGTGCTCCACATCTGACACGCTCCCAGTGTGGATCGACATGCCACGGAGGTCGGAACAAAACTACGGCGCAGCCGTAACATGGTGCACACACACCCGGTGGTAGTATGTGTAGTATGTGTGCCTTAAAGCATTCAGCACTGGCACCCATAAAAGAACAGTTGAGGTGAAATTAACAATACAAACTAATGAACTCAGTTACGGAACCTCAGAAATGTATATAATGCCAGGTAGTTTCTATTAAACTCTGTGGGTTCCCGTGATGAGGTTTATGGGCTGAATGACGTGTAAATAATGTAAGTCAGCGCCAGGCTGCATACTGTGAGCACCTGAGTGATTCGTTCATGCTCTGAGTCAGTGCCAGGACTCTAAGACAAAACAAAAACAAAAATGTACAAATGAGAAAAATTTCTAACGTTTACACTGAATCATCTCAAAGAAAAATAAGTAAATAATAATAAAAAAAAATAAGTTGGCAACAAATACAAAACCACTGATGAGGAACCAAAGTTATGGGACGTTCTTTTCAAAGACAGAGAGAAGAAAATATATTTTCTAACATACTTGTCCTTTACACTCTTGGTTCAACTGGGGGAGTTATGAGCCCACTCAAGCCTTGGAAGTGCTCCAAATCCCAGTTTCAAAGCATTATCTATACAGAAAATGATATTTTTTTACTTCTGCAGCTGTTCCTACTCCCACTCCAGACTTCTGCAGTTGCAATGTCTAAGCAAACATAACTAATAAGCACAATATAGAAAGCAGATGTTTTGATTTCTGACAAGAATTGTTGATGGGCTGATATCAGCTGATAGTGTAGACAAATAAATCAGTGTATTCCTAATATGTATCAGGATAGCAATATGCTAGTGAGATCACACTGAATTTGAAACATCTGTCTTAATTAAATAAACTGTGCATAAATCATAAACAAAACTCATTTCAGAAGGGTGAGATAATTTCCTACTCCAGTATTATTCACCAGTCTATTAATGACTGAACATTATAATTTGCACTACCAATGCCTCTGTCAGTATTTTAATTAACCTAACCACATATTAGAAAATTAAGATGACTGCTGCACAGCAACAATCTTTATTGACACCAATTTCCTGCAAATGCTGCAGCTGATTATGTAAAGGAACCACTGTTGCTTAAAATACCCACTGTGACGTCCTCTCTTAGATAATCACTAATTTTCCACTTGGCTCTCTGCTGCAACATGCTGTGCTGCTCTGCCCAATGAAAACAACGTGTAGTTCTTTGGCTACGGCAAAAAGCAACAGCTAAACCTTCACCGCACCCTCTTGAAGAAGGTCCAAAATGGCCGCCCTCTTCAATATGTTTTGTTGGCATATGATTACAATCCACTCTTTGGCTTTAGCTACAACACTATATAACAAACACATGGGAGATTAATAGTGATTCCCTTCAACTTTAGCTGTGCATCCACAGGCATGCAATGACATAGACTAAATATAAGGACACACTTTCTTTGAAAAACAAACAAGTCTATCATTTATCTCTACTGCAGGGTGAGCTGCTGTAGATCCATTAAACCGTACTGCTCCTGTTTGTCTTGTTGGATCATTAATCACAGCACCTGTCTGCAGTTGTGTGTATCTGCATCGTGCACATGGGAATTCATCCAGGGGGCGTTTAGTAGTGCTGATGTGGGTCTGGAGGCTTCACAGTGGTGACTGCCTGATATACAGTGCAAGGTTGAACTGAAAGCCTATGGATAAAAGACACGCAGCAGAACACCCACTGAGGTTTCAGTCAAGGTTACATCAAGGCTGGTGCTTTTATCCTCCCTGTCAATAAAAGCTGTGGTCGGACTTTTAAACTTGAAAGCAGTGCTGTTATGATGCTGCTTATCTCGACTCTGCTGGTGGAACAAACAGTTAATGTCAAGAGAAAACCATCAAGTGTGAAATGACAACTTCATTTTAAAGTCAGTAGGCAGCAGCCATGGTATCTTGAGATTCAAAACATTGTCTTATTTTATAGACAAATTTGACCTAATGGCCCTTGAGTTCACAATATGTCACTGGAAAGATTTTAAGTAAAAAAAGGAAGAAGTTGATTTTAGATCCTGAATAAAAAAAGACAGCCTTGGTATTGAGTATCGGAAAGAAAATGTCATTGCAAAGGAAAATATAAGTTGTTGGTGCCTGTAGACAGATTTTATCTGTGAATACTACAGTCATATAGTTTTTACAGGTGTTTTACAGAGAAAATTAAGGTTGCGTTTAAAAAATGGTCTGATAAAATGGTTAATGAGTAATGCTAATCCTTTATTAAGTCCTAGATTATTTGTATTTGTCAATGAAACTAGAACCTTTCTTATCAGGCATTTTAATCTGTTGTATAATTATTTGTTTTTCAGTGAGTGGGGCCAGATTAAGTTTTTATGTGCCATTCCAACCCAAGCTGATATTTTGTTTTCTTTAATCACTTTAATCAAATGTGGAAATGATATATAATTTGCTTTATTCTTTCATTTTTTTGGACTTTTTTTGTACCAAATCAACTGCTGGTGAGATGACACTTCATGAAGCACTGAAGATTTTCATCAGATTGATTCACTTATGAACAAAGTCTCTTGAGGCTTCATTTACTGCACTATGCCGTTAGTCAATTAATTACATTGAGGTTAGTGGTTAGTCTATCCATATTGCACCTACATTAATTAACATTTTTCTGAGCTTAAAACCATAATTATTCTTTTTAAATTTCAGTGGTTGCAATGGAAAGTAGGAAATAAACTGTGGGATGAGGAAATAACTTGAGGAAACACTTAAATTATTTTTGTTCATAAATAACAATTTTTTCAACAGACGTAGGACTCATGTTAATTCCTTTTATAGGGATTTTTTTGCTGTTAAGTTTCAGATGTCACAGCATTCGTCTTTAAAACAAGTTTCAATACCCGATGTGCACTCTGAAGCCTCAGAAAATCTTAGTCATATTAACCAAAACTACATGTACATGTACAAACAATGTTTATGCTACAAAGAAAAGAGTATTGCTCTGATCAAAACCAGACTTTTGAAATGCAGATAAACTTGTTTTAACAAAGTTACAGTTGCTCTAAGTCTGGCACACCCTGAAAATCAAATATACTTGCATGTATACGTTCATTTACACCCATTCGGACCACAGTACTGGGCTGAGTTCTAAAATAAAAACAAGTAAACAGAAGACAAAGATGTCAAAAACAACCCAAGCAACATGGCAAAATGGCATGTAAATATACTGAAATAAACTCAACATGGCACCCCATTTACTGCTGGCTAAATTGTCTGTTGTTTTGGTCTGTGATCAAAAATCCAATGTGACTAAGATGAAAGTCGCCACTGTGGAGGAGATGGCCATGCTTAAGTTGTTAAATCAATTTTCCTCACATGCTTGTACAAGAACAATTGTTTGATTAAATGGCAAAACTGTAAGTTGTCCAGGTACACAGGAATTCAAACAGTGCTGTTATGATGATGAAATGCAATGAAACATACTTAATCAATCCCTGAAGGGGTAAATACAGTATAAACTTGTAGTAGTTTTTGTTTTCTATTTCTTTAAATTACTAAATATTGTTATAATGAATATTTTAAAGAAAATAGGTCCTGACATAATATAATCAGCCATTTTTTGAGAACTTAAATGTACAATTTACTCATTGAATACAATAAAATTATCTGAGACATAACAGAGTTGAGTTCATCTAAGCGCCATCATGCACAAACTTTAAAGGCTTTTTTTAATGAATATATTTAGTCTTTTCTGAAAATGGCTTTCATCCAGTACAAACAAAATACATTAACAATAAGCTCAATGTTCATTTGATCTCTTTGATCCTCTTTTTGTATTGTACACATAAGCTAGTGATGGTCTTCCACCTTAATTAATTGGTGTTAAAAGCATTAACAAAGCTTCCTGGGCCATTTCCTGATTAGCTGGCAAGAACAAAAGCCAGCAGGGCTCTGAAACCAAAGGAGTGAGGAAATCTACATTGCTGTGAAGTTGTAGGTCAAACGAAATAAAATCAGCAAGTTAGGCTTTAATTAATATAATAATTCACTGCCTTGTTTCTTTTTGTTCTCATTCCAAGTCTTATCCTCATTTCAGTTACATGTGTCCCTACATGGTCCATTACAAACATCCCTTTCTGCAGTCTGTACAGGACAAGCTTTACATCCTGCTGGTTGTCATATGCCGAGTGTCCTCAAAAACCCTTAGTTCCAAATACTGCCAAGGTTTCTGTGGTTTTATTCCCGTTGGGACAAGCCATGCAGAAAATGTATGCACTCACGATATTGTTTGGTTCTGTGGATTAATAGCTTGTGGTAGTTGGCCCGGTTGTAGTGGAAGAGAGGGACATGTGAAAGAGGATAGGATGGTTGAGGTGAGGATGGTGAGCACACAACTCTGACTTTACTCCGCTGATAAAATCATAAACACGTCATCCACCATCTGTCTCAGGGAAATTCCTCCTCCATTGCTCTGGAATAAAAGCAGGACATAAAATGACTGAAAAGCAAACAGGGAGTGAGAGTGTGGGAGGATAAGTGTGAGGGACAGACGTGAAATTAGAATGACTAGTCTTGGTAAATCTTCACCAGTTTTTATCAGCCTCTTTTGAGGCATGGCACATATTTTACATTAAAAAGAATCCCGTGGCACACAACCAAACAAAAATGCTAAGAAGTGACCCTCTTCAGCTTAATACAGCAATGACAATATAGTCATTTTATTTATGTTCTCTCAGTGTAAAATGGGGGCCTGCTGAGACCTAACAAGGCTTTCATTGTCTGTATCCTTGAATCTAGCAAGCATGCTATCTTAGTCAGGAACTTTAGCAATTCTTTAATGGCAATGATAGCTTTGGAGGCATGTAGTATTACTGAAGCTAGCTAGCTTGGAGCTTGGAGCTTGGTAGCTAGCTCTTGTAATCACCTTTGTGGTTTTTCTCAGTGAAATTACCTACTTCTTCGTCTGTTCACACAGTAAAATAAAAAAGTATGTTTTTTTTTTTTTGTTTGTTTGTTTGGAGATGGTGTTCAGGCTTGTTTGTGACCATAGCCCTGTTGTCCATGGCAATCACATGTCTGTTACAGACCAAACAGCGCCAGTGTGAATCCAGTGGTGTTGTGTTGCAGTTTCTCCTCCTAATCTGAAGGTGGCAGCAGGAGTGGTTTCAGCCGGTAAACTCACCAGGTCGGAGTTCTTTTGATGGTTCACTTCAGTTCCACTAAGTATTTTCTGTTTTAAAACAACAATGGCATCCAGTATGGTTCAGTGTCTTTATTAGCTTATGGAAGAAAACAAAGAAATAATTCAATCAGCCTCTCTTCAACTTGATCCATTGGGTGTCGTTTTTACTACACAAATTCAGCAAGAAGATCCAGAAATCCGGAAACTCGTAATCCCAAATGAACCAATTATAAAGGTTCATTTGGGCCTCCATGGAGCTATGCAGCGCCTATGACGGTAACACAGACTCCGTGCAAGTATAAATTCCCCTGTACAGTTACAGATTCTCACCAAACACAACCATTTCCATTTAGATTAGGTGCTGACCACTCATTCCCAAGCTCACCTTGATCTCTAGGAAACAAACACATTATTTTGTGATAACCAGTAGGCCGTTATCTCAAGAAAATGCCAATTTATCATGACAAGATGTGGTTGTTCTGCCATTAAAAGACATTTATCAGATAACTGCAATCTATTTGGTATTCCTCTATTTTAGGTGTTCTAATCTCATAAAAACTTTATTTAAACCAAAAATCTGACAAGAACAGTATTTTTAATGCAGCAATATGCTAATTTTCTCAATATTACAGTCATTTATAGTAAAACTGTGGATTTAATTTATAGCTGATAAATTATTTAGCTTTTTTTGTAACGTCATGCTGATGCGTGAGCCAGCAGGGGTCTGTAGTTTTGCACACCAAAGTGTTTTCAGTTTGTGGAATCTCCAGGGACTGTATGTTGTTTTGTGTGTTTTGTTTTGGGATCATGGTTGCTGGAGATTTTACAGCAGATCCCTCCAGCACTGAGTCATAGCATGATTAATGTGTCTCCCAGCGAAATCCGGAGCTCAGGTGATGACTCCAGGGAATCAACTCACCAATCCAGATGCTGATTCTAAGCTTTCTGGCTGGATGTGCTGTCCACAGCAGGCTCCAGTCTGGGTTTTTATACATCTCCACTGTGTGTGTGGAGTGTGTTTTTTTATTGTGACCACCCACTCACAAACACCTAATGTTTGCTTCGAGTATGTGTAGCATGAAAATATGTTTTAAACCGAAGCCATTATTCCAGACTTGTGTTGCTTCTCGTGCTAATTCCAAGCCTTACGGGCTATTCATCAAATCCAGATGGCAGCAAATGAAAAAACCTGAAAGATGCAAACTAGACAAAAATAGCAACTATTTGCTACTTTTTAAAACATTTAACAAATAAACAATAAAAAGAAAATCCGTCATCACAGACTATGCAGAATGTTACAAGAAACTCTAGAGAAAAGAGAAATAAACCAGAACATTTGCTGAGCTGACACTGCGCTGTGAAAGCTTTCCAATTTATCACAGAAGTGCGACAGATCAATACTTTAAATGGTGATTGTGTGACAGCCAGAAGGGTTTTCGCACAACAAGCAATTTAGAAAGAAACCTTGTAATAGATCATAGCTGTTTGGCCTCTCTTTGTAGGTCTTCAAAACACCAGATTGTTTTTTTCTTCTTCTATCAAACATGAATAGAAGAACACAACTTTGAAAGTAGAGGTTTCTGAGCTGCTTCAAGCTGAAGTGACTCTGCTCATTGTGAACTTTTGTGAAGGTACAGGAGGTGTAGGTGTTAAGAAAAGGCCGGCGTGAGTGGGAGTGTGAACTTCTGCAGACTGCTACAAAGTTTTATTAAGCTTCCTGAAGCATTCAACCTAAACAACAGCAGGCATCTCAGTACCCAGGTTGAGCCATTGTTGCTGGAACAGGCCATCGCAGTTACCCCAACTCCGACTTTATAACTCTTACAGAGCTTCAGGTATTTTTCTCTTGTTCTATTTTAACCAACATGAAAAGAATTCAACAATTCTATTGAAACCTGCAAAGGGAGAATGCGAGCTAACTTCACAGTATGTATCCACAGTTTGAAGTATCTGGATGCTTGGAGCATTTTTCCAGTAAACATGGCATGAAGGCTGTGTTCAAGGCTATAAAAAATAGGCATAGTGAATCACTGAAGGCCTGTTTACAGAGAAGACTAAATATGTCCTTTTTAAGATCCCAAGCCACCGAAAAGAAAGCAGCTACAAATAAAATAGACATGAAAATGACTCCGACTGCCACAATAGACTTTCTAATTAGTTTGCAGATGGGAATTGGATGGCTTGGTGCCTCATAATCGAGGATGGTGAAATATGTCAGTATGAGGGAGAGGGGTATGAAATTAGGCCACTTAACTCGTGTCCCACTAAGCTGATTAAAGGAATCAGAACACCATCTGATAAAAACCTGGAGGTGTGTGACAACTTCACTACTACTACTTTGAGTGGAAACATGTAACATGATTTTTTATATATATTTGTTGTGACAAACAGCAAAGAAGAAAACTCCTTCTTCTATTGGTTAATGCAGAACAACTTCTGTTTCCACCACATCAGAGCAAAATACAGAGCTGCATCAATACCAGTGGTTTGGGGTTGACCATATCTCTATCAGAACTTTTACAGTGTTCTTCCACACATAGGCATTGCATCAGGTTCAGATATCTAGGGAGTGTCAAGGTTAAACAGGGGGATGTCTTCTCTAAATTGTTGGTGCTGTGCAGATGTTGGATAAGCAAGTTTATCTTTTAGGAGCCATGAATGACAGGTTGTATTTCTGAACAGGTTCTGAAATACAAATTAGAGACAAACCCTTCTCTAACCAAGTGGCTGACAGGTAATAGAAAGGAATTATACTTAGATATGCAGGGGCGTGTCTAGAAAAGTTTTGATGAGGGGGGCCAGGCAGGGGCGTTGAGCAGGAAAAGGGTGGCACTAATGAGAATTATTTATTTTAAAGTCTAGATTTTAGTAATTAATTAGCTGCTGATTACAACTTAAGTGGTCATCAAATGTTAAATGTGTTAAAACAAACAGCCCGTGACATTTCCCAATGTTGACGTAGAACAACATAGAAGTCCATAACATACTGCAGTCCAGTTTAGTGAAGGTTAATTTACACTTAATATATGTTGGTAATTCATTCCCTCCAATCAGATACACATCCCTGTGCTGATGAAATTGGTATTTTGTTAACTTGTTGCGCTTATACCACACTATACTGGAAGTAGCTGAAAACACCATAAAAAAAAAAAAATAATAACATTTTTATCTCAGATAGTTTGCTTAAATATTCATAAATACCTTGTTATAGGTTAGTATTGTGTTGTGTGAATAACAAGCAAAGTAACCAAGTATAAACATCTCCTTACAATTTCTGTCTTAACATATGACTACATCACATGTCGAGCATATTTGGACAAACATACCTTTTTCACTTGCAGTTAAAAGCAGCTTTTCTGGATCTCACCTGTCTTGTTGCAGCTTCGTGTGGTAAGACTCCTTCACAGATTCAAGTTGGGTAATTTATTCCCATAATGGTGAGAGGGTCAGATCTAAGGGCAAGGAAAATGGCCTCCTGCCAGACATTTGATAGAAGCACATCACCTTCAGGTTAGTAAAGGTCAGTCCTTCCATCGGCACACAGGCTATCACCGATTCAGTGCTAACACTCCACGCACAATAACATCGACTGTTAGCGTGACTTTGCTGAAATCATGTCACCTTTCTGAGTCCCGAGAGAAAAAGAAAAGAAACATGACAGAATCAATAGCAGCCTAAGTATCATGCTGTTGGAGGAGAATTGCTTTTTCTATTGCCAGAGTGATTATGAGAGGACATTGGCAGCTGTGTTATCAGAGCGATGCAGTCTAGACATCTGTGAAACTTTTTGTCCCCCAAAACAATGAAAGAGATATCTGCTCAGTCCATATCAAAAGAGGCTTGTTCCAAAGGCCAAGGAGCATCTTAAAAAAAGCTGAGGGAGCATATAGAGAACTATCAATGGAGATGAAAGCACTGAAAATGATTAGCAAAATATCTTTAACTCATAGTATTTCAAAGCCTGTATACTAAAGATGTAATGCATCACAGTGGTAGCAAAGTACTATATGAAAACACTTTGTCACTAAAAGATTAACTTATTTCTGTGCTTGAGAAGATTAAAGAGGAGTTATCAACATTTTACAATAGGGGGCGAGGGGAGACCAGGATCTACTGAGCTGATACAGAATGCGATGGAGGAAATAATGATGTTGATTTTAACCTGTTTATTATCTGCTGTTCTGCTATTTTGTTATCTAATTTGAATATGACTTGAGACATGAGTGTGTCTAAAAGATTAATTTGTAAAATCTATCTGAAAGAAAACTTCCAATCTAGTGTTCCTTTACGTTTAGGGTGTGGTAGTGGGAGCTTGGACTGCTATGTGTGTTATTGCTAGCTTTTAGGTTAGGTACAGTTTGCTGTTTGCTTTAATCTAGATCTAAATATATGCTCTCATATTTTATCCAAGTTCTGTAAATGATCTCACACCTGCTGTCCCTCTTTTAAATGCACAGAGCTGTAAAGATATGGTATAAAAGGGGAGCTGATTTACTGCATTGATGTGGTATTTTTACCACATAAAGTCACAAACATTTCATTAAGTCTTCTAGAAATTGCATAATCTAATTAAAAAAGAATTAAATGCGTCTGTTTTATTACCCCAACTTTTATAGGAGCAGGTTGCTGTGAAGAAATTTTCACTTCTTATCTTTCTTAATGTGTTTTTGCAGATTGCAAGAAGGTGTCGATATTTGCAGTTTAGAACAAATGAGGTATTGAAACAAATTCATGTCAGAAAATGTTTTCCCTAATAATGACAAGTGAGAAGAAAAGGGTAGAAATAATGAAAGATCTGCTAATTATGTGTCTTTTTCTTAAAACTTAATATTTACCAACTTTTAATTCATTTTTAAAAGTAAACTTTTGATAAAAATTAAGTTTGTTTTTACTTTCTTGTTATTAGCTACTTGAATGCACATATCAACTTGCAATCCTTTGATTCAGTTACAAAACATTTCATCTTAAAGCTATGCACTTTTTTGTCTCTATCAGTAAAGTACATGCTCTGAGAGTCATCTTTTTGGTGGGAAAAAATAACCCATGCAATTCTATGTACACAGTGGCAAATGACCACTAATTTAACCACACGACTTTCAAAATAAATGCATTTTTTAAAATGCATTTTAAAAAATCTTAATAATAATAATCAGGCTTTAGTTATTTGTTTAAATATCATTTTTTCTTTTAAGTGTGAATTTTTATGCAGATTTACCTCAGCAACAAAGTGCATGCATCCACCAGCACCTGAATATTTGGGAGTCCACAGTGACATCGCTGAAAACTGGCTTTCCATCAACATTTGTCTTTGTCATGCTTAAAAACAACAAAAGATCCCACCACGTATTCTGAAGAGGTTTCTAAAGAAGTTGTGGTCAGTTCACACATTTCTGTGTGGCCAGATCGGGTTTACAGTTGAAAACTGTTGTGTGTTGTTATGTCTGTCAATCTCGACTCAAAATCAAAGAAACACCTAATGAGAGTGTGAAGACATGTTGAGGAGCATACACATGAGAGGCCAATTTACCATGCAGCACCGATCTTATGCAAACAGTGAAGTTGCTAATTACTGATGGTTCCAGCTCAAGTGAAAATGGAAATGATTTCAGTTTGACACAAGAAGTCTTGATTAGTTGCTTTCATTCGCTCATGAGGCAGTGGTGCAAAGGGACAAGTTCCAGTGTGGCAGCACAGACATAAACTTCTGATATTTTAAGGACATTTTTGCTTTGTTCAAACCAAAAGTGGTGTATGACAAACAGTAGGAGCCTCATTATTTCGTGTCTGCAGGAAAAGGTCTTTATGTTTTCAAGTTAAACATGAATTTAACATCATCTAAAGCAATTTGAAGAAACATCTATATCTAAATGACATTGTAAGGCCTTGCTTCTTATCTTTTAAGGAAATAATCAGAAATGACTCCACCTGCCTCTCATGCAGATGTACTCCCATTAAAATAAAGGTTTTAAACTTATAGTGATATAAAAGAAGACAACATAAAAAAGCACTCAATACCACTGCTTAGCATTTTAACCTTAAAAATCTAGGCGGCCTATAAGAGTTTTTTTTTTTTTTTTTTTTTTTTTATGCATAAAAAACCGAGGGGACCACCAATTCCTTAGCAATCTAAAATAATGTTCGTATATCATTAGAAGCACATTTTTAACTGCTTACCAAGAGCTTTCTTTCTAAATCCTGGCTCATTTGAATATGTATGCTGAATTCCTGCTGTTCTGTATTACAACCTGCATTGTGTGATGTCACATAGTTTTACAACGTGTGACCAGATACTTGGGTGTGTAGACATTTGCATTGGCATACTGCCTGAGGGAAAAGGTGTAGCTTTTGATCAACAAAGACCTCGAAATGAAAACTTCTGCCGCTTATTTCACATTATTAAAAAAAAAATAATATGTATGGTTTGATCTAAACTAGGCTACATTTTTTTTTTTTTGTTTACAATTTTATAATGTATTAATTCCTATCATGGTTTTATTGGTTTCCATCGTCATGTGTAGACATAAAAGTTATAAATCTTTACCTAAAATATATTATTTTTACAAACTGCAGTCATTGCCATAGTTACCATTTTTACTCTATATATGCAGCTGCTGTAACAGCCACTAGAGGTACCAAATCTTTCAAACATAAATTCTTTCTGCATGTATTGTGGGTCCAGAGGGGAGTTATATTTACATTAACCAACCATCTGTAGTAGTTATCAGCAGTTAAACAGCAGACTGGAGCTGCAGTTACCCATGTCCAAATAATCAAACGTGTTTCTAGAAAAGTAATCTCACATACAGAAAGTACATTGAAAACAAATAGTGATTTTCAGCATCTTGACTGCTGCTGTGAGCAGGCCTCTTCTTAGTTTGTCAGTGGTGTCTAGGATAGAGTTTCTTTCTAGGCTTGTTTTGTCAGCCAGAAGAGCAACCTGAGCCTTTCTGACAACAGTTTACTCTCCATCTTGCACCTTCCAGGTCCACTTAGCCTCCTAAACCTTGCAACCACAAGCTTCTCCTCCTGGGCATAACATAGTTTTGCCACTGACTGGCCCTTGTCGTTCAACCCTGAGGAATAAAGGTTAATTTTCCAAGTGAGCAGCTCCTGTCGCATGCATGAACGTACTGATTCATAAACAGTGCAGCAGCTGTGTGCTGGTATGCACACAACTCGAGGCAGTGAGTATATCAGCCCTTGGCTCATGCGTGACTCAGTTGGAGTCTTAGACATCGAGCCTGTCAGAAGGTTTCACTGAGCTCGGGCTTAACGGGTGCTGCTCACCAGCTCGGACTCAGAGAGCCAAGAAAAATAGACCAGAAAAACGTGCAGATATGAGTGTTTAAAGGAGTTGTGTGTGTTCATGTTACAGCATTGAACTGTGTGTCTTTGGCTCCACTTAAAAGTTTGTTTGTGTACTTTTGAGACCCAAGAACTGTCTCACTAAGCATTATTTGCATTATTAAGAATCAAAGTAAATCATCACTATGACTTTATATCCATCCCATTTGGGTAAATACATATGTTAATATATAAGAATACATTTTATTAAGCACAATTATTCACATAGATATTGAAATTTGATGTTGAAGTGCCCACTTAAAAACACATTTTTTAACACAACAAAACAAGTTATTTGCTAATTATATAAATATTTCACATTTTTATTAAACTGAAAATGTTATACGATTTTAATACCAAACTGTTAAAGTAAAGTCATGACAGACTTAAAAACATTTTAACATTATCATATCTATGTGGCTTTCCTTTTGGGGCACATTTATTTGCATGGTTTGGTTGCAATAATTAGGGTTAAAGAATCGTGGCAAAAGTAGAGAGTTGCGTGTTATAATCTCACAGTAAATAGCTTGAAATGCAGTACAAAATAATACAAAATTAATGCATTATAATAATAAAACAACAAGCTTTACAATAATATGTCTTTTCATGACAACAGTTGATTTATTGGTTAAATACAGTTGCAATGCCCTCATTTTAGTTTTATATCTATGCATTTAAAGAAGGGAAAAAAGCTGAAAATAGGTATGTTATGGAAAGGAAGCGCTTTTGATTAGCAAGGACTGGAGCAATTACTGAACGAGAGTACCATGAGAGTAAATCACGGACAACTGATGATAACGAGGTCATCCAGACAGATTGCATTCAGACAAAGAAATCTGTGTTTCTAGCAAATTTTCTTCCCGAACAGAAAAATTTGTGCCACTTTAATTTAGCCAATTTTATTGTGCACATGTAAAAAGGGAAACAGCCATTCAGTTCTTGGATCCAAACTGGTGTCAGTGAAATTAACTGTGTTTTTTTCCCCTCACCAGTAGGACCTGTTGGAAGTTGGATGTTGATTTGCATGACTTTTGAGGCTAATTATACGATGTGTTACACTGCAGCCCTTGAATTAGATACAGTATGTTTTTTTTTCTTGCTATTCCTTGTGATAATTTAATTGTGGAACATTATATATCTGTATCTGCAAAGAAGATGATCTGCTTGCCGTCCATATTCTCCCTCTGGGATTATGCAGGTTTGCTGTTATACAGTGAAATAATCACCACTTCTTACACTTTACTTTAGTTTCATCAAGGTTCATGAAGACATTTAAATCAGGGCTAATGACTGTCCCTTAGAGGAGCTGAGTTCCAGTAAAGAACATCCATCTTTGCTCTGAGTCTGATAATTCCCCTCAGCATCCTCACTGACCTTACCTTGTCAGCCTCCCATGATAAATCAGCAAGCCTTTTGTAGTCAAGGAGCTGTGGATTATGTTTTTTTACAGCTTCATTTTTTCTCTTCCTCTTTTAAAAATTAGACATTGGAAAACCGTTTTGGTTAGTGGCTGAAAAGAGGAGATAGCTTCGATTGTCCTGTACTGGCTGATTTATTATTATTATTATTATTATTATTATTATTATTATTATTATTATTATTATTATTATTATATTATTATTATTTTGTTTTGTTTTTGTATCAAGCTTATTTATAGTTCACTGATAAAATATTATTTCTGCTGCTCATTTGCAAAATATATTTAACATTAACATTATTTCAATTGTAAATATTGTTTTAAAAGTTGAGAATGTCTTTTAAATTGCATTATTATACAACAATCTCTATATATGTACTTACAAAAACTATATAAATTCTACATATTATGAACAGCATAAGTTTTTAGTTTATGACATGTCTAAATATTTAGATGCCATGTTGTTTTCATGCTTGATCTGAGGCTGTGTTTTGTATAGACTGAGATGGTTCAGCAATCACAGCATGCAGCATGGATCATAGGATTGGAATATCTTTATCACTAGAGTACCTTCATCTATTGGAACACCTTCATCATTGGAGATGTGACACACTTTCACATTCTCCATACATTCATCAAAAAAAGTTGCATCACCAATATAAAATTTATTTATGTCAGTCAATGACTTTCTTATCATCATCTAATCTTATCATCTAATGGGCACCTATGAGAATTTATTTAAATCCAAACCCAAAATAGTTCTGTTAAGCTAACTAAGACTAAGTATTAATAGTATTTAATAGAAATGTGTTTTATCAAAAGAAACATTATCTACCTGATATATTCTATAATTATTATTTTCAAAAACAAGTTTTGACAAGTTGACTTTGATCCAATTATGCCATCTGAATAAATATCTGCCATCTGTTCCTTGGAGTCCTAGCATTAGCATGCTAGTTAGCAGCAGTAGCATGCTAATAACCATCCATCCATTTTTTATACCACTCAATCCAATTCAGGGTTGTGGGGTAGCTTTTAGCTGGTGAGAGGCAGGGTACACCCAGGACAGGTCAGCATCACAGGGTCAATAATTTGATCTATTCATTGGAAAATAATAGAATCTACCTTTTCAGAGAGGGGCTATATTTGTTGTCAAAGGTGTAATTAGTACACATGCAAGTAATTCAGCCGTGGTGCACCGTTAAGCATCTACTCTGCTTGTCTTTTTTCTGCTAAATGAATGTATGACTTTAGCTATACTTATTTTTTACAATACATTACATTATTTACAAATGTGGAAGACAATTTGTTGCTAAAGTTCCACATTACTGGATCACTTTTTTGTAGAAACAAGTAATTTCACCAATCACAAATTACTTGTAAATACTTGTAATGACTCATTTCTCACAGCCCGACAAAGAACCAAGTTAAGAGTCTAAGTAAGGTTTAAGCAGGCGTTCACAATCATTTTTACTTCCACAACTTCAGACTGTACCAGACAAATAGTTGGCCATGGATTCGTCAACTTTTCTGGGATCAGTTAGCTGACCACATTAGCTGTTCATTTATATTTTCACCATCAATGCTGACTTATTAAATGCCACCTTTTATTGTTACATTTGGTTAGGAAACAGCCTCTAAGCTGGAGACTTAGAGGCTGGATTTCTCAATCTTTGTTAAGGACATGTCAAGTGTGGCCCAGCTCTCCCCTCATTTGTATTCTTTACATCTTCTCCTTCCTCTGCCAGTCAAGGTCAGTGACATGGATGAGTCAGCATCCGAAGCTAATAGTCCCACTCCACTTGTTTTTCTTCCTGGGCAGCCCTTAGTTTTGAGCTTCTTTATTTTTCCAGCTTTTTCTCCTTCTTTCACTTTCTATGCTTCAATTGCTGTCTCGCTTTGATTTTCACCCTCTCTGACTTTCCCTTCTGTTTCACTCTTTCTTCTCACATGGATATTAAAATTCTTGAATTTCAGAAAGAAATTGCAGCTGTGGGAAGGCCTCCCTGCCACTGAAAACTTGCTCAAAATCTAACACTGACCTCGATTCCCATCTTGCTTCTTACACTTTCTTTGCTCTTTTTGCACAAGAGGAACTTCAAAGAGCTGCAGGAAAGTCAGGGGACTGGTCGCCTGCAGAACATCACAGAGCATGCAGGAATACTTAACCCAGCCTGGAAGTATGCCAGAGCATGTGGCATGACTAAAAATCAGTCAAGGGAAAGGCATGATGGGATTTTTCCTCTGCAGTCAGTCCCACTTTTTCACACATGAGAAGGATCCAACACAGCGAGACTTGTGAAGCTGGAGGTCAAAGAGCCTTAAGAAGAGAAACAAGGTCATTTCATGGGAAACATCTAAGACACTCATAGACCTTTGATTTCTAATTTTCAGGTATTTTCAGGATGAATAATGCAGTGTGGTCTTGAAAGCTGAAATCACAAACTGAGCCATGTGGGAAGTCTGTGGTTGTGCTTTTTTGGTTAGTTTCCTCTTAACTACTCCTACTTATCACTGACAGGGGGGGATAAGTAGGAGTTTAAAGAGAAAAATGTGAGTCAAAAGGTTGATTTGTTTTGAAAAAGCTGATGCAATTCATAAACATTTTTTTGCATAATTTTAAATTCATTACCACTATTTAACTATGGAAAAAAACTACTGATATTAAAGAATGATTCACGAACAAGGATTATGCCACAAAAATATGAGTTTAGTGATGAGTGAAAGGTTTCTTTAGAAGATAACAGCTGAAGGAGACTTAAGATGGTGTATAGGACGGAGTAGGAGACATTTTCTTTTTTTTTTTTTTTTTTTTTTGTGTTTTACATGTGTTTATGACACATATTTTGAACAAAATTAGCCATCAATGCTACAGCAGGGGATTTCTGTTTTGAATCTGCACCGCACCACTTACAGCAGGGATCCTCAATCCTGGTCCTTTAAGGCTGCTGCTCTGCAGGTTTTAGAAGTTTCCCTGCTGCAACACAACTGATTCCTGGCACCTGATAAATGGCAAATTACAGTCGGTTGCTTGTCTGTCCAATTAATATTTGTACAGAGGATGATCGTGCCCCGAAAGCTGCATGTCCAGAGTAAATGGATCGGGCTTCCAATAAAAGAATCTGGCCCCTAAATGGCAAAATCAACTGATAAAGCAGCCATTCATGATTTTGAAAAATTTAAAAGCAAAATGGCAACAAAACTACTGTATCGCTGAAAGCATCCTGCAGACTGAATGAGAATAAATATGCCTCTTCTTTATGAAAGGACAGGGTATCAGATCATTTTAATGTTTTATGGAGCTGAAAAAAGTGAGAGAGCGTGCAATTATTCAGAGGCTGTGATTCAGTGTGAATCAGTTCAGCTGTATTTTATTACCAACTGTCATTCTACTTCCAGATGGGATGATCGCAAATAAGTTAAGTAGAAAGTCACATGAAAGTTTGCAGTCTGCTTTGTGACAATAATCATATATTTGAAAAATTGAGGTTTTATGCAAATTCATTCCTCTACAGTTTTGCAAACATCACAGTTTTCACTGCACACCATGCCTTCCCTTCACCACTTCTGATTTTCACTATTAAACTGGTTTTACCTGCATTTTCAACCTTTTATATGCTTTAATAAATTGCAGAGTCATCAGACTCATGCAAAGTTTGATGCAAAGTTTGGCATTACTTTGCATGCACATACTGACTTTGCTCCTGCATGACCACTCATGCCTGAGAGGGATTGGTATGAATCACATTTTCATATTTCACATGCTCAGAAAAATCTTCCAAAGCTACTCAAATCCAAGCCACGGGTGACAGCATAGCGGTCGGTGTGATCTCATGTTTGAGTGATGGTGTTAGTTATCATTGATATCAAATTTTCCCCCATGTGATCGATGAGAGAGTGGCAGGATGAGACGAGAGTGATTATGCGCTGTGGGAAGCCATGAATCCGTCAAGCTAATTTGCACGCTGAGGCTCTGTAAAGCCATCAGGAGGCAAAGAGGATTGAATCATAGTTCCTGATATTAGCATAGAAGCAGAAGGTGAAATTGGAGCTCAAAGCGTAACTGTGGGGTGAGAGGGAAGCAGAGCCTGGGTCTTGGGGATCAATGTGTGTGCATAATGATGTCTATGCATACCCAAGGAGAATCTCAGCAAGCTTAGTTTCATACGGTTTTCATGGAAATGCCTATTTCAGGAGGTGACAGAAACCTCGTGATGCTCTCTGAAGAGTTCAAGGCTTTGAAAAGATGACTTTCCTTGAAGGTCATTCCACAATTTGAGGTTCAATTTAAACTGTTTGCATTGGCATATGAGTTTAGATTGAATTTTATATCATCCAACCAGCTAATTTACAGTCAGCTGTTTGTAAAAATCCTTTGAACAAAATATTTGCTTTTGTGGTATCCTAGTTTTTAATATATATATATATGTATATATGTATATATATATATATATATATATATATATATTTACATATATATATACATATGAAATAGCAGCTGACCTACTTGAAGAACTGTCAACTAATTAAACCTCTTATACTCTTCTTCTTTCCTTACTTGGTTCTTGACTTCCTCTGTTTGAATTTCCATGCATTTTTAAATGATTATGACATCTTACATATTTGTTTTTAACCTTAAAAAGCAATTCTTTAAGCAGAAAGGGATGGCATCCTGGCTGTGATCAGACTGTTGCTTTTCAAATGATACAACTGAAAATGGTGTGAAATAAAGGCGAGTGAGAACATGTTTTTGCCTCCAACATCAAAGAGCCTGTCTGTTGAATTGCTAGTGGGGAATTTCATTGCATACCAGAGGAGGGAGCTGCATTAGCATCCTTAACCATGTGGGGAAACTCTTATGGAGAATGCAAATGTCAGATTGATGAATTCTATTAAACATTGCTTCTGGCTGGAAGATTAAGTGTTTCTTATTTGTTTTTTTCCATTCTATGTGGACTAAAAAATATAATAAATAATAAAGAAAGAGTGTACATTTTGCATATATCCTGCAAATATAAAGAGAAAATATAACTTTAATGCGGAAGCAGAAGGTTAAAGAAGGTTTAAACTTTGAGCTCATCTGCATGCAAACAGGCAGATGAATGTATCTGTTAATTAGTTAACCTGTTAATTGGCTCTGGTATACACTCAGATGTGTTAGAAGTCACATCTTAAATATGTGAAAACTATAAATAGGACATGAAAATAAAGTGAACATGTTCAGGGACTGTGATAGAGAGAATAAATTAACTAAATTAAATTTAAATCCTTTCTTGCTTTAAAAAAAATGCTTTGCTCTAAGATGTCATGTCGAGTTTGGGACTTGTGTATTTAAATATTTAAATAAACATTCAATGACCTATACTTTTGCTCAATTAGTTAGTCTTTGATCCTCGTTATCAGAAGCAGGTAATCATTTCCATAAAGAGTTAAATTATTTTTCATCACATCTGACAGAAACATAATTGCTTTCAAGACTCCTACCTGACAGAACAAAGCAAATAGCAGCAGTGCAAAACAAACCAGGTATAATTAGGTGTTGAATGGGCCTAATTAGAGAGAGAATGAACCACCATAACCTTGCTGATTAGACTGTCTGACAGGCAACGTTTTAGCAAAGCTTAAAAGGAATAAACTTTCTCCAATATGAAGACTGTTTTCTTAGATACTAGGGTTGTGTTGTAAAATGGTGACAGCTTCAATCAAAGATGGAGCTGTTCTGGTTCTCTCTGGAGCTAAATACTTATTTTTATCTTGTCATGTTATGCTTCTCTACAAAATATTATCCTGGTTAGCACAAGTGCAAGAAGTGAGATACAGAGTTGGGCCATTTTTAATAGCTACAGAGCCTCAAACATTTAAATAATGGATGAGTAAATCACATTATTCTGTAAACAAGGTTTAACAGAGAGGCCTGATGATTGATGTGCAGCGCTATATACACGGTATTCCAGGTGTTGCTCGACCATGACTGCTGGCAGCTGCTGTTTGTGTTGCTTGTGGAAAAGCTCAAACTGGAGCTATTTTTGGAAACACCTCACAATCAGTTAATGACAGACTACTCAAAGTCTTGAAAGAGCATCAATGTGTAACATTAAGTTACAAACTAATAAGATGCTAATGATGACACACAAAAAAAATGTGAAGGTGACAAAATGCAAGAGTTAAACTAGTTAAACTCAAGCTGAAATGGCCAAGAATAGAGGATATAACCGGATGGAGGAACACTTTTATGTTCACCTTCAGGGATCACTAGCATGATGCAGTTCAGTTGAACTTTCCAGACAGACATGGTTTAAACTCTCAAATGCCAGGTCACAACCACATATTTTTATTTATTTATTTATTTTCTTTTATGAATTATGACCAGAAGACTATCTCTGTAATATATTCAAAACTTATGCACATTTGATTCCTATATAATGTTTTGAATTTGTATTTACATGACAACAATTTTATTTCTTTTTTTGTTATATATATATATATATATATATATATATATATATATATATATATATAGACACACATACAACAGCTATAAAGCCAGAAAACCTGAAAAAAAAAAAAATCCTTCAGAACCAACTGATAACTTTTTGATTTTCATTCAAAGAACAACATACCACCATCTATGTTTTACAGAGCACTTGAAGTTAGATTAAATTTTTTTTACCATATTTATGTATTTTCATGAGCTTATATGCTCATTAACAAATAAATCTTAAATGTTAACTAACTAAACTAATACTCTTTTCACTGATTATTTATAAGTCTGAATACATATGAGATAATCACATAACGAGGCAAAATCAGTGTTTTCAGTTTCTCGATAAAATGTTAAATTAACTGTCAGTCATTTGATGTTCGGAGGCTGATTTTTACAACATACTGATGTAAGACCAAAGCTTCTATAAACTTCTATAAAAGTCGATAAGAAGAGGTTATGTGAGGTTTGTTCGTAAAAACAAGCCTGAAAACCTAAAATTAATAATTATATGTATATTTTTTTTTATAAAAAGAAAAATAAAAACATGGATTTTTAGCTGCTCTGACTATTTCGACTTTGTATGTTCTCCTCGTGTATGCGTAGGTTTTCTCTGGGTACTCAGGCCTCCTCCTGCAGTCCAAAGACCTGCATGTTGCATTGTTTTGTTTTTAGCATCTATCTTGCATCCTAGCTGCACTCTGAGCTCTCTCCAGACAGTAAAAGTCGGTCTTTTGTGGACTCTTGTCTTATCTTTTGCTCTACTATGCCTTCTTTCTTTTCCTTGATTTCTCTGATAATGTCCCCATATGTTTCTTTACACATGTTCAAAATAGTGTGTTTATATCTGCTTGCTAGTTACACGCAGTGCATAACTCAGCTGCAACGTTATGCTGCATCCAGGCAGCAAAAACTGCAAAGTGCGGTTTCTCAGCTTCGGAGACAGCGACTGTTCCAGAAATGTACATAAAGATGTCACTGTGCCATCAAACACGTCAGAAACATGGAGTTTTAATGTCTAAAATTTACATAGTCGGCCCACTTACAGTTTCTTCCTCACACTGTGCCCTGAGTGGGAAATATTTGTTAAGTTTAGTGTAATAACATACAACTTAAAGGTGATGTGTGTAGGATTTTGTGGCACATAGCAACACATTCAGTGGATGCAAAAACAAATAAAGAAAAAAGAAAAAGCTCTTCTGTAAAGCAAGTGTTTGATTAAACAGATTTTTTTACCAACATGATGGTTCAACATAGACGAAGGAAGAGGAGGATGACTCACAGCTTTATCCATATAAATTAAATTATTTTCAATGAAAAGACATTAAAAAATACTATTGTAATCCCAGAGAAAATTGCAATGTAATTGTGGGACCATATGGGTATTTTTTTAAAATGATCAATTTCATGTTAACAAAAGCACAACTATTGTAATTTTAATACTTCTACATAACATGAAAATATAAAAAAATGTTTTATCTGCCAATGGATTGCCTAAAATTTAACACATTAAAACTTTAATCTGGGCTGTTCTGATGAAAGAGACCATATACGGTAAATAATTCATAATATTCTCTGTCCTAATTCTTCCCTGGACTCTGTGGAGGTCTTTGGTGCCACTGGTGGAATATTAGCTCGTCGCAATGCTGCCTCCATAACTCATTACTGCAGTGATTTTAGATTAATTGCAAATGCAGATCTGTTATTACATGATCTCTGGCACCCAACCAAAAAGGCCACCCCAAGCTGTCGGGATGTTTGAACACACACCGTTAAGGGTGGTGTTTGTTTGAAGACACAGATGAAGTTATAAGACCTAAATTCCACACAAAGCCAGCCAGCCAGATTTTATTCAAAAGCAATCATAATACATTTTAAGTTAGTTTATCTTTATTAATGTGATTTGATAATTTAAGATGTTTCTTCAAACTTTTTTTTAAATCTATTAAATCTTTATAGGTTTTCTGTTGAACACTGAGTTTATTTTCATACTTATTGTTTTGATTTAGTTTTTTTTTTTATTTTTATAGTCTTTTTGTGAAGTTTTAAAGAAATTAAAGAAATTATAAAGTAAATTATTGTTGAGATGACTTACATTTGGTGAGTGTGTTTAAGGATTGAGTGATTTTTCCTATCACCATAAAATCCAGGCAGCATGTACGGAAGCTCAGAGCGGCCATGTTTGCAAATTTTCCACATCAATACAACAGCAACGAGTTAACTATCTCATAATCTTGAGAGACAAATGTTTAATTATTTCTTAAAACTATGAACATAGATTCTGATTGATTGCAAGAATTACTAATTAAATGAGGTGCTATTTGCTTATTTTCTAACTCACCTTGATCACCTCACGACTTAATGAAAAGAAAACTCATTGTTTTGGTGACAAGCACTTAAAGTTAGTGTTATCTTGAGATAAATCCCCTTTCTAGAGATAATGGCAAACATTCAATTTTAAAGTGAAAATCAGCTTCATTATCTCAGCAGAAATGGAATAATTAACTTGTGATTTCAAATAAATGATACAGGCATGACCACTCTGGGCTTCCATAAGCATAGTGCAGATTACTTTCAGAATACCTATCTCTTCATCTGAAAACAAAGATTGTTTTCTCAAGATAACATTAGTTTATGGTTTAAGTATTTTGAATTGCTGATAAATCAGAGATCTTTTTATGTTGGAGTTCAGGAAAGTTGTTGCCAGGAAGCAAGAGGAAAATTTTCATTTTGAATTCAAAAGCCTGTAGCTTGAAAGTGGTTAGCAATGAAGGCATGCAGTAAAGGGGAAGAATGTTGAATATGAACCTTGGTTTATAAAGGGAGTAAATTCAATGGTAAAAATGTTTTGACATGTTGCATGAGTTCTCTGTAATCTACTCTGTATCGCCGACTATGAGCACATCCTCAACATTTAGTAGGTTGTCTGTTAAACTCGATTTTCCTCTTAAACGTCCAACAGACCCTCCCCTCCCCCCGCCTGCATCTATGTTATTTGAACCTGCATGTCAAGCGTGTTTGTGTGTGTGTGTAAATGAATGGTTTGCTTTGTCCTTGGTGCTAACATCAGAGGTGATAAATGCGGCCTGCCTCTGCAGACTCCGTGAAGCTGTCTTCCATTGATAATGGTTGTGAACACGTGATAAAGCACACAAACGATGCACCCCAAGCCACCTTTCCTCATCAGAGATTTACAGAGATATTTTCTAGGTGGGGGGAGGGAGAGATACTGTAAACCTCACATCTCATAAGTGTGTCCTCTTCATTTTGCTTTGAGGGCATGAAAACTAATTCCATGTTTCTGCCTGGTTTTCTGAATCTTTCAACCACTGACACGGTCATTTACTTTCACTGCCTCTGCTGCCAAGGTTCATTTTAACTGATGTGCATGAATATCCACAGAGGGCTGTTTGTGTCTTTATCTCAGTACAGCTTTATTCACTTTTTTATCAACTTTCTTCTTCAAATGAATTATAATTGATTTTAAAACAGAATTAAATGTTTTTGGTTTTTTTTTTTGCAATAATTTCACAAAAAAATAATATCTGCTAGATTAATAATAAAATCTGACTCTTATCTTAAAGTCAAATAGTAAAAGACCATCCATAAAAAAGAGCAATTCCTATAATGTTTGTGAAGATTGTTCTAATTATAGTGGCAAATATATCACTACTATAATAATGGCAAATTAAAATTTGGGATCACTCTTAGAATATTTAAATGACCAAAGAATGTATTCATACATAATAAAAAGAAATGCATCTGGTATTTCTTGGTACTAACCAATGGATGGCTTCAAGGTTGTACTTTACTCAGTTTTATGTCTTCCTATGTGTACATACAAATTACAGTTAATGGAAGTAGATGAACATCAGCCAACTTTGATTCAAAAGTTGCAGCTGCAATAAATTATGAGAGGGACTCATTTCCCTCTTTCTTTAAGAATGTTCCACTTTTTCCTGAGAAAAAGGAGATTTTAAAGGAGGCATTGGAGCGCCTTTCCTCAGCATGTGAAATAAAACGGCTCTTACCATGACTGCTTTCATATTTCTGAAGGTAATTGGTAGCATCAAAGCAAAGTGGGTGAATACAGTTCCAGTCAAGGGTTATATTTAACTGGTACTGTCAAATTGGATTCCCATTAAATCCAGTGGATGTGTCCAAACTTTTAACTGGTGGTGGATGTATCCACTATTTTGTGTGGGTCAGTCATATAAAAGCCTTTGCTCTTAAACATCAAACAGCATCTTTCAATTGTTTTTTTTTTTTTTTGTTTTGTTTTTTTTTTTTTTTTTTTTTTTTGTTTACTCCCCCACCAGATTTTCACTCATTTTAACTCTTCTATGATAAATAGAAATGACTAATAAAATAAAAAAATATATACACTTTTTGTACTTTAACAGTTGCATGCTAGGCTTTACTTAAGTGGCATTCTTGTCCATGAGGGATAAAAAAAAAAAAAAAAGGAAAAAGCCAAGGACATGTAGGAGATCTCATTTGGCACCATTCAGCTATAAAATAATATTTCCCCAGTCAGCCTGTAGCACTCAGCAGTAGGAAGGCAATATTCAGTGCAAAACATGGACATTTTTCTCACCCAACGTGTTGCTTGAGCTCTCCAAGGACAGCTGTGTTCCAAAAAGCCAGACCAGTAAATAGTGAGGATGAGCACGGACAGCTCAGTGCGAAAAGTGACTCACTGCTGCTTCAACAAAAGATCTGTTTAACTTGTGCCACACATCTTTGAGAGCATCACAATGCATCCATAACTTCTGTGTGAACTTAGAGAAGTTGGAAAGATATTTTTTTGTCATTTCACTGTTGCCTACGCTTTGAAGAGGTTTAGTGTGGTTACTTTACCCGAGCCTTCCTGTTCAAAAGCTAGTGTGATTAATAATGCAATTATCTTATTATTTCTTTGTCACAAAGATGATATGCTCACAGATTATGTGGATAAATTGATGAAAATACACCAAATCCTCCAACCAAATATGTAGTCTTAACCTTTAATATGATTCATTTCCAAATCTAAACTGTTGAACCAACAGCAGCAAGAGCAAAATCAGATTTTTAGGGTTTAGACATGGCAGAGAACATTATTCTCAATTTTTTTCCCTACTTCTGGGCCTTTTGCATGGTTCCACTCAAATGGTCTTTTTCTCTGAATAGGGAGAAATTACTTGGAAGTATCAGCGTAGCAGCCATTATTAAGAGCTGCTTGACTTCTTGGAAATAAGAACGAATTGTACACCATTGTTTTCTTTATTGTCTCTTTTAACATTCAATAAAGTCATCTCACAATCCCTTCCAGCTGCAACATTTCAACCAACACATGATTATATTTGTTCATTCATACCAACTGGGATTTGTCTTGAAAAATATAACAACAGGAGTGTAAGTCTGAGCAGCCTGTGGGGGGAAATTTCCCCTTTGTGCCTTTTTGTTTCCTTTCTTTAATTACCAAAGTAACACTTTTTGTAGTAACATGTGTTAATACGAGACATATATGATATGCCCTCTGTGTAAAACATGATTAGATTTCATTAAACAAACCATCCTAAGCCCTTTCTTGTAAATATTTATCAAATATTTGTAGTTTCAGTACTGTGTGGCTTAACGGGCATTCACACCAGGATAGTCCGAGGGACTCGGTTCAATTGGGTGTGGATTTCTGAAAATTTTCACACCTTCCATTGGTTTGGTTTCTGCTCAAACTGCACTTAACCGAAGCAGACCAAACCATCTGGATAACATAGTTAAAACAATTGCTTGCTAGGGGGCAATACTCCTCAAAGCAACCACAGATTAATAATGAAGAAGCAGGAAGAAGAAGAAAACCGGGTTCCTTGACTGGCCGGAAATGAAAAAGGAAATCCTTTTGCTTCCACCGACTCCTTAACCGCAAGTAAACAATGGAACCAGACGATGCAGTTTTAGGCAGAATTCTGCAACAGGTCAGGGTTCCCGCAAAAATACTGTTTTGTGGGTAAAGCTTACATAGATCACAGGCAGATATTTATTTAGTGCAAGTAATAAAAAAAAGGTTAAGACCAAGTTGTGCTTGTCGGGTTTGGTCATGCTGACAGGTTCGGGCGGGTGCGGGTTGGTAAAATTGGACCTGTGTAGGACTCTGGTCTTGGGGTTTCTTATTTTACTCTGGTGTGCAGAACATAAGTGCTTTCTGAACACATGCTGTGGGCTTTGTTGTTCCTCCTTTTTCTTCTTGATGTTTTATCGTGGTTACCGTATGTCACTTTTTTCTTTTGGTCCACTGGATAGTCCGTTTGCAAGTGAACCAAGACCCCCGACATCCCCCCAGCATCAGAGTACGGTTGGTGTTCACACTGTGCCAAACGAATCGTACTATCCGTGGAAGTGGACCAAGGTCCGTTTATAGCAGAACAAATAGCTGCAGTTTAATCTAAGTGTGGACAGACTCTTACTGCTGTTTGGTCATTTTGTCCTAAGTTTTTACAAATTTCCTTAATCTCACTGTGTTTTGCAAAGAGATCAAGGAAAGGAGCTTTGGTAAAAGATGATAGGAACCAAAATTTTTCATTATATGACCGTAGTTAATAAATTGATTTGGAGCTGAAAATCTATTTTATTTGGGAGATAATCATAATCAGGACTTCTTCTGAGAACACTCGTCACTCTTATCGATTTCACACTGCAAATTAATTTCATAACACATCATATTTATTTATTCTATGAGCATACTCATTTGCACCAGACATACAACTAAAAAGATGTGACTGTTAAGTGGTGGAGGGAACTTACAGAGAGAACACAGCCAATGTTTTCAACATGCCCTCTGGACTGAGCAATACTTCTCATAAGGTCCCCTTGGTGTTACTTCCACTGGGTTTTGGTACCACGTTCTTGCTCAACTCAGGGCAGCAGGTTGATGAAGATGGTCTGGACGGCTGGTGTGGGCCACAGGGGTTGAGGCAAGGACCTGCCGCTCTGCAGCCGTGGGACTGTTGAGGACTGGTGACAGATGGAGGAGCAGGAACACACAGTCCTTGAGCTGGTCCCGCTGTTTCCCCTCTTTTACACTATCACTTGTTTTTCTGAGCTGTAGCCCATTTTCTTGCTCCAACAGTCATTTTATGCCTTTTTATTTTGTTTTCCTTTCTATTCCCTCCTTAGAATCAGGTTCCTAACCCTCTTTCTCTCATTTTTTCTTGAGAAAGATATCTTAATTTTCCTCTCTGAATGTTCCTCTTATCTTTTTTCCTGGTATAGTTTTTTCAATTTATCAGTCAATTGCCACTCTCGATTTCTTTTATCGGTGTTGCCATTATTTTGATTTTTTTCTTTCCTTCATATATAGACTCTCCTATTCTCTTTCATTTGTGGTCTTGTATGTATTCCTACCTGTCTTTTCTTATTATTTTTTCTGTTTTCATTTTATTTATAATTTTTCATGTTTTCCTACTGTCTTTCTCCAGATGCCTTGTCGCTCCACAGGGGGCTCTTCTGTGTGGCTTCAACCCAAAACATGCCATCATAATTCCTACACATGGTGAAAATGCTCTTAGAGCCCAAATGCACCTGATCTAACTTTAATAGCACACAGGAACAAGGATTGATCTGTTCAAACACCCCACACAAGGAATTGGAAGCCTTACATTTTGTTCTCATTCTGCACACACACACACACACACACACAGGGCATCGCTGATACTTCCATGCTCTTTTCTCATGTTTTCAAACGCTCTCTAAATTTAATACCCGACCTTATGTAACTGCTCAGAATCAAATCCACCTCTTGACCCAGTCATCTAAAACTTCCAAAACTTCTCCCTAATCCCTTTTCAATTTCCACTCTTTTTCCCACTAAGCCTTTTCAGACTTTAAAATTAGCCACCAGGCCTCAGCTGACCTAAAAATCCCTTTATTTGGCATTTGTGGCTCTGAATTTTTACTTTAGTGGTGTCACCAAGCTTTTTTTGAGACTGTAAAAATATTTTAAAAAATGTTTATAAAATATTAGTCATTATTTTTTTTATTATTATTTGACAAGCATTGAATAGATCGCTTTGAACTTGTAGATATGAGTGAGGAAGATGATGCCCTGGATGATCCCTCTGCAGTGTTTCCAGAAGGTTCACATTTGAGTAAAATATATCTTCTCCAATGCATAAATTAGCATGTAATTTAACACAAGTAGGCTTTAGCATGTGCAGAGTTAGTGAGGCATTGACCTTTTATCAGAAATTAGAATGCAGCTACTCATTATTTGTGATTGGCTGGTCCACATCCCAAGATGTGCCAGTTTCACAATGTAAACCCCAAAAACTGTAAAAGGATTAAAGTTCCTGGCCTCCAATGTTGCATGCCTAGATCTGCTTTTCTAAAAATCGTAACATGTCTAAATTAGGAATGAAATGAAACCGTCACATTTGATTACAACTCACACAATGACTACATTTCAGAAAGTCCAAACAAAACTGCATGTATGCATTCCCTAATGCACCACAGCTCTTTTATTTCATAGGTTGGGATGCGCTAACTCCCCCCATTTATACCTCTGCTGTAAAAGAAGGCGGTTACTTGTTGCTCTAAGGAGAGTAGTTCTTGTTTCTCTGGCTGTAAGCCTTGCACATGAATGGAGGTTCCAGCCCGCTGACTATGACATCACTTAGTAAAGAGTATTGCTCCAGTTCAAACACCCGACATTCCAAGTGAGCAATTCTCTTATCCTTTTCCTCATTTTGCCTTCTGAAGTCTTTAATCTGTCCCATTAGATCCATAATTATTCTTTGTTGTTTAGAAATAGTTATTTCTTCAGACATTAAGTTAAGTGACTTTTTTATTTATTCCATTTCCGCATCATTGACAGCATTCTGTTGTCAATGCATCTTGCAAACAAATTCAAGCTCACCAGTAGCAGAGAGACTGGGGAGTGGGTGGGACTAGCTGGGTGGCTAGTCAGGAAATCTGATGGCTAGTCCTGCTGGCTGCTGGAGGAGCCTGGGCTTGTTAGTAGCTGGCTGCTTCTCCTGCAGGTCTTGAGCCTGGCTTGGTGGAGGCTGGGTGCTGCTGCTGTAGGTTCTGAGCCTGGTCCTGGTGGTAACTGGCAGCTGCTATATACGCACATAGTCCTACATTTTCTGCCTTATCATATATAGCTCTTTAAAAAAAAAAAAAAAATCACTTAAATAATAAAGCTGAATAATTAATAACTTTTATAAACCATGCAGTCAAATAAAGCAGCGGTCTGCACCTTCTCTATTTATCACTGTCCTTTTGCTGTTTGATGTCTTTGTCCCTTAATTTTCCTGATATTTCATTTTACCAGTGGAATGCAGCAAAAATTGAAAATTAAGTATGGAGTGGAAAGTTATTTTAATGGCTGAAGCAGATCAAGTGGTCAGCAGTCGAGCAGCTTACAGCACAAACAAAATATTCTGCTGTCCTTGGTGCTGAAACAACAGCTCATGCAGTGAGTCTCACTGAAACCGAACTAACCCCTGCGTCTTAGTTTAGATACAAACTCGGATCATCATACACCAGTGTTAAATATGGTAGGCTAATTAACAAATTAAAAAACATCACAGCAGAAAAACTGTCTCAAAGAGTATGGAAATATGTTTGGAAATTCAATTGAATAAATGCACAATGCTGAGAAATTGATGCCATTTTCTCAAACTACCCTCTTATTCAAGTCACATCTTCTTTGCTAAATCATGACATCTTTATGTTTTGTTTCATGTGAAAGTCTTATTGCACAACTACAACAATATTTTAGATTAATATAATTATTATAATTAGATTATAATTAGATTATAAAGGGGTGGAAGGTAAAATAACACCATATATGACCATGGCATAGAACCAAGCTTTACCCCAGTATTGTTCAAGGACAGCTTTGCTTTTGGCCACATTTTGTGAAGGACTGGGATAAAAACACAGAAGCCATTGGTTTAGATATGAAACATAGTAAATGGTTCATAAAGTAAGTCACTGCGGTTTCCTAATCTCTATGTATTGTGACACTTTCATATTTTAGACATAAGGGAAAAATGACCGTTGAGTTAGCTTTTCAGTTTACACAATGCTTTGGTTGGTCTTTTTCACTGCTGCAGGGACGACCGCAGACTTTTTCTGTGGTCAAACACATTAAAACATTTCATTAGGCAGAAAAGGGGATTTTATGGTACACTAGTTTTGGGGAAAGAACAGAAATGAAGGCAAGATTTCTAATTAAATGAGGATCATGTTCTTTGACTTCCACTTTTGCTCTTGAGGAAATATTGTTGTTATAATAAAGGACAATCACATTAAAGCCTTTTGCTCAATGACAGCTGAGATAGACTTCAGCCACCCTGCAACTCTGAACTGAATAAAATGGATATAGAAAATGGCTGGCTGCATGGATTATTGCAATTTAAAAAAAACACAATGTTAGACCTGCAAGCAAAATGAAGGCTCATTGATAAAAGCAGTTTCTTTAATCTATATTTAGTTTTTTATTGAACAAAATAAAGTTCACATCTTCTCTCCATCAGTATAATTTTTTGTATGGTTTATTGTTTCCCACTAGTATATATACATACAAATATATATATATATACAAATATATATATATATATATATATATATATATATATATATATATATATATATATATAAAACTCTAATGTTACTCTTTGTTAGATTTTAGTACTAGAGAATAAATATACAGCAATATTTATGTGAGTTTCACCCAACATCACAGATTACAGCTGCATGTGGGATTAATAAAATTAAATTAATTACAAGTAATGTTTCTGGTTGCTTCCTACCATTTAAAGCAAACAAGCAAAAAATTATATCTATTAAACACTTAAACTTTGGTGAGGAATAAGTTATTCAGTGTCTTCTAATTAGGTACTTTAAACGCAGTTCTTGTGTTTTCTTCTTTTTATTTATCTATTTTTTGCTCTGATCTCTTCCTCTGGAGCCTTCTTGTTGCACAGCTTCATGACTCCACAGCAGGAGCTTTAGATGATACCACGGCTTTTGGGAACGACAACTGTCACAGACTTCTGCACAGCAACTTTGTCACAATCAGACGAGCTAATTAGCCTTGAGCATGGAGATCAGTCATGAGGAGGTTTGGGAGAAGCAAACAAAGATAAACAGCAACATATGGGAATGACAGCAAGGATCATGGGAAGATAGAGAGGATCAATGACACAGAGATAAAACAGTGCTGAAACATTAATACTGAGTTTAAACTACTTGATTTATTAAAAAAAGATTTTAGGGCAGGGACATGGTTTGCACATAGTTTATTAAGTTTATTTAGAAAGTACATTTAAAAGCATTTTGGGTATCACAGATGTTGACATAAATGACACTTCAACTAAATAAATAGACAAATACAAACAATGAAATAAGTAAAACTAAAAGAAAAGAATGACCTATCATAAGGATTAAAAGTCAACAGATACATGTGTCTTTTTAAGATGAGACCTAAAAACAAGAAGTGAGGCCAGCCAAACATTCAGAGGCAGTTGGTTCCATAATTCTGGGTCAACAACAGCAAAGACCTGGTTTCTTCAATGTAACTGCCTCAATATGTGCCTCAGAGGGCATGTATGGTCGTACTACAGGACTATTTTAAACCTCCCATTCATATGTAAATTAACTAAAAGGTTGTTCTTCAACAGCTTTTCAAATTCTTGGCACTTAACAATTGCTTTGCTGTCTTTCAGTCAGGATTTCGAACACAAAACTGAAACTGCCTTTTAAAAAATCTTCAATGGCATCCATGAAATACAAATGGAAGAAGTGTGTTTTTTGTTATGCTGGATCTCTGCGGCACTTTTGACACAGTCAACCTATTAGACCAGGAAAAGACCAGGAAAATTCTGTTGGGGATCTCTGGTCCAGTTCTGAATTAGTTTGAATCATTGTGGAAAAACAGGTACACGTTTGCACCAGTTGGTAACTATAGACCTCTTAGAACAAAGGTGAGATACAGAGTTCCCCAAGGCTTCATTTTAGGCCCCCTATCGTTCGGCTTCTACATTCTTCCTTTAGCTCGGATCATGGAAACATTCTTGTTATTATGTACAACTGATCGGGTTGCTGGGTTTGAAATGTGCTATATGAATAACTTTACCATGCTTTGTCACAAGAGGCACAAGACTTACAAAGAGGCTAGCCCATTAAATGCTTTATAAATAAATAAAAATCTTTAAATAAATCCTAAAACGTTGTGTGCTTGTTCTTATATGTTCATGTTATAAGATGCATCTGCAGCCATGAAAAGGATTCTGTGCAACAAAAGGAATTGCATCAGTTTTTGACTACTGAGTTAATCTGTTTCTCAAATACCACACAGATCCAAATATAAAACACTACAAGTACCACTAGGTCCAAATATCACTAAGTTCCATCCTCATTTTATCTTTCAAAAGGTTCAGGGTCTTCCAAGTTTTTATCAGTGAGAGACACTTTAACAGTGGTTTTAATTAAATAAAACAGCCATGTTGTAGAGGCAGGTAAACCAAAGTGTTGTCAACATAACTATTCATTAAAATACCACATTTCTTAAGGATAGAACCATAGACTGTATATGAAAGATGGACAGAGCCTCTGTGACGTCACCCGTAGGTTTCTGAAGAGGAAAAGTGAAGTTTGTTTGGCGGTTCCTACCATCGCCATCTTGGCAGCGTCACGCCTATTGTGGCTCCCGGAAAATACAAAATTGGCAAAGTGGCGGAGCTGATAAGGGGGGCTGTGAGCGTGGGGGTGGATGATTGACATCTATCAAACTCCGAGCTGCCTGTAGCTAAGAGCTAACTGAGCCAACTCAGATCTACTGTGAGTTAACTGTTTAATGAAGGTAGGTGGGCTAAAGCTAAGGCATGCTGTTAACTGGCTAAAAACCGGCTTACAGTGCACCTTGTGCTTCAATCTGTACTGGATACCTGTCAATCACAAGGAGATACCCCTAATTAAGCCGAAGTTTAAGATTAAATAACATCCAAACAGATAAATTAGAAAAAAATTCACCCCTTTCACAGTTGTCATGAAGGTAAACTTGACCTAATAATCCTAAAATGGATTTTTGAGCCAGGTTTTAAACATGCTTATTTCTGCTGTGAAGTTGGTCTTTTTAACATGAGAGTCTATGGGGATTTGCTCTGTTTTGGAGCCAGCCCCTAGCGGATGTGGGATGAACTGCAATTTTTTGCACTACCGCATAGGCTTCACATTTCACCGCCAGAGGTTGCCGCTTGGATAGAACAAAGGGGGAGCATGTAGAGGAAAAATAACATCGGACTGTTTTCAACATTCAAGTAAAGCAAAACTGAATATGAGTTTTAGTGAAAACATTTTTAATAAAAGCACTCTGGTGTTCAGAGTGTAAATAAATCTATGCAAAACAATTCAATACAGCATTCTTCACTCCTCTCTATATTAAAAAGTAAAGATATTTTATAATACCACAGTGCAATCAAATTTTATAGACAGCATTTATTAATAATTCACTATCTTTTGCTGCAGGAATGAGAAGTTGAAAATAGCTCATGATGACAGGAATGTAGGAGGATATGTGTGAAAGTATGAGCTCTAACAAGGGAACAATGTGTGTCATGCTATATTTTAATTTGTAGGTTCAGACTTGACAAGTTTTAATTTCAAAAGTTTCTCTGTTCTGCCAGACCAAAGAAGAAAATATTATCCCTGAGGTGATGAAGGATATTCTTCCTTGGAGTTTTCTCCACTGAAGAATGCTACGCTCACACAAGCTTTTCAAAATCTCCTCAAGCTGCCAGCAACAAAGTCAGAGAAAGTTTAGAGTCCCAATCAGCAGTTCTATTTTATCCTCCAGCAAAGCACAGAGAAGCAGGATGTTTAAGACTTCTTATGAGCATTACAGCGAGAGTGCATAGAAACATTAATAATGAAACCTTGGTGTGCCTTCGTGCCCGCGTGGAGAGGATGTGATTGCCTGGAGAGTAATGAGATCACAGTAGCATGAGAAAAACTGAGACAGCAACTTATTCCTCGATGGCCACTGTTGTGTTTTTAACAAAACATTGAATTTACAACTTCACTATATCACCTTATATTCTCCTGTCAGCTGATAATGTGTGTTAGGCAAGGTCAAGCTGAGGCAACAACTTCAGCTGAAGTCAACATTATTACTGAGGAAGATCCAAACATAGTTGATATTAAGATGTTTTCAGTAGCTAATCAGGTACAGCTGATTCTTCATTTGTTAATGTTCATAAATAAGGCAGATAGATATATTGTAGACTTTGGCTTGTAAAGAGGAACAGATCAACTGATTTGTCCCAAACATTGCAAAAGTATAGACAAAACACAGTGTGCACGCTGATCAAAACAAAATCTGTGTTTAAATCAGCACAAATTTCAAAGTATGATAATGATGTGGTTATCTGGTTTGTGTTTTCTGTGTTAAGTTGAGAATAAAGATAGTCAGTCCAGGAAACAGGATATCTTGATGCAATACATTATTGTACTGGTTGTTTAAAAGAAAACCAGATGTTTTACACATTAATCTGTTAACCTCTGGTCATATTTTCAGGAAATATACCCAACTAAAGAAACATGCCCAAAGTAAACGAAGATTTGTTCCAAAGAAACAAGGCTTGTGTGTATGTTCTTGGTGTCAACAGACATTTATAGACCTGATGTGATTACACTTGTTTGGATTACGACTATATTCCAATCAAGAAAGGTGGGTTATGCTGCTAATCAATCAGCTCACATCAAAACCCACATTCCCGATGTTGGTCCTTAATTATTCTTATTGTCCATGCTTGTTTTGTCAGTCATTCGTCAACGTAACGCAATCCCACATTTTACATTATGACTTGTATTGCGTTGTTTGTTTTCCCAAAGAAGTTTCTTGAATACAGTTACATAAGTTACATATAAGTCACTTTGGATAAAAGCGTCTGATAAATGACTGTAGAATAGAATAGAATAGAATAGAATAGAATAGAACATATAGTGGAAGACTTGGCGGAATCAAAATAGAGCTGATAAAAAAAGGGTCTGAAAAATCCCAAAATACATAATTGTCCCAAACAACTTTACCATACACTAAAAGATTGACTATGAGGAAAAAATGGTTCTTTAAAATATGAAAATCAAAAAGTCTTGCAATAACACTGAAAATCTAATTAGATCTTAGTGTGTGGTACTTCTTTTACTTCAGAGGAAGATGTTACACTGAAATCAAACATGCAAATATAATCTGATCGAGCTGTTCAACCCCATAAATTTACATGTTTACATGTGCTTTTACTTTGTAATGGTTATCCCAGGCTCATGCCTTTATGACCTTATTGTTTATATGGAGAGTTAAATATAATACTCAGGAGAAATATTTTCTTCACACAAAAACTATCAACAATTTAGACATTGTCAGTTTGATTCCTGCAAAATTGATGTCCGCAAAACAATCTAAAAATTTAAACTTGGCCATTTTCATAGATTGTTGTTATAGGAGACCAGCAGGGCATCACATATCTCCCACAATGACCATTTAATTTTCACAAGTTGCATTTTTTAATCATGAAGCCTTTGCAGAGCCACAAATAGAGGTCTAAATATCTTCTATTATCAAAGAGGAAAAGAAAGAAGTGTAGGGGATTTCTATGCAGTTAAGGTTTCTGACAGTAAGCACATCAAGCCTAATCAAAGCAAAACATTTTTTCAGATATTCCTTTTACAACTTGTGTTTGACTTAGACACACATCTTGTAGGGTTTTCCCTTGTTAATAAATGTAGGACTTGTTTCTATTTATTCCCAGGGTTTTTCTTGGTACATCAACACTGCAAGCTCAGATTACTCCAAGAAACCTCAAGGTCACAACTGTCTCATCCATTTCCCTGCAAAAGCAAATGGTTCTGTCTTTGAGTTTTCTCTCCAGAGAGCCTTTGAGGCTCAGCGCTGCAGCCAAGCACGGACCAAGACGAAGACAAAAGCCCTAATAGAGACAGGGAGTGTGCTGGACAGAGGGCAGGGAGAGAGCAAGGCACATTTTAAATTTGCCCGTTGTGGTCTGCGAGGTCCACTTCTCATTATAATCTATTTTTTTTTTGCCAGTCAGAAGTGAACATAGAGTCAAGGGTTCAGGATTCATTGGACCACTGTTAAAGCACTGGCTCATTTCCAGCCATTGAGCTGGAAAGAAGATCCAATGCCTTAGGAATGAGAACACACAGGCAGAGCAATGTAAAGGCAGACAATGAAAATACTGGTTGACCTTCAGCATTAATTTTCCACCTTCATCATTTAGACTTTTAAATTGTTGGTGTGATGTCATTATTTAAATAGAACATCAGCACTTAAAGTAAGGTAATCTTTCTTTTGATGTGCTTTCCTGAATAAAGTGACAAATTCTAAGAATGAATGCTGAAGCACCACATATGGCTTTATCTAGGTTTTGACAGCTCAGACAGGGATTTAATTGTGCACAAACAAGAAAACATTTTCCTTTATTTTTTTATGTTCTTTCTATAACATCTGTTCATAGTTGCTCCAGTCCTTGATTCTGTGCATTTTTCAAGAGGTCACACAATTTGATATAAATTGCAGAGTCATCCAATATGAACAGAACTCCCAAGAGTTGTGGGATAATACAAAACACATCAGCTAAGTAGTGACATATGAAGAATGACAATTGATGCCTGCAGCACAGAGCAGATGCTCTACACAGGCACAGGCTTGGAGAGGATACAGAGTAAGAAGCCAGTGGTTACAAACCTTTTATGAGTCAAACCTCGTTTAGTAATAAGTTATTCAAAATGATATTTTGGCACCTATTTTAACCACTTCCAAAACAATTCAGAATCTAAGATTTGTGAATGACACAAGGGCATCATCAACAAAGAACTTGATATTAAAATCGAATGTGGTGAAGTGATAGAATATTTGATTCAGAAGAAAATAAGAATTATAAATGAACAGATGAGGAAGACAAGAGGCACAGAACATATTTGCAGTGTATGGCTCTGATTTCTTGTTTAGCATATCTAACAAGTAAAGGCAAGGGATGGGATCAACAGCAGAACGAGCCCCGGTCTCAATTTATTACGGTCCTTTCAACAACATTATAGTTCTTTTGTTCTCAGGTCTTGACCCATGGTCCAAGTGGACACTTTGCAAGAGGATGTAAATTCCTTTTGGAGATAACAAAGCCAAAGTGAACATCAAAAAGGCAATCAAGACAATTGATAATAATTAATTGCAGTCTTTTTTATCTCGAGCTTTTGTTCATGCTGCTCACCTCTTGTTCCCTCTGTTGTCGCACACTTTTGTGTCTGGTGCAGTCAAGGGCAGATTGTGCTGCTCTTTCACTGGCCTGAAGGAGGATTAAAATACAAAGCAATATCTATTGAATAATCCATATCTTAGATGTGCCAGTGTGCACATCAAATGCTGAGCAACAGCCAGAACTGAGCAGTTAAGAGCAATTATATGTGAATTGCCACTTTTCTTTTCTATTAAACACAATATCCATCTCTTTCTTTGTAACCATAATCATCAGGGGCCACCAAAGACATGGGCAAGATGCTTGGTGGAGAGGAGGAGAAGGATCCTGATGCTCAGAAAAAAGAGGAGGAGAGGCAAGAAGCTCTGAGGCAACAAGAAGAGGAGAGGAAGGCCAAATATGCAAAGATGGAAGCGGAAAGAGAAAACATCCGACAGGGCATAAGGGATAAGGTAAAAATACCTAAATGTTTGTAACTTTTAGTCCATGTTGTTATTATTTTAAATATAAAATGTTGGCTACATTTCAAAAACATTAGAGATGGCACATTAAAGCTTGTTCCGCATAGCAGAAATAAATTACTTTATTGAAATCCAAGCAGCTCCACCCAAAACTAGTCAGCCAACAGAAGGAGGTTCCAATACAGGCGACATCTGTAGCACACCTGAAGTACTTTACAATGGTTTTACTTTTTTTCTCAGTTGGATTTAAACCATTGCAGTCTGATCACATTCAAAGACAATAACTCTGGATCAAGATGGCTAAAAAATACTGTAACTTCTGTACTAAAGTCACAATTTTAATGCTTCATATGGTGTTTTTTCTTCTCTTTTACATTTAGCCAACAGTATATTCTATTTGATAAAGTCATGATTAATATTTAATTAAACTTTAATGAAATGTAAGTTGTCAAAATGTCTCCATGTGAAACATTACCCTTGTCACTGCTAACAACTTAATATTTGACATGAATACTGTTTGAGGGCTTCCAGGATGAGCTTGAAAGTTTTCCATGTGTAGCCCTTGTGAGATTAACTTTAAACTTTGGAAATCAGAGCTGAATTCAGAAGTTGGAGCAACAATAGAGGAAGAAAGAGGGGGGGAAAGTGCAATATGACAGCATTTCTATGGAAAGTGTTTGATTATAGAAAGTGGAGCAGGGCTGACTAAGCGTAACAGTCAAACTGAACTGACGCAAGCCAGAGACAGCCAGCAGTAGAGCGAGACAAAGTGGCATGAAACAGAGAACAAACAATGAACATGAAGGGAGGTCCAGGGAGGAAATGCACAACCAATCACCTCAATGATTTTTACTTTAGCAAAAAAGAGTCAGCAAAAACATGTCACAGGCTTTTAAATCAGACTGCTGATTCCACATCTCAAAACTTTCCATTACACCAATGCATATGCTTTATTTTACTATCCATCTGCTGAAGCTGGGTAGTAGTTAATGTACTAATAAAAACAAATTTAATATAACTTCTAAGACATGATATAGCTGCAGATAAATGCTATTTCTTGGTGTCTGGAAGGTTTGGTGACCAGTCCATGATGTTTAACTAAGCAAAATATGAGGAACATCCACACTCACGGCAATCAGTTTGGACACTGATGACTTATTCAGTCCCTTTGTTTCTGGAAATTTGCCATTATTCAAGCTATGTAGATAAGCAAAAAGATAAGATAATACAATGTTAGGGGCAGCATGGCTCAGTGGTTGTCCTGTAGCCCAACAGTTGCTGGTTCGATCCCGGCCTGGAGAGCTCATGTCGAGGTGTCCCTGAGCAAGACACCAAACCAAATTGCTCCTGATGGGTTGTGGTTGAGCGCCTTGCATGGCAGCTTCTGCTATCAGTGTGTAAATGGGTGAATGTAACGTACATGTAAAGCTCTTTGGATGAGAGTGCTAAGTACAGACCATTTACCATGATGTTTGCAGCTTGATAGCTCAGTTGGCAGAACATCCGCCTTCCATGTGATTCTCCCAGGGGACGAATATTAGATACTGCCTATCCAGTCACCTAAAACCATCAGGAGGACCTACACAATATCAGGCTGTTTGTGATAGCATTATGTTAGATGTATGTTTCCTTTATACCAGTATCCAAAATATTTTCTGTATGTGTTGATCTTTTTAATCTAATTTCATATCCATTTAAATACTTTTCTTAAAAGCATCCTGCTTCAAATAAAACAACAGTTTTTGTTGTTCCAAGTAAAAATTTTTCTTGTGTGACTTGTGTTAATTAAATCCTTTGAAACTTTCTGATCTGTATCGAAGAGCAAAGTCTGTCATTAACTTTTAAAATAGAAGTGCTGCAGTATGCCAGATATCTAAATATTAATATTAATTCTATAGAAATAATATCTAGATTTGATTTCAGTTGACAAAAATTATAAAATAACTAAAATCTATTTATTTTTCCATATGAATGAAAAATAAAGACCAAAACATACTACAAAAATAAAGAAAAATGTAAAACAAGTGATGTTTCATTAGTGTTTTGTGGCACATTTGAAATTAATATAAGATGTGTGTTATAAAAATAAACTATCAAATATAAAAATCAACTTTTCCTTCAAGGCACTTTTCGAAGCATCACTTGACTAAAGGATGGTTTAGGAATTGTAGCTCAAAATAATGAAGCTGTATGTAGGCTTCAGTGAGAGGCAACTTACCCTCTGGCTTAGTTGTCTCGCTGCACACCCTATCTGCTTCACGTCCAGACACATAGATGCTCCCACAGCCCCCTATGTAGCAAAAATAGACTATGGTAGCCCTCTTTTAAAATATTTATTGCTTCAGAATCCCATTAACGTGTGCCTGGCAAAGCAGCAAAGAGGTCATGGAGGAGTCTGGATAATTTTCCACTACTCTGCCTCATGACCAGCCATCACTCAGCCGGCCAGCCTTCCTCTGCTCTGTAACCCTTTTCACTGCAGGTCAGCTGGACTCATTTAACTTTAATCCAAAAGCCAAAATTGTAAATAAATAAATAAATACTTCTGGTAACAGCAAAAACAAACAGAAGAATTAATGACAAATTAATAAAACCGTCAGCTTCCATTTTTGGATGTCATGTTTAAACTAATGTGTGTAATTATATTTCAGACTGTCCAAACATGTTTGTTTCACACTGTTGTCAACTTTAATACAAAAATTACTTTTATGCATTGGAAGATTTTTGCCTTTTTGTGGACTTACAGCTGTGGTGCTGACATAATAATTTGAGAGCACATTCCTCTCTCTTATTGGATTGTTATTAACTTAATTTGTGTATAATTCATTTACTATATAGAATTTGCATGAAAATACTATTAAAAACCTAATTTTGACATCTTTAACGTTTCAAAACACCCCTTGTGTTAGAAATCTGCTGTGGACCTGGGTTTGTGAGATAATTATGTCCGGAATATAAAATATCCAGTGAAGTCCGTTTAGAGGCACCTGCAGTTAAAGCTTCCATATAATCCACAAACACACATAAACAGTCAATAATTCAAGTTTTATTTCAAGCTTCAGATCTGCATCTAATTATAGAAACTGGATGCAGCTGCTGTTCATGCTAATGTCAAAAGGCTACATTATGCAGCGTGCTCAGCTTTACGTGTAGGTGGATGCTGCCTAAAGCTGTCTCCATGTAACTAAAGAAATCTGCAATGTTTCTTGAAGAATACTCATTATTTCTTAACATGACTTGTTTTACACATTTCTAATAAATAAGAAAACACTTTAAATGTGCTTTTAAAAAAAACCTTAAGAAGACCTTCAACATCTTGGTTACAATAATCAAGACAGGGTAAAGGAAATGACATATAGCTTCCTTTGTTAAGCAGGGAACATTATGAAACATGGAGCCTTTGGAGCAGCTAGATCTATTTCTCTCAGGGAAAGGAAAAGTTTTATTTAACCTTAAGCACAACCCATTTTCACAACAATAATGTCAAACACCACACTGTACTACACTCCTTTGATATATTTACCATGGTACAATGAAGGTGGACACCACAAACAAATCCAAACGAAAAGTCTTTTATTTGGATTGGAAACAGATCATGGCTTAGATTACAAAATGCCCTATTAAAAAACTACTCAGTCTATTTAGAAATGCTGTGAAAGGGGAATTTGGGTGTCTTCCCACCACCCTTTTTTATTTGAATCCTAGTCCATTTGCTCGGAAAGTCTGCTTCATTTTGGGGAATAGCCAATGCGCAAACAAATTCAGATTTGAATCAAAGAAGCAGACTCAACCTGTCTACAAACCCAGAGAATGAAACATGTTATTTAAAAGGTCCAATTAATTTGAGTAGTGCAGCATGAACACAGTCTCAGTCCAGAAGACTATTACACCCCCCAACTCAACAGAGTCCCCAAACAGACCGAGTTTAGCAGACTATTCAGGTATGAATAAACCCTTTGTGGATTATAATGTTAATACAAGAGATTGCTGGAACTGGGCGTGCTGAAATCCAGTGCTCTGTCGACTCACAGCAACCTCCGATTTTCTGTCTCTCAAACATTGCTTTGTTATTACATTCGGATGAAATGGATCAATACCACACAACCACTAAAGGCAGGTGGATAAAAACAAACCATTTATGTTGAGCCAATCAGGCTTTTTGGCAAAAAAAAAAAAAAAAAGCAAACAAACAAACCCATTATTTCATGGCTGATAGTTATGAATGAACTAACATGTGCGTGCATGTGACCAGTATTAGTTGTTAGGGCCACTTCAGGTGACGGTTGAAAAAGGTTTCCATGTACATTATTTTCTTGTAAAAATAACAATTTTAGCATCATCCAAGATCCATTTTTAACTCTTGCAAAATAGTTTGTATTTATATCTCTGACTAAGTGAAGCTACAGTTCAAATTCAGCCAGAAAATAAACTTTTGTCATACTTAAATCTAGTAAAATGGCACCAAGGATGGTGACAAATCACTGTGTTCTAATTCTACTGGTGACGTTTGTCTAAACCCAATCAGAAGAAGATGTTTTGGAAAATGCTGTTGATTCACAACTTGTATTCAAGAGCACAAACAGCTACATGACAGTTTCGGCACCTCCAAGCAACCAGGACCAAATGTTTTCAGCTTTTAAATCTTGTTTAGTAAGTTTCACAAAAAGCTATGATGCAGTGTTGTAATTTTCTTGCAGTATGGCATCAAGAAGAAGGAGGAAAAGGAAGCTGAGGCAGCAGCTGCTATGGAGCAGGCCTCAGAGGGCAGCCTTACCCGCCCGAAAAAGGCTGTTCCCACCGGCTGTGGTGACGAGGAGGAAGAAGAGAGCATCGTGGATACGGTCATGAAATTTATCCCGACACCTCTCATGGATATGTTCAATAAAAAGTAACATTGTTTTGAATGAAATATGGTTAACTTCTTACATTGTACTTCTAATTAACACTGTACCAGCCTGCCCCACCCAAACCTGCAGTCACACCTCTCTTCGCAATCCAACCCAACTTCTAAGTGTCCTGAAATTAAACTGAGTGCCATGATTTTGTGTTTAAGCTAAACCATCTGATCTCAGACAGTGATTAATACCTTTTAACTTCTTGAACAGAGTATCTGCCCTGATAATCTGTACTCGTATAACGTGATTCCATGTTGTCAAAATATCCAAAATTCAGAATAAGACCAGATATTACCATCATCCACCCTTTTATTTGTAAATAGCTTCAGTTATATATATATATATACATATATATACATATATATAGAAGAAAAAAGTACTATATGACTGAAATATGACATAGAAATATAACAAGATGAAAATGAGTATAAGCCATATTTTTAACTTTTAAGAAATTATCCAAGTCATATCAAAATTTGATTAAAATTTCCTTTTATGTTTATGATGATATTTGATACATATACTGTATATAAATACTTGCATTTCTATTGGTTGACCGTTGTGAGGATTCACGAAACTGCCCGTCTCAATTTCATTGATTTACAGTGAATGAGTTCTACATTCAAGTCCTCTGTAAACCTGAAAGTAGAGGAGTTCATTTAAAATGTATTTTTTTGGTTTACTTTTTGTTTTTTTTAAGCATGCAGTTAATGGCTGTGAAGTGATGTGCTTATATGGATAACATTTTATTTGTTATGATGAAGCAGAATACATTGATATGAGGCAATAATTGTTTCTCCATTTTATTTGACTGAGGTTTCATCCAACATGTACAGAAAGCGATAATTGACTTTGTGTCTAAAATGTTCTTCCATGGAGAAACCTGTCCACTTTCTCCATACAAACATACATACATACATGTTGCCCTTAAAGCAGTAAAATGAAATTATTTATTCTATAAATCCACTGGCTATACATGTTTGCGGTTTTAAAATTCAGTTACCGTCCTGTGGCAGGTGTTGCTGTTTTTGTATTAGTACATGTAAAGGTTGACCTGGCCAGTTAATATTGAACATTTTCATTTTTTTTTCATCTAAAAGAAAAAAAAAGAAACTTCACAAACACAGCTTTGTTGTGTACACACTTTGTGAACAGACAGTGACAATAGTGCAATATATTGTTCAAAATGAAGTTGTCCTGTGTCCGTTGGTTTTACTGATGGGAGTGAAGTCCCAAATCAGCAATAACAGACAATCTTCATTGTTGTGTGTTAAGTTACTCCTTAATGTGGTAGTTGAGGTTAAAGACACAGACGTGTCTACATAGATTACTGTATATGGAGACCTGTGCAGGTCAGACATATTAAATTGACTGAAAAAAGAAGGAAGGTAGGATAATTTGTTTCATGTCGTAAAAATGTTTATTCATATGATGAGCAAAACCACAGTTTGTGTTTAATACTGTAAATTAAAGAGGCTAATTAAACTGCAGGTTTTCATAGACTGATATTAACAAATCGTGCTAAGGAATAGGGTGAAATAGTCTTTTTAACAACCTTTCATTCAAGTTCCATGACCTTTCAAAACATTTCTATCTCCACAGGGTCTGGATGGGTTAGCAGGTACATAACTGCAAAGGCACACACTTAAAGATAAGGTCAAAATCAGATTAATCTCCATATGCCTTGTTTTTTATTTCTCTTTCATTCCAGTGTCTTGTTGAACATTCCAGATATTTCAGACATTCCACCAGACTTGAGCTGGTATCACACTGACTTAATTACAGAAGATTACAAACCTCAATCAATATCTTCTTGTCTCACAGTGAAATACTTAAATTTTTTAAGCTATTATAACAAACAAAAATAAATCATATGCTTAATATACAGTGAGACTGAAGACTAGAGTGGGTATGTTGCAGAGCGTGATTTTCCCTGCCATACAGAAGTCCCACATGAAGTACAAGATCATTATTGTGTTGCTAACAGTGATAAGTTAACGACTGTGATACATTATGTTTGGATAAAAAATTTGTTATTCAGTAGTTGCAAGGGAGGTTTTAAAATCAACAATTCTGCCACATGTTACTGTTCTGATTAGGCTAGCGAAACCTTAAATAATACTAATTCTAAACCTGTGTATTTTTGTGCCATTGATAAAAAAAAAGTTAGCTTTTCTCTGTGCTTTGTGAGCTCTGTAATCATGCTGAGTGTATGAAAAAAGCACCAAAAGTCAGAATGTGATTAGGCCACATGTAGAGCACATTTATTGAACTTCTTGTGATAACATAGCCTATTTGTAAACTGCCTTGAACAGCTTCTGCTTCAACAATGTGTTAGCAGATAGTTAGCAAACGATCAGTTATGGCACCATGCATAACACCTCCATTATCAGAGCAAATAGTAAATTAAACCAAAGAATAGTGCTTGTAGAAGTAGACAAACATTAGTTTCCATTCTCAATAATCTGCATTTTATAATTTATTTTCAAATTCTCAGGTATTATAACTTTTTGTTTTTGATAGTAGGGACTTAGCATCATCGCTAAAGAATTAAGTTTTATTGCTAGCTACCTAGCTATAATGAGCCTAGAGTTATTTCTAAATGCATTATCTTTTGTTTGGCCCAAGAATATTTCTAGACAGCTACAAGTACTGCCCCTGTAAAGGATTCCAAGAAACAACACCTTAGCAAACATCACTAGTGTGTTCAGACTATCAACGAGTCTTTTACAAACTGATGTGCTCTGAAATCAGAACATTTACCAACAAATATAAGCTCATTCAACAACATTATGTAAATGCCAGCTGATTGTGCTCCTAATGGCTTTTAGACCACTGCCCAAACAAACTGCCCAAGTCATGCGTGATCAATATTTTGTAGTCCTGTAAACGCTGTGTCAGAAACCCATTAGAGTCTGAAGTCGCTCATTTGTGCCATTCATAGAGCCATTAATAAGATTTTAAAAACTGCCTGAGAAATGTGGCTTGTAGAAAAATAATCCTTTTCTGTGACTTGAATGTAACTGTCTGACGTTTATCTCCTCTTGCATCTGTCTTTGTTCTGTATGTGTTGAGAAGATACTTACTCTGGTGCACTATTTTTTCCTTCTTGTCTGTAGTTGGTCCTGTTTCTGTCCTTTGGTGGTTGATATTTTGAGGGAAAAAAAATTAAACATGTTCATTTGGTGCATTATTTTGTACTGCAAAATCTCACCCTTCTCCCTCCCCCCTCTCTCTCTAAATCTCCGTAACTGTTGACAAAAATGTATGCATGCTTATGGTGTGCGATGTAGGCAAGGTTGTTGATATAATCGTTTTGTGTCCTCTCTGTGTTTCAAAGCTCCACCTGTTAGCCTCACTGCATGCCATTTTAGACAAATATTTCAGTCTGTAACTTTCCTGCAAAAATGGAATCACCGCACACTGAGAATAAAGTGATTTCCTATAATTTTTTCATTGTCTTGTGTTTCTGCATTTAAACAGTTCTGAAGCAGTACTTTGGCTTCTGCTACCTCTATGTAAAAATATGGGAGCAGTGGTAGAGGCATGTATATCTGCTTCAGCAGGAAGAATCTCCCCTAATTTGTTAGACTGAGACATGAACCTGCACTTATGGATCACCCCGTTGCATGACAGACTATGTGCAAAGACCTTTAATGTGTATTACATGTTACTGTTTTTTGTTAGTCAATCCTGTTTTCATCCTAACATGACTGTTGTGCATTTTTGCCACATAAATTTTTTTTTCTCAAAAAGCGCATCAACATCTCTTCAATAAAAACAAAAAGGGCTGTAAACAGAATGCACTGTGTTGTTCAAATCATGATTGGAGGGCGACCTGACTTGTAATCATGTCACAGTGAGTGCAAAGACATCAAAGCGATGCAAATAGCATCTCTCTTCATAGAAGTGTGTTTGTCATAAGTGGGTCTGTGATATGGGTATCTGCAAACATTTTACATTTAACAAATCCACTGAGTAGATCACGGAGAAGCGCCAAGCAAGGATTAGGGATGGCAGCAACTTCTGAATTTGGTTTAACTGTAGCACAGAAAAGGGGCTGACATTGATATGAAATTAATCAATTATCATGCTGTGACATTTTCCATTTTAAAGCATATTAAAGGTTAAGTTTGGATTTTAAATGAGGCTCCTCCAGAAGGTTGAGAGCCTTATTTTCCCCATACAACATGCAACAACTTGTACAGTATTTATCTCCTTCTTAGACAACTCTAAATTTCACTTATGAAGGTGAGCTGCAATGTCATTTTCTGCAGTGCAGCTGTCCTATTGCAAAATTACACATTTTGTTTTAAAGAATGGTGTAAACTTGGTTTATCAATCCATTAGTATCTCATTTTATTCCAAATATATAATTATTTTCACTCACCTGATGCATCAAAGAGCTTGGCGGCATGCTGTTGGACTTCAAAAAGCACATGTGGTTTGCTGAGGACTGGGTGTACAAAATCCATCTGTCTGTTCACAACATGCTGTGATTTTAGCTCTGCAAATTCCTCTTCACAAATGTGCCCATGAACAGGCAGGTTGTTATAAATACATAAGAAGTCATCAACACCAGTACTGAAATTGAATATAGTTTCCAAGATTTGTGGAAATGCAAAACAAATTAATCTACACAAGGTATCCACAACAGTCCACGAATAAACTCATGGGAATTTTGTCTTACTAAAATTGACAACACACACACACACATTTGAAGGCAGCATTTCTTAAAGTTATAATTCACTCCAGAAATATGCATTGGATGTGTGATTGAGGTATGATTAAGGGATGAAGGCCAAAAGGGTTATTTCTTAATACAGAATTTGTGAAACATGAAGTAACCTTTTCCAACAATCGAATGTGTCAAACGCATTGAAGTTGTTCACCACCCCTAATTTCTTGTCCATATATTTAAATAACTGTGAGGAAAAATTTTTAGACATCAATAAAAAATTATCAAAATCTGTGCATCTGGAGGCCAGTTACATCCTTAAATGTCCAACCAAATACCCATTATATGTGTGGATATGGACACAATTTAGTTTTATTTCACCAGTGACTCAGACAAACCTGTACTACGTGCACCACAGTTGTAATCTGGGAAAAAAGTCTTGGCTTTACATAGACTGATAAGCTGCATATTGTCTAGTCCATGTTGGAACGGAGTAGCACAAAAACCACAAGAAGAGTCAACAGTTTAGTAAACTGGACTTTAGTACGAAAATCTAAAATTTCAACTGATGCTGTATACTTTTTATGAGTAGCTGTGTCTTTTTTTTTCCATTTTTTCCATTTTTAATTAAAAGATCACAGATATGAACATTTGACATATCTTCCTCCTGTTTTTAGGTTTATGCACAAACAAGCTTATACCATAATGTTCTTTCCTGGGATGGGGTTGACCTGTGTGTTCTCTGAACACCATTTACCTAGAAGATAACAACTTGATAAGTAGTTTCTAAATGACTGTTGGATTCTTCTACGAATTCACTCTTTGGTCAACTGAGCTCACTGATTCCCAGCTTTCTTTTTACAAGTAAAACCTAAATTGTACATATTCATTCTGTGTCAGTGCTCAGGGTGAAGCCTTTGATGGCTAACACTGGACTAGGGGCAGCATACACCATGGATAGGTCACCAGTCCATCACAGGGTGATCACACAAATATTCAGAGTCATTTTAGAATGATAAAATAATCTAGAATTAATGTTTTTGGAGGATACTTATGCATGCATGAAGAATACACCTGATGATTAAAGTGGGTACTCATGCTGCGAGACAACTTCTACCTCACATAGACACAGACAAGCCCAAACCCTAATACCACACCAACAATGTCTGCCATGGTCTTGCTGCATATTCATTAATTACTGGTTGCAGGGTGTTCACTGAATCAGAGCAGCCTCTCACTGCAACTTGGGTGAAGGTAGACTTGGCTGCATCACATCTAAGTCAGCCAACCTGATGCACATCCAAGACATTTTTCACCAAAAAAAATTCAAACAGAAAGAGAAGCAAGCAGTTTGAGGCCAACACAGCTCTACACATTTTCAGGCCTGCTTTACAATTATTTATAACTTCATTTAATCTTATTTGTGTTTTTCTGGATCTTAAGGCCCCTTAAGGAATGTAAATATATTGTAGATTTTTTTCAGCTCACATGTATAATATATTATAATAATCTATTATTACTGTACTTATTACTTCCTGTGCCATATAATGTATTCAACCCAACTACAGCAAAGTCAGTTATGTTTGGATTTAATTTATTGTGACAGTTATACATTTAAAATTACTGTGCATTATAAATGGGATGATGAAGCATTGTAATTGCTAAAGCCAATGACTGTGCTTCATAGACCATTTTAGGCAGCAACAACACGTTCTGCTTATATTCAGCAAAGTTTATCATAAACATAATGCCATAAAAATATCTGTATTCAAGTAAGGGCCACTAATATTGAGATAAAATAGGATTACAAACGAAATACTAGATATTATTCATAATCAGTCTTCTAGTCATTGATTCTGATTAAGAAAATGTTTGATATTCTTCCTGTATGACAGCAGTTGGTCTGAAACAACAGCTTTTCAAGAAAATAAGATATTGATATTTTTTGGGCCAAATTTACTATTTATAAGAAAAAATGTAAAAAAAAAAAAAAAAAAGAAAAACATGGAAATTATATAAAGTGTGTTACTTTCAGTTAAAAACACAGAGGATTGGGATAGTTGCACACTTTAAGGACTACTTGAATAATTTTACTACTTCCACATTCCTGACATGTGGAATGGTGAAAAGCTTGTCATCCTTGACTCATGTATTTACTGATATATGCCCACACTGATATATGTCCAGAGCTTTTATGTGCACCATTATAATCACACAGCCATGTTGTCTGTGGACGTCATCAACAGCTCCAGATCTGGCTGCTCTTTTTGCGGCAGGCCTGCAATAATCTCTGACGGCTTCACTGTGCCGCAGCTTTTTCACCACTTCAGGCTATTGAGCACACACAACACTCTTGGCTCCTCAAGTCTCCCAGCAGGAAATGGAGGTATTAATCAATTCCATTAGTATTCATGGGCTGAGGAAGCCTTTTCAAACCAAGCTGCCTTTGTGCTCTCTGAACAGCACACAGACTGCAGGAGAGTCGTAGCTCCACTGCAGGCACGCTACAGTCACTGTCAATTAAATACTCTACTGGGCACTGGCTCTCGATTCTGTACATCAGCCATTATTGACAGTTTGGTTCCTGATCTTTATTTTCCTTTTTAACTTCATTTATCAATTTATCTAAGTGCAGAAAAAGATGACAGCTGTCATGGGAACACTGACAGAGCCACTGTCAGTGTGAATCTTAATAACTCACATATGTAATAAATGATCATTAAGGCACATAACAAGATTCTTGCTGACATACTGACTGTAGTGTTAATTAGACATTCCTTTAATTGATCTGATGCCACATTAAGACCCTGTCCCATTTTTAAATGCCACCCATTCCCTTTTATTTCCAGTGTCCTCTTGAAACTGAGTTAGCAAGGATGGTTGTTGAAATACTTTCAAATAAAACAGGAAATGTATCTCACACACCATCATTAGACCAGAATTAGCATATAGATACATGTTTTTAAAGGATGGTGCATCCACTAATGTAAGCCAGTTCATTTCTTTCCTATTGCCAGCATGTTTACACATAGACTCAACATTAAATTACAAACAGTAATGACTACTGTATTCTTCCTAGGGGACTGTGAGAAACATGAAAATACAAAAACATGTTTAATACCTGGAAATGCCGTTGGGTTATTTAATGGTATGATAGATGTGTGATAACCTGGTGTTGTATTTGGAACAAAACCAGGAAGCAGAACTGAACAGAACGCAAAAAAGTAGTTAGCTCTGTAAAACCAGGCGTAAAGTTATTTAAGATACAGAAGGTAATAAAACAGAAAGAATGTAGATTGTGCAGCATGTGAATCCATAAACAAGCTTAACATGGAAAAAAAAAGAAACAATAAACAAAACCCACACGCCATAATACAGACCAAAAAAAAGGAAATGAATTAGATTTTTTTTTTATTATTATATAGGACAAATTAGGTTTTCTTTTTTTTTTTTTTACTCCAAGCATAAACAATCTTTGCTACTGACAAATTTTGCTTTTTGTGTACACACATGTTTTATAAAGTCAGTCTCAAATAGCCAACATGGTTTTTGTCTACCTTTAAGAAAATATTGTGAAATCAGTGAAAACAACATTACCGAGCATATTCAGAGCAACTCTATTAAACATTGCATTACAATGCAAAAGGTACAAAATGTGCAATAAACAATAGACAAATAGCTGTTTTTATTTCATTTGAAATAATCAGTAATGTTAGCTTTAACTTTAAGACAAAGTGAACGACTGACCTGAAGTAAATTGCTCTGCTTTCTAACTGTGTAAATGTGACCTGTTGCATAGATGCTATGATTAAACTATTATTATTATTATTATTATTATTATTATTATTATTATTATTATTATTATTATGTGCTTTATAAATCTCAATTGAGAAATGATCCTCTGCATTTGACCCATCTCTAGATTTACTAAAGATCTCTGGGTTTCTAGGTTTAGGCTCCCAGGAAGAAGTCAGGTATTTGGAGGTTAAGGGCCTTGTGTCCACAGTTGACAGGATATAATATGATGACTATGACTCAGTCTCAACTCCAGCATCACTGAATTTTGAAGTTACTTACCTCTTATCTTGTGTGCAATAAAAGTGCCAAAAAAGGCAGAGACAGAAGAATAAACAAATATTAATAAAATGGTTGTACTAAATAAAGTGTTTATATTATGACCGTTAATGCTTTTGAATACAATGACCATGTATTAAAAGCAGATATCATTACAGCTATATTTATTTATTTATTTGTTTATTTATTTATTGGTGGGAAATACTAAAATTTCTTAAGTATTTGTACTGAAAAATTAGACCAATAGTATATTCATTTTACCTTTGATGAGGTAAATGTGAATTATTTCAGCTCACACTGCTTCTTAACTGACATCACACACAGAAAGCCTGTTTCTCCACCAGTCAGTCCTAAATTCAGGGGACCTGATAACAACCACCACATCCAGGGGACACTGATTGACATGTCTATTGACTTGAGATCTCTGCAGCCACAGCTGTACAGATGAAGCTGTTATTGGTCTATTTAATGAATAAAGCAGTCCAGAGACTTTCCATTTGCACCTTGGTGACAAGAGGTCTGACGTATTATAAGACGTTTAATTTAAGAATGGCACACCAAGGGGACAATCCTTCATTTCATTGTGTTAAAAAGAGCAAAAAAAGGATTTAAAAAGTCTGGTAAGGGGCACTTCTGACCTCAATTAGTGAACATGTCTCCTCTGGGCCTGATGTGTGAGCTGGTTTATGATATTGCTAAGTAATATGCCACTCATCCGCACCTTCCTGCTGCTGAGCCTTGCATATATATATATACACAGTACCTCACAGAAGTGAGTACACACTTCACATTTTGCTAATATTTCATTATATCTTTTACTGGGACAACACTATAGAAATTAAACTTTGACATACAGAATATCAAAGTTTAGTTTTAATAGTTTGGTGTCCTGTATATCAAAGTTTAATTTCTATAGTGTTGTCCCATGAACAGATAAAATGAAATATTTGCAAAAATGCAAGGGGTGTATTTACTTCTGTGAGATACTGTATATTTTAGGGTTATCAAATTACAATTTTTAATCAGATTAATCACAGCCTACAGATTCCTCAATTGCGATGAATCACCATTAGAGACTATAACTGAAACTGGCCCGATTTTACTGCAAGCCGATACCCTTGGGTAAACATTAGATGTCCAAGGGTCAGGAAATGCAGCATGTAATGTACGTCTATATGTTGTTCTGCATCATCTCTGCCATGTTCTAGATCATAATGCTGAATTCATTCAGCATCATCTCATTAACCATCTACACATTATCACATGGTGTTAATATCTGTTATAAAACCACCAGATGTTGACAAATGAAGTTAAACGCCTGATATTGATGAAGAAACTCTGATAAAAATGATGATCTGGCTTAAAACACAAAGGTCTCAGTTGTGTCCCGCCTTTTCCTGCCCAGTGTTTCTGCCTGGCCCACCATCTAAACTTTTGTAGACACACCCCTGCATAGCTGAAGTATAAATCCTTTCTACCACCTGTCAGCTACCGTGTTTGAGATACTTTGGGGTAAATATGCACTGGTATGAACCATGAAGAGCTAGATTCCTCCTTCTCACCTTCACGATAAACACACGCTACAAGAGAGATGGTACTTGCAACATCAACATCACCGTCAGCCATCATAATTCAGGGAACATCAGGAGACGGAGATACAAACAAGACTATCATCGCAGGTAGCCCTTTCACACTGGCATGGTTCTGTGCCAGTGCTGGCTCTTACACCTAATTTTTAACTAGCCAGGATGTTCAAATGGAAAAAAAATTGTGTTGGAACCTGAAAAGTGGGTTCTCAACAGGAACCCCCACAAAATAGTGATTCTTCTTCGCAAACTGTGACATTATCATTGGGTAAAAGCTGGATTCACCAGATCAATGAGCTGGCCAACAAAGTGCTGTGTTACACACTATGTTTTAATTTAAAATAAAAAGAAAAGAATAAAAATTTAAATTAAAAAACAAGCTCTTAAATAAATCCTGAAAGGGCATAAAGTGTGGAAGTAATACTGTGATAATAAAAACAACTCGGGCAAAAGTGGAGCTAGAAGTAATGTTTCAAGCTGTTGGACTGGATGATGGGTCATCGACCAGCAAACCAGGTAACAAGGGCATAGAACTCACCCACCACAGAAGAAGAAACCAGCTGAGTACCTCCTTTAACCCCTGGGTCTTCCACAAATAAAGATGGTAGGATGACTACATACCACTCATTGAAAATAAAGTTCAGATAGGCTAACTTAGTTCTATCGATTGTTGGAATATTTTATTTGGTGAAGGATCTGAATGTTGCCTGTCAACTAGTTTAAGTTCCGGTGGGATCGATTTGCATGGTCTGATTATATTGTTTATTTTGGGAAACCATAAGTTATAAAATAGCCTGATTACTTAGCCATCAGCTTTCAGGACCAATTTTCCAAGGTGTTTATGTTTACTTCCACTGAGTAGCCCTCCTACTGTGGTTCTGTTGCAAACATGCTCCAGTTCACCATAAAGCGCCAAGGTCATGAGACTCTAGAACAGAGATGGCGCCAGAGCCAGAGTAGCGTCTGTCTAAAAGCACTATGGGAGACAAATGCTGTTTTTTTTAAAGCCAGTATGTCTCTGAGATACACACATACAATAAGCATGCAATGTCCAGTATACAGACTGCTATTTGGTAGGAGTGTATATCACAGCTTTGATCATGAAACAGCAGGGGTTCAATGCATAACAAGTCCAAGATTGCAAATTTCACTAAATCTTTCATGAAGGATCCAGCAATTGATATGAGATAATATTGATGAATTTAACACAATTACGTCCATTTATAACAATCCGCATAAATAAACTAAAATACCAACATAAAATTATCTTACTGAGTTCATACATTTTAATGAAAAATAACCACATTATATATAAAAACTGAAAGAATACATTTATATTTGTAAAGAAGGATATTGTGCACATCATGACTGTTTTGACTAACAAACCAAATAACAGAACTTTTATTATTATTAATTTTTTTTTAACCTTTATTTATACAGGCAATCCTATTGAGACACAGTCTTATTTAAAAGAGAGACCTGTTTTATACAGACTAAACAACATTTAATAACCAAGGTAGGTATCTGACATTTTCATGGCTTTGGATATCCACATTTACTTTAAAATAAATAAAACATTTTGGTTGTTGGAACAAATCAAATAGAAACAGTTCCACAGGTTCCTTATTAAGTGTGTCTTATAAATTGATTACTGTGTCGTTTGATGTTTTCAGTTTGAATTGATCCTATTGGATTATTGACCATTTAATCAATGTATATTGACATATTTTTACACACCTACTACTCAGATAGAAATTATTTGCAGTCAACCACCAGTGTGTACTTGAAGCATACACTTTCTCTTTTTCAGAATTTAAGCCTAATATGATAAAAGCAAGACATAAATACATCTAAAACATAAAGTACATTAGGAGGAAAGCAAGAAAACTAACCTGTACTGTGGACACCTGTTGTTTTTGTTTATTTGTAGGCATCCTTAGCAGCTTAACACTGTTTTGATTTTTTTTTCTAGTAGATATACATTCAAACATGACAAACATAGTACCTGTCAGTTTTTAACCAAAATTTAGTAAATCGCTTCATTACTTGAACACCTCCACGAATACAGATGAAGGTCAAACTAAATAATCATGACTCACCTCATAACATAAACATGGTATTACAGGCTTGATGCACCCTATGTATACTTTCAGACATGATGCACATTTTGCTCAGCTCAATCTGAAACCTTACTCCCCCAAAAGTGTTCTTTTGGATTAAGCTCTGCTGAGCTGCAAAATTGAACTGCCAGTCTTTTATAGAAATTTGATAACAGACGGTAATACTCTGAGCTTAACATCTGAATTTTAACTCTGGAGTGGCTGCAGCAGTGAGTGGTGCAGAGTAAATCACCCTATCAAGGGGTTGACCATGAAGCAAAGAAGAGAGAGGAGAGAGGGAAGAAATGCAAAGAGTCTGATAAAGATTGCACCGGTTCTTATTATGAACCTGTTGATAAAGCATCTGGGACTCCTCAGCCCAATCTCTGTTGTTGCACCTCTGAGTACGCCCACACCTTCTCTTATCCAGACCTCAGCTACGACTGTTTGATCCATCGAAAACTAATTACATAAAGCAGGTGGCCTAATTGTCTAAAATTCAACTTAAGACATCCATTGTTCCATCATCAAGAGCTCGACCAAGATTTATGCAAATGAGTCAAATGGGTTGCTTTGAAATTGAAATGCCAGAATCCTGTGCCAGGAGAACCACTGGGGAAATAAACAGAGGTATATAATCTCTGAGCTTTGTGTTAAACTACTCCCAAGTAAACATATATACTGCACTTCATGCCATGTTGTAGGTCTGCCTTTAACTCAAACTAATTTAAACATTCAAACAGATCTTTAAAAAAATGGTCATTCCATGTTTGTACTTGTAAGAGGGTTCCCTATGTGCTGATCATTAAAAGTTTAGACATAGAGAAGTTTTATTATAACCTAAAGCTTCATTTTATTTGAGTTTAATAATGTGCTACTTTATACCTAATTATAAACTGTGACAGTTCACTTATAATTAGCAAACACTTTACTTGATCCAGCTGAAAATGAAAATAGGACAAGAGGATTTTTTTTATCTATTACACCATATGGATATTTAGCTCTGATAATCTGGACCATTATGGGGAATTTTTTAAGTGGGGGTGGATTATCTGACCTAGAAATCACATAACAGATCAAGTGGTGATAGCACGGGATACACTCTAAAACAGTGACTATTTACAGTTAAGACCCAGTTAAGTTTGTCAGGAAGAGATGAGAAAGCAGCTTGAATATGAATCAGTTGAATTTTATGTTTGAGCTGTATTAAGTCATTTTATTTATTTATTGAATTTGGTATCTGTGACTGCAGCACTTAAGCCTAACCCTTATAAGTAAAGGAAATGGTTCACTCAGCGCTTTGAGCCACTGGCGCAATCTGAGACCGGATGAAGCTACAAAAAGAAATTCCTTGTAAGGGTTGAGTATATAAATTTTAAAAAGTGTATTGTTGAATTGTTGAAAATTAAAAAAAGATAAAAAGTTTGCATCATATCAAGTATAACATCATTTACATTTTTATTTAATCTGTGCAGTACCACCTGCAGTGAATAGTTGAAAAATACCATGTTTAAATTGGTTTAGGGGACAAAGAGTATTGCAAAGTATGCAAATGCAAATGTAGATGAGAAAATACCCTTCAGTGTGTCTCAGCAGAGCCTGTGAGTATATTAATGCTGCTAATTTATGTTTTATTATTTAAACTATAATTACGAGGAGCTGGTTAGGAGAGCGTGTTCCCTCAGGAAGCAACTTATAATTTTAAATCAAAACTATTGATGCCGATAATATCTCTGTGGTAAAGAACAGAAAATGGGTACAACTCTGTAATAACACTAATATTAACACTAACATCCATGTGCATGTGTTGTTTCTCTTGAAGTGCTGAAAAATGTGACCGTAAAACAAGGCTGCTATTTTCAACACGTTTTAGTGTCATTTTGTAATGACACGGCTCAACGGGCACACAATGATTACCCACATTTCAAGTTGTAAAAGGAAACATTGAGGGTTGGAAATGTCCTCCGTTAAAATAAGAGGCGGTAAAAACTGGAATGCTGTGACTACAGAGCCTCTCCTGTTGTGTTACACCATAATTGGAGATACCACTCTGGTCTTACCTTTTCTCTCCTGCCTCAAAACGGCAATATGACCCAGGGAAACAAACCGAGCAGATAAACAAAGAGTCTTTGTGTCGGTACCAACTCCACATTTCCAGTGCACAATAGAGAACCCTGACTTTGATAATAGCAGAGGCAACTGGCTCTTATTTCCCTGGGTGCCATAGTGAGAAAATACCTTTATTTTTATTGTACTGAAGCAGTGTTACAACAAAGATGCTTGTTTCTTGTTTGTCCCTTTAGTGTTGGCATTTTAATTGGATTTCTTTGAAAGTTCAGATTAACCTCCAGGGGGCCTCAGCCTCTGGTTCTGCTCTGACATCCAGCTTTAACCCGCTTCTCTGAGAGGCTTATTAGATCACATCCTGTCTCTGGGAGCTGCTATTCATCATGTCTTGACTTGCTTTTGATCGACTCTTGTTAAACAAACCAGAAATGTTGTGGAGTCACAGGGGATTTGTCCCAAGATCTGGATATAAATGTGCGTCATCATGCACTGAGCATGCTCCCAAAAGTTAATGCAAAAAACAAACACTTCATGTAGACTAAATTAGTTTAGTTTAGTTTAGTTTAGTTTAGTAGTAGAGCATGATACATAGAGAAGTAAGTGTGAGTTCTTAAAGCACTCTGTTTCCCTATAAAGAAGGTCCTTGTATATAATTAGCCTTCTCATTTCCATTTCATTTGGTGCTTGCTTAATTCCATTATCTTTCTATGAGCTCTTATTGGTCTTATAAATATTCAGTTTCCTCATAATTATCTCGAGTATAATCAGTGATTTAAAATTTGAAATGTAATCAAGTGATACGGGGTAATAAATTTCATTCTTTTTTATTGCAGTAGCTTGTGGAGGTGTGCAGAGTGTCTGGTATTTTTATTTGTATTTGTTGAGGCTAAAAAGTGTTTGTAGCTGTAAAAGTTCAATTTGTGTTTTCACTTAGTTTTAAATAAATGATTTCAAGTATTCTGCAGCTCCCTTTTATGGAAGTTTTAGAATTTTGGAAAAAATGAAGTCATTATTTTATTTAAAGAGGTCATCTAATGTTAAAAGTAAAGCAAAATCTGTCATAGCGAACAGCCAATGATATTACTCATCAACAATGTTTTACTTAGGATGAACCAGTATTATATGGCTTTAATCACTGCAATTTAATTGCAGGTTTATACTCACATCCGGTGCTTTAATAACTTATATATCATCTTCATACATTGTTTGGACAGACAGATCCTATGTACATAGGCAGTTGGAAAGATGATGTTTTAGGAGCATTGCATTGCATTATGATCAAGAACATGGCAGTGTTTATAACATTACTCTAGAAGTAAATGCTGTATTTCCTTGGATTTAGACATCTGATGTTCACCCAAGTAAAGGTCAGTTTACATTAAATATTTGTTAGAATTTGATTGTCAATTTTTGGGGTAGCACCGAAGGGGGTCAGTAAGATTTTAGGAGTGACCCATGCCCCCTCGACCACCCCTCTGGCTTCACCCAGTCTATGGCTGTGGGATTGATCCTTTTACATACCACTTGACACTAATATAAGATAATAAAAACATTAACATTTAGGGCAGCAAGGCTAAATAAAACTTATAGTTTTTGCACTGCTAGCAAAATCATAGACAAATTTGTGAAAGTACCAATAGGTGGGCAAACAATGATGAATCAGCAACAGAGATTTCCATAAAAAAGACAGGAAAATATGATGAGACAAATCTTCTCCTAGGCTTGGCCAGGTAATGGCTTGACATTATTGTCGTCGATGAAAAGAGGGCCCTGCAGAAAAAGTTTGGGAACCACTGAGCTATTGGCTTTACAAAGTAATGCTATCCAGACAGATCTCTGATTTGGGTAAGCTGGACTGGCTAATACGTCTCGACCCAAGTACTTTAAAGTAGCACTATGTAGCTTTCCGACCTTTTAATGGCACAGAGATCAATTATTTATATTCCAGCAGTTATTGTTGCATGAGACAATTGATGGAAGGGAGGAAAATAAAGAGAGAATTGATAGAGCAAGAGATAAGGCAAGAGTCAACTTTAGACTGACTTCTACTGCCTGGACAGAGCTCAGAGTAAATGTAGGATGCAAGATGGATGCTGAATCAGCCACCGTTAGTGGGCACCTCATTGAGAAAATATGCCAAAAGTTCAGTAGTGCAGCTTTTACAGATCGCCTTATCTGAAATAAAAAAATAAATAATCATTGGTATTATGGTGTGTGTGTAGGGGGGTTCTGTTCTTGTGACTACTGCTTCCTCTTCTTTTGTTTGCACCTATAAGCAAACTAGACACTGCATCACATGGCATTGCTTTTAGCAATTCTGTTGATACATTGTTGAATTTTTCATGTTAATTTACAAATGAGAATCTTTTAAGAGGTCAGTTTTGAATTTAATCTTTTGCTTTAGAAAGGAGTTTAAGAGAAAATACAGTAAGTGGAGCAGGGACTGTTTGGAGTCACGTGGTGGGGGCCGGTAGCTAAGTGCACTTGTCTCTGTTGACTAGTGGAGTGAACAGATCCTGAAACATTGATGTAGAGCACACACATGTTCTTGTCCCCAAGCTACCACTGGAGGCACCTCCAGCAAGCACATTTGGCAGAATTCCCCACACGATGCTGAACAAGTCATATCTTATATTTAGCAATGCACTGACAGCATTTCCAGTTAGCAGAGGAGGACAATCTGGAATAAAAATTAAAGCAGCAGCTCATCTTTCAGAGCACTGTTTCACAAAGATTCTGCTTGAATTTATCTCACCTAACTAAAGCATATGGCAAACTGTAGACACATGGTGTGTCATAGTTATCTATAAATGCACAAATAACAAGATTCATACTGACGGATCTCCAGTGAGGGCACTGAACCACTCCAATTCCAGCTGTAACAAAACTGTGACGGCATACTGGGGAGATCTCATTAATTTTCTATCATGCACCCATAAGATATCTCGTTCTCTGTCCCTGATGATGTGTGACAGCTGCCAAGTGTGTTTTTATCTTGTCACACACAGATAGAAAAATAATCAATGTGTGACAAAGAGGAGACTGGGACATTGATCCTAACAGGAAAGCAGATGTACTCTTTGGTCCTGTTTGGTATGATCCAAGTTTGGTGAAAACTAACTAAATCTGCACAGATAACAGTCAGTCTTTGGTTTTGTTAGATGACTGATCATCACTTCACCGCAAGTTAATTTTATTCAGAAGTTGGCTTTCATTTGCCATTAACCTTGTCCACAGAATAGATTTTTAGATCTTTTAACTTTGAAAGACATTTCATTGGCTGATTTCTATTGAAGGATATGAAAATCAAATTTTATAGCTTAACATTTGTCACAGCTTTGTTCCTCATACCTTTTCCCTTTATTCAATAATAAATAAATGCTACATCTACATAGAATAACATGGAATCTCAAGGCTATAATATATAAATTCTTAAACTGGCATAGATTATAAGACTAGTCTTATAATCTATTCTTATACTTAATAATCTCATAATATGTTTAGTTTTTTAAACTGTAAAGATAGAATGACATAATCAGACAACATTGTGAAATGGACTGTACTTATATAGCACTTTTCTAGTCATATATTGATCATTCAAAGCACTTTTACACCACGTCTCTCTCACACACACACACACACACACTCATACAGCACTTCTATTCTCTGTAATACTAAGTGCTTTTAACTTATCACACTCATTCATACCACTCATTCATTAATTCATCAGGAGGCAACATGGGGTTTAGTGTCAAGCCCAAGGACACTTCAGCTTGGAGGATCTTGATCCACCGACTTTCCAGTTGGTAGAAGACAGCTCTTCCTCCATGTGGCTTCATTATTAACACTTCTAATAACAAGGGATTATTGCTGTCATGTGATATTTTTGGAAAGACTTTCCCAAGAAACTGGCTTACTCTTTTGTAATTCTTTTACAGACTGGAGTCACATATGATGTGTTACTGCTACCAGCAGTAGAAAAGTGGGTTTTAGATTGATCATTTCAATTAGGAGTGCATGTTTCTTGTGCACTTTTTGGGCATTGTGGTCTTTAGCATAACTTGCATAGGCAGACTAATTCAGAGCTTCAGAGAGACCAGCTTAGAGGTACTAATGACTTCACTAACCAGTATCTATAAGGCTGGTTTGGATACATCATTGGAGTCCTTCCCATTTCCCATCTAGCGCTTGCCTATATTTGATCATATCAGTAGCTGCCTTCAGGAGGATGCAGTCTTTGTTGACATCTTATTTGTCTAGTTTTTAAAAACCCTTTAAGAGGGAGGGGTTTGGGGGTAAAACTAAAGCACAGCAGAGAGGAAAGGGGAGGGGCCCACATGTATTTGCTCACATTTCCCCACTAATATCACTTTTTACAAGTTTTGGAAGTCAAGTACATTGGAAATTGATTTTGACAAGTGTTATATAAATGAATATATAATATTACTTTCAAACACAGTAACTTAATTAAAATGTTATCATTACCAGTCTTCTTTTTATGTTGCCTGAACCACAAATTGGACAGAGACTGAATGTCTCTATTATGAGCTTAGTGGCAGTACAGCTGGGTTTCATCCCAACAACCTTGGATGTTGTTAATTAACGTGATGCTTTATTTAGCCAGAAAACACATTCAGAATAATACCTGATCGCCTTGTAGACAACTTGTTTGAACAGATTAATCCGGCTCCTTTTAAATGCATCACTGGAAAGATTGTTATGTTGATTAGTGGATTTGTAATTTTACTACACACCCTTCTGGATATTTCTAAAATATGATCATGAGGGCAGAACGAGCATAATGGTATTAGTGGGTGCTAAACATTTAACAGCATTAGTATAATCCTCATATTACTCTTAATGAAAAAAGCCCACACATTTTTGGGAAAAAAGCAGACTATATGTTTCACAAATGAAGAATATGATGGTTTTTGATCAATAACTGTAAGAAAACAATTTCTATTCAAACTACAAGAGCACAGAAATGTAGTGAAGTGGCTGTTATGTGACAAAGTGCCTTCTTTCTTGTGATGAGAATATTTTTTATGGATCATCATAAAAGGCCCTTAAAAGGTGGTTTGCTACCTTTTAAGGGCCCTGTTTTCTGAGATCAAAAACTTCATATCAAAGCATCGACTGTCTGAATTAAGAGCAAGATGGTTATTTCCTCTTTCTATGAAGCTTAATGCACAGCATCACAGCAGGCAATCAGGAGCGCGTTCATGATGTTGGCAGACATGTTGGCCTACATATACTTGAGCTCATGCAAGGGAGATGCTAAATAAATTATTTACCAGACCACTGGAGTGTTTCAAAGAACATGTGTGTTGCTTTCTGTGAAAGTAAAATCTATACACATTGCTCTAAAATCAAACATCCAGCATGTCCATGATCATGTATCATCCAGTGTGTCGATAAGTCGTGGGTGTGGGAAAGATTTGGAAACCCAAAATGATGGATTGGTGTTGTGCATAGCTTGTAATTCCCTGCCTGACCAACGCCCACTGCTCCTCTCGCATCGATTGGCTCCTTTCAGCAGCCTGTAAGCCTTCGCTTCACAATGCTCTCTCTCACTACTTGATTTGATCAAGATGTATTTCTTTTGCAGGCGATAATATTTAGGATTTAAAGTGGGAATAAATAAATACTTTCTAAATCACAAAATCTTCCAGATCGCAGCTTAACACTTCTGTTCTGTTCTGAAAAAGATAATAAACACTATATAGACTTGTAACTATGCTGCTTCAAAATGTTTGATGCATTTTAGGATGCATAGAAGAAAGAAAGATGAACATTGGTAGGAACAGAAATAATAGATAATGCAGCAGTAAGGATGAACATGAAGCAGAATATTATCCTTACTAATATAATTAACACTGTGCCAGGTTTATTAACTGCCTATAAAGATCAATGTTGAAACCCTTTCTTGTGATATCCACTGGTCACATGAGGAAGGGCGCATGAGATCATCTGATGAACCACCAAAGCAACTTCTAATATTTTATTAGGTGACATGAACTCTGTCTTTAGAGACATCAAGATCTTTTTCTGACCATCAATGGTTGTAGTACCCAAACCTACGTCAGCAAACCCTAACCAAGTAGATCTGATGGCTTCACCTAACAGAGCAACAGAAAATATGAGAAACCCAAAGAAATCAATCAATCAATCAATAAGTCAATCAATCAATCAATCAATCAATCAATGAATCAATCAATTTTCATACAAAATAAAATTGCAGTACAGAGTGCTCTACATTGCCAGCAACATAAAAAACCTTCATCTTCATCATCTAAATCCCCTAGACCAGTGGTGTCAAACTCAAACTCTTCAAATCTAATGAACCCAACAGCTTCTCATCAATTTCTTTACAGTGACCCGTTCATTTCAGTCCGGTGTGTTGGAGCAGGGAAACAACAAAAACCTGCAGGACAGAAGCTCTCAAGGACTTGAGTTTGACACCTGTGACCTCAAATCTAGAAGTCATGCATAGGCACAGATACGCAGTTTTTGGTCCTCCTCATGTCAAGAACTGCATCATTCTTCAAATTTAAAAGGGCAATTAGCTAAATCGTTTCACCACAAGGTTTGCTGTTGTGCACTGCCTGTGGACCAAAACAAAGTGTGTAATGAGCCACACCTCCCTCTACCTCTTCCCCCCTCTAGCCAAAAGAGCAAACACACTGAGGAAAACAATATCATCATTATGTGAAACATGGCAAAATAACTTATGACATTTATGTTGTTATTTACTGTCCAGGCGAAGAGCTAGCTTCCAGTCAAATTGTAGCTTCTTTAGCTCTCGCAGTGCTTTCCTCTTTGAAAATACAAGGCCAGCGTTAGTTCGGGTTGGTCCCTTTCTCTACCCAAGAACTGCTTCACTAACAACTGTTGATTTTGTTTTATTTTTTATTTTTTCAAGGTAATGTTGGTTCCTGGTCGTCTTCTGGTCAATGTTTTGTTCCGCTTGCCACTTGCCACTTTCGAAAATATGCCCTGCCATTGCTCGCTGGCTGAAGCTTTTTATAGGACGAATCACATGAACGTGCATGAACACAGCTGGTAAACACAGGGCTGGAGATCAACACGGAGACTGTGTGTGACGTCATGCTATACTCCAGATGAAATTACACCTCTAGTTCTTCACATAGCCATTTTTTAATTCCTCCAATCCAGAAATGAATTTCCACTTATTGCCCCTTCAAGTCACCACTTCCTGGGTCTATAGTAAAATGCAAGGGAAAAACATCAAAGTGTTGATTTATGATTAAGTAATACCAGCTGTATGAAGACCCTAACTCTAAGACACTTGAATCCCATAAACATGTTGCTTGCATTCAAGTCCAACTTCATGCTGCTGTTTTGCAGTCCTGCTTTGTTTTTGTTTTCCATTTTGGTGAAGGCATGACCTTTAAAGTACTTTACTAATCACACATTGTTTAACGGTGTTAATTATGCTTAAAAAATTAATTAAATATTATTGTTCCCATCAATCAAACAGAATATTAAATGCAATGCCCTTTCATTCATTACATTATGGAAGCACTTTATTCATTATAGTAGGATAAAGGGGGAAACAACAGAAAGATAAAATCACTGGAACATGTTTTTAATCAAGATTTTATCACTGAATCAGCATCTCTACAACACTCTTAATGGCCATGGTATTTACTGAAAAAACACTGAATTATTGCTTATGATACAAATAAAACTGCATATCTACACCTCAAAACCCCTCATTCTGTTCAGCCTGTTTCACCTATAAGATCCCACAACACTAAAACATGAAAGATACTGAATCTTCAATTATTCATTTAAATCATTACAAGCTAATGAAGAGGAGAGAAATTAATGATAAGGACCACCTTTAGCTCAGAGTATCAGTTTGTTCCCCTGCATAATTTAATCGATTCCCCATGGAGCACGCTCACTCCAAACACAGACAGAGATATGATTGAGAGAAAAACATGACATTAATGTAACAGTCCTCTTAAAATATTGTTTCATTGTGCAAGGTCCCTGAAGCTGTTGTGTGATATTTTGCCTGTTTTTTTTATATGAAAGTGACCCTCAAACAAACAAGATAAGAGATAGAGTAAAACCATCATTCATGGGCTTCAGGCGTCCCAAATAAGATGGTTAAAATTATACACTGGCTTAGTGTTTATTGACATCCCAACATTGAAGATGACACCTTAAATTAACAGTAATAACGTTGCAGATTATTAAACATAACACCTTCTTTACTACTCACATTGAAAATTGAAGCTCATGCTCCAGAGAATCAGTGCCATTTGTACTTCAAAAATGTCAAAACTGATGCAGTGATAAGATGATAGGACTTATCTGTGCACTGCTGCAGCAAGTCGTGAATCGTATGAGATCAGAAAGGGTTTGAAGCATGAAAACTCTAAATAATGACATTACCAAAACAACTGTATGGAAGTTACAAGTGCAGGAATATTCTATTTTGTCTGATACATTTCCATTACAAAATAATCTCTAAATCCTAAAACCTGAATCAGATATTACTTTATTTTAATTTGGAAATACTATCAGTCTTCAGAAATAATAATTAGAGAATTTTTGTCCATTCCTCTATTAGCAAAACCTAAGCAAGCATGCACTGTGAGAACAAAGAGTTGCTGTTGCTTTATAATGTGAAGCTTGGCTATTAAGACCTTTGGTGCCGTGCAGCCCGGAGATAATAAACATATGGTAGAGATTTTATAACATCAATTTGGAATAAGGTGTTTCTTATTTTATTAATGTTTCACAGCTGACTAAACAGGCAACTTGTTAAATGTGTGAATTAAAAGGGTCTCTGACTTAGTTCTTTCACATCAGAACTGAAGGCCAAGGCAATTCCACCCAGAGTAAAAAGTGCATTGTGATTCTTCTACAGTTTTTTGCTACAAAGATAATAACTCCAGTTTTGCCTGAATTAAAAGGCAAAAAATAACAGGTTACTCAAGTCTTAATGTCTCCCAAACAAGCCTATGATTTCAGTAAATGATTAGTTCTTTAATCTTCAGAGACAAACAAAGATCAGTGTCATTAGGATAACAATAGAAATACATGTTCAATGAAGTTGTCCAAAGATAGCTTTTATTAGGTAGACACAACTGGTCCCAGTCCACAGTCCTCTTGAACAAAATAACCAATTTTGGTATATGTGGAGGGCACATTAGTTACATATTCAATGTAGAGTTTACTAGTAAATAAGACTCAAACCATCAGACATCAGTACCTTCAGTCCTGGTATTATATCCAAGTCTTTGTGACGAGTTGTTGTGATCAGTGATGTCTTAGCCCTGGCACTGAATCCTGACAGCTGCTGTAAAAGGGAAAGTTCTCAGTGGATTTTCCCAACAGGTTGCTGGTATTGTGTTTCTGCAATCTAAATCCTGCTGCTCATATACTTTATTGTTTGCTAGTTCTAAAAAATACTACGGAGGCATTCTATATACATGCATCACATCAAGTTTAATGCCATTTTAAAAAGAATACCTTCCTTCGGATCACTAAAAGATGCCCTCTTAGTAGCATAGAGGGAATTTCCGTTCACTGAGCTGTGTTTCATCAGACTGGCAGAGAAGCTGTTCAGGCATCAAAGACTTAGCAAGAGAGCCCCAGTGCTTATTTTAAAAAAAAAAAAAAAAAAAAAAAGTAAAAACACATGCAGCTGCTCTCGGGTCCAGTTCTGCTTTTGTTGGGCAGGATTATCATTCAGCTGTGTGAGGCAGTGATACCTGTTGGACAGCAGCGTATTAATCTTACCCTCCCTCCCTGCACACAGTGGAACTAACAGAAGCTCATCTATTTCAGTCATGCACTAAACTGATGGGATGATGTGCAAAAAGATATTTGAAATGCTATTCTCCACACCTCACAACCAGGCAGATATAAACACTAACTTTCTGACATTCATCTCTTGACCTTCTTACTTTATTTTCTCTAAGCTGTTGGTATACTCTTTAGCCCCCAACGTCCTCCTGCATAGCTAACAAATGACACTGAAAGATCACCCAAGAAGTTCATGTTCATCATCTGATGATGTGATAAAGGTTAATAAATATACCAGGGAGGTACTCATGTGGAGACTGCTCTCCTGCAGTTCTTCTTCCAGTTCTAATTATGCATATTTAGCCTTCAGTTTACATAGTCCTTTCAGTACCTTTAAGATACCTAATTAATTATGCAACATCTGTACAGCTAGAACTTCAAGAGACAATCCTAAAATTTGACCTTTATAATTTAACTTTACAGTTATCTGTAGAAACATGCTTTGGATCATACTGTATACTGCACATCTTGAAATCTGAGCTTCATGGGTAATGTGAACACACGTCTTCAGGGGGCATCTCTGTTGTAAAACTGCTAAAATCGGAGGGCGTCACCTCCTAAGATATCAGAGAAACTTTTGACAGCCTCTTGAATCCGTGACATAGCCTGCAGGATAAGCTGGACTTTGCATCAATATGTTTGTCTTGCTTAAAAAACAAATGTGAAAAGGTAGGGAAAAGAAACACTTTGCCCTAAAAAAACACAAATGACTAAACAAAGAAACCAAAACAAAATGGGAAAAAAAAGGCAATGAGTTATAAAAATCAGAATTAGCTGCTTTGGGTTTAAACTAAAATGTTGAGATTTGCCTGATCGGTCAGCCACAAATTCTTCCAAATTCTTTCATAAACCTCAAGTTACTTTGGGAACAAAGTTACATAAGTTGAATAGAAAACTGTTTAATAACACTATTGCTTCTGCACATTTTTACAATCTGTGTTAAATTAAGCGGATCAGTCATTGCTAAAGTCAATCTGTAAATGCTTCAGTGTTTATTTAATACAGCCTTTAAAAAAAGGCATATTGCTGTCTGAAATTATTTTACCTCAACAAGGCACACTGGCTCCTGTGCTCTATGACACGGAATAACTGATCTGTTGCATTGGTTCTCTTACCAACAGCAATGATGGCAGCTTACTGCTTACTGTCAATGAAAAGCACATTTTCATAAAGGCTTTTATAAAGAAGTGCTTTTGGGAGTAATGTGAGCTGGAGGATGACAAACCAAATGTTTATAGATATATAGGAAAACCAATCTGCTTATTTCCCTTGTTGAAATCTTTGTAAACAGTGAATATGGACAGTTTATTGGATGAGTCAGCATCACTAATAAAGCCACATTTGGGAGCACAATGCACAACAGTCCTGTTAGCAGCTGCACTGACATCTGAAAGTTCAGTCCAGCAGCACATTTCCACTAGCTGTGCCAGAGCTTTGGGGAAGCAGCTTCTCTTAAAGCACACCAAGCTGATTTGGACCCTGAGGCAAAGGCTCCTCAACCTTTCTAACTTGGGACTTAGATGGGAATTGTAGTCTTTTGCCCTCAGGTACAGTTGCAAAGATAAGAAACGCATAACTTTTTATGACTAGGCATGCCTAGAAACATTTTTTGGTCTAGTGCACACTGCACTGGTCTATAGCTTTTACAGCCGGCATCTTTTCTTGCTAATGCAACACTTATCTTTTGAATATAATCACAGCCTGTAGAAAAAGATCGACATGAAAGAGCCTGCAATCACCCACCAGCTTTTGAAGAGATGTTTCAGTTTTAGTTTGGCTTTCAGAGACTTTTAGTTTGTCTTTGCACAGCTCAAAAATATTTTTCTAGTGATCTCTGGATGTACAAAATACAAAATATAAAACTCAAAATCAAGATCTGGACAACTATTCAGCTTCACTGAGACATTTTTTTACTGAAAAGTGCAACTAAGAAATTGATGAAACTACTACTATTATATGAAGAAGCTAAATTAGCTGTTTTAGCACTGTTCCTATTATTTGCAGACCAGTCTTAACAACATATATCTGATATGGTTGTTTACTCAACATAAACACAGTATTGTCACAATACAAGCCTCAAAGATTGTGAGTTATGGTGCTATTTTTCATTTCCTGCTCTTTTGTTTAGGGCAGCTTTTAGCTTTTAACATGCATGTCTTTCGACAGTGGGAGGAAGCCCAGCAAGAACCTACACATACAGGAGGAGAACATGTAAATTCAGCACAGAGAGGCCATTGTTTGAACCTCTCCCCCTAGCCAAGGCTCAAACCAGTGACCTTGCAGCAAAGCTGCAGTGCTAACCACCACGCCACCGTGCAGCCCCCTAAATATCAAATACTTAACTATACATCAAAAGCTAAAGACACATATTTACATAATATACATACACTAACCAGCCATTTCATTTGGTCCACCTGTTCAGTTGCTCAACACAAATATCTAATCAGAAAATCACATTGCAGCAACTGAATGCATTTAGTCATGTAGGCATGGTCAACATGACTTGCTGAAACTCAAACTGAAATCAGAATGAGGTAGAAAAGGTGATTTAAGTGACTTTGAATGTGGTATGGTTGTTGGTGGCAGATCGGCTGATTTAAGTATTTCCCAAAATGCTGACTTACTGGGATTTTCACACACAACCATCTCAAAGGTTTACAGAGAATGGTCTGAAAAAGAGAAAATATCTAGTGAGCAACAGTTCTCTGGACCAAAATCCCTTGTTGATGTCAGACATCAGACCAGAATGGGCAGACTGGTTGGAAGTTACAGAAAGGCAACAGGAACTGAAATAGCCACTAGTTACAACCAAGAAAACAGAATACCATCTCTGAACAGAAATTGTTGGAAATGTCGGAAAAAAAATGGTAGTGTCATAATTTTGAATAAGAATAATAAGAATGAGAAAACCTTTATCAGTCCCTCAATGGGGGAATTGCTTAGTTGCATCAGTACAGGTACAGTAAGCAAACAGGTGATATCAAACAAGAACACACGCAAATAAATAATAATATGTACAGTATATGGTCTGAAAGGGTGAGTATACGCAGTATATAAATATGTACATACCAAGCTGCAATCTCCACCGGTAAAATGAGAAGTCTATGCGGAATCGCAAAAAATTTCAGTTCACCCCTCATCCACTAGGGGCTAGCTCCAAAACAGAGTCAATCCCCACAGATTTTGATTGACAGGTATCCAGTATCCATGGCAAGAATGGGGAGTGCAGCACAACCATGTCTTTTAGTTCATCTTAACTTTAGCCCGCCTACCTCCGTTAGCTGGTTAGCTACCGTTAGCTCCGGGTAAGCTCAGTTAGCTCTTAGCTACAGGCAACTTGGGTTTGATGGATGTCAATCATCCACCCCCACCTTCACAGTCCCCCTCTCAGCTCCACGTCTTTCCCATTTTTGGATTTTCCTGGAATGACGACATGGGTGACGCTGTCAAGATGGTGGGAACCGCCCAGTGAGCTTCAGTTTAGCTCTTCAGAAACCTACGGGTGACGCCACGGGGGCTCCGTCCTTCTTTTGTTTGTTGTGGGTCAAAACTCAGTGATTAGATTTGTGGAGCATGCAGAAAACACGTAGACCAGTTTGAGTTACACTGAACCCCCACATGCAAAAGTAATTCAAAAACCAACCGCATCATCATGGTGTGTCAGTCTGAAATATGATTTAAGGTAATTTTAGTCTCTTTCTACAGGTATTATGCAAATGTTCTAATTGTAATTTCACATCAATCAGCTGCTGTTGCTTTTACGTGTTTGGGTGCCTGCATGGCTTTGTGAAGGCCTGTTCTCTTATTGAACACTGAGACGATGACGATGTTTTATTCAGTGCAAGCTAATGTCATTGTCATTGTTAAACGACTCCAGGCAATGTGAAAAGTATTGGTTCTCTCTCATGCTTTTGTCCTTATCCAACCAATTTAGCACTGTGACTGCAGTGCACCATGAAAGTATTGTCTTGAGGCACAGTCCCCGGTGGATTGATTCATGGACCTCTGCCTTTCACTTCTCATCCAACCATAAGAATGAAACAGAAATTACAGTCAATGATGGAAATTAGCTTTTCTTTATATCACTCAGTGTCTTTCAGAAGTAATTTCCACCCTGAAGAAGCAAGCAGGTCATAAGAGGGTCAACTACAGACCATGAAATGAGAAACAGCAGCTTGTCCTATTTTTTTCTTTTTACAATGTTTTACACATTTCTTGTTGTTGCCTAGAGGAGGATATGCTGGCACAACACTGGCAAGGCCACACAGCAGAGTGGAGCTGATTAATATGGAGACGTCATTCAGTAACAAGGGTTCAGTCTGTATTATGTGCTGTCGAAATTTAATTTACAGTCAGGATGGTATTTCACATCATAAAATAACATCATAAGTTGAGGCAAACAATTAATTGTCTGTATGTGTTTATGATGTGAGTTATCCTACAGTATGATGGATGGTAGTATTAAACTAGCTTCCTGATGAATGTTTGCTGGTAACTAATTAGTCTGGTCTCTAAATCACATAACTTTAATCTCTGTCATTAGTAAACCAGCATGAAGCTTGGCAAACAACACTTTAATCAGTTTGATGGAGTGCAGTCGGAGTCAGGATAAAACTGACTTTTCTATTTGATATATTCCAATAAAGTTACGTGACTTCCTCTGACTTCTTAGACTTGCAGTTTAATGTAATGTGCTCATTAGCAAAATTTCCACTAATGATTTAAAGATTATAAATTATTGTAGTTGTGTATTAATCTGAACAAGACTACATCTAAAGTCACAGTACTGAACTTTGGAAGTTTTCTCAAAGAGGCGGTCCCTCACGTCAACATCCATCTTGCATCCTACCTGTACTCTGAGCTCTCTCTAGTAAGTCACTCTGAAGTTGACTCTTGTTTTATCTCTTGCTCTGTCACTTTCTCTCTTTCCTTTCCCTCCTTTGATCTGATTATCCGCTCTTGCATTTCTTTACTGAATCTGCAACGGTGTGTATTCATAAACGGCCAGTGTTTTTATATCTAGTACCTGGTGTGTGAGGCAGTGGCATAAAGCAACATGCAGCCTGAAAAAAAAAAGTTGTGAAGTACAGTTGTACTGTCTAGGTGCTACAGGGCAAAAAAGGCATAAGGAATGTTCTTAATAAATTCACTGTGCTATCAGAAACATATTTTAAAGACCCACCACAAAACCTTGGCAGATTTCTCAGTAACACGCCCTATCGACTGTTAATTCAGCATCCATCTTTCACCCTGCATGTACTGTGAGCTCCCTCAAAACAGTAAAAGACAGTCTAATGTTGACTCCTGTCTGATCTTTTGCTCTGTCTCTTTCTCTCTTTCTTTTTACTCTCCCTCTGATAATGTCACTTTCATGTTCTTGCAGAGCCACAGCTTTGCAAGTGTTTCAGTCTAGTTATTCTTTGGTTGACATAACATAGAACCCAGATGTCCATTAAGGTTCAAGTACTGCTGAAGTACAGAGGCCACTGGAAATGTAGATGAAAGAAATAGAGAAGGAGGCCAGGAGTAGACCTGAAAGAACAACAACTGAGATAGGCCCTGGTGATGTGAAGACCAGCTTGTTTGCATGTATGACCAGAACTGGTGACTGGCTAAAGCATCAACAACTGACCTAAAGAATCAGGGTGTTCAAGTTGAATTTTTTCATCCTCATGGACCCAATGTTTGTTTCCAGTGAAAACAAGGAAGTCAGGATAGCTGCTTTGTGCCATTTTGAGATATTCTAGTTAGGCTGAAGGAACCATCATCAGCAGTTCGCACAAGTAGTTGTGTTGTCATGGTTGTCAAGTCAATTCTTCCACTAGTAGGCAGTGATGAGTTTCACTGTTTGGCAGTGGTAATGTGGTGGAAGTTGTTTCCAACTGCCCAACACACCCTAAACAATCGCATATAGTCTTCCTTCAAAAGCTTGCACAATTTTTAGGGTTGCTGTCCTCATCTTCATTCTTCTTCTGCTTTTTTGTTCCCTACCTGTTCCTCTTCTTCTCTGGTTGGTTTCTTTCACTGGCTATTTTGCTCAGCTCCACCCCCATGATTTACGGTGGTATAGCTACATCAAGGTACGTATTTTTATCTATTTATTTATTATTACATTTGGCCTTAATCTTGTACAATATTAGAAAAAGATCAGCTGTTTTAAGTTGCTGACGTAAGCTTAGCAGAAAATTTTTGGTAATGTAGTTTCTCTCCCTGTGCTCTGCTCAAACTTTCCACCAGTTCTGTTCTTCTCACCGTTGTCTGTCTCTCAGATGAAAACGCACCACGGACCCTAGAAACCCAGAGCACTTTCATTGTGTCAGTGAATTTGCATCATTTTCTTCTTGCAGTTGTTTTCGTTTATGGAGCGCTTGACTGTATTTGCAGTGCGTTCTGTATTTGCAGCGCGTTTGCACCTGTCAGCCACCGTAGTCTTGTACATAAAATGTGCTATACAAATAAACTTGCCTTGACTTGCCTAATATCTAATTCCAAGTAAAGTATAGTTATTTACTCATCTGCATGGTGTACAACATTTCAGTATTTGTCAGTTTAGTTGTCATTTTGAGTGAAGTATTTTCTTTTATTTACAAGTTACCAACGTCAGTTGTGCGTCACCATCGTCATGCTTGGTCATCTCTGTCAGATGGACTTTATATTGTTTTTTTGTTTTTAATAATATTTGTTTTGTTTCTTGAGAATCATTTGTCTTTAAAACTGTTGCATTTCCCAATTTAGTGCATATATTTTTTTCACTTCTAAATTCCTGTTCATTGTGTTGATGAAATACAAAATTGACTATTCTATATAAACTGAACTAGACTAAACCAACTTTTAAAAGGTGGTATGATTAATCTGCAAATGTGTAATTTTTAAAACAATGTTGCAACTGGGAGTCTGTACCCAAACATGTTTACCTTTTCAAAACCTTTTTTTTTTTTTTTTTTTTTTTAGCAGGGGGGGTTTACCAATTTTGTCCCTGATCTCAAGAATTACAGAATCCCTAATAAAACCTTGATGTCTCTTAATAAAGATAGCTTATATGCCTGTCTTGTAGCCTCAGTACTAAGTCAGCCTCACTGGTGATTTTATTCCACAGTCTATTCTTCAGTCATTTAGCAGACGCTTTTATCCAAAGCGACTTACATTTGAGAGTAACAACACAAGAATGAATTCAAACAAGATGGGACATTATAATTAAGTGATAGTCAGACTGCTTTGAGTCCAGTTGGACCCAGGTGCTGTCATGTAGTGCTAGAGGCAGTGCATATCATTTTTTTTTTTTTTTTTAAGTTTTTTTTTTTTTTTAAGTTTTTTTGTAGTTTTTGCAAGTCATTTGTTTTAATACAAACATCACAATTTCATTACACAATATCATCTTGGGCATAAGTGCACACAGCTTCTTCAGTACTTGGTTGAGCCAAAGAGCTGGACAAATCTTTCTAACTCATTCTGTTGAGTAGAAGAGTTAAGAATTTATTTGTATTTTAGTTTGGAAAGAGATCCTTAAGTACTAAATTCAGATTCTTAAATAATAGACAATTATCTGCTGCCGCTATTGTAATAACTTTAAGAGATAAAACCCTGAATCTAAACAGATTAGAGTTAGAAAGAACCGTTGAGGTTCAATATGCAAATATATGCAGTGTACAAGTGACTGTGGGGAGACTGTCCTTCATCACTTCCTCACATCTACTTCCCAAAGTAATATGCAGAGTGCTGATGGGTTGTAGAAACATAATTACAGTCCTCATGCATGTGCTTAAACTCTCCTCCTTTGACTTAACAAGTTCAGCCTTTCAAGACTAGCTAAATCCAATGGGGTGACTCATTATTTGTGCAACTTTCTGTGCATATTTCTTCCTCATTTTCTCCCCTAGCCACTGTGGAAGGTATGCATATATGCAACTGGTGCCTGTCACCTCTCCCTCTGACTGATGGTTAGGGATGTGCTGTATACGCATTGGACACACAGATAAATGTTCATTTTCCTCAAGACAAAAATCACAATATCTCAAATTGGATTCCCGGCTATCAAGAATTTAACCATGTATTCCCCTGTTTTTTTCATTTGCACAGCCTTTTTGTAGAGTTCTGCTGACACTTTAGAAATTTAATATATATTATTTCATAACAGCTAGACGATGACACATACATTACTATCACATATAATAGTATTAATAATAATTTTTACTCTATTAATGCCAATTGGTAAATTCAGCTGCACATTTCACCCATCTCTTGATATACTAACTAGACAGTAGTGGACTGCCATGTTTCGGTGTCTAGGGAGCAATTGGGAGGGATTAAGGGCCTTGCTTAATGGCACACAGTGGTCCACCTCTGTTGGCATGCCTCTGTAACCACTAGGTCACCACTTCCCTGATGATGTTGGCTTTTGAACTGTGCAGTGGTCAGAAGGTTTGTTGTTTTTTTGTTTGTTTTGTTTACTGTAAAGTTTTAGCTTGCATTTAGACATGGTAAATGGTAAATTTTGATTCAAAATCACTGTAGTCATCCTGAGCCCATTCAATGATTTCCAAAATTATTTCTGTACTGCAATCAGCACTGATTGAGAGTCTTTAGATTTCAGCCCGATCCTGTGCATAAAAATTTCTTTAATCTTTAAATAAGATTAAGACATAATGATATACACTACTCACAAAAAGTTAGGGATATTCCGTATGATGTCAAAATGCATCAAGCGTTTGAATGAATGTGTCAGCTGTTCAAAGTTTAAGTCTTTATTGTACAGCATAATGTTCTTTAACAAGGTGATCAATCAAAAAATTCAAAATAAATGTTTGAACCATGAATTAACAAATCATTAATGAATTACATCACATTATGAACAGGGTGAAGCCTTTCACATCGTGTCAGCAGTAAGCGTTACTGTATTTTTAATGTATCGTATCGCTTGCAGCGTATCGAGATGAGTATCGAAGGAGCATCAGTGGTGAGGATTCGCAGTCAGCAGCAGAAAACATGCAGCAATGTTTGCTGCTACATTTGCACGTTATCTCATTAGCTAAAGTTCCTGAGCGTTAACCTGAGTGCTGAGTGGAAAATCTCTGCAAAGTGGAGTAAATGTGAGAGACATTTACATAGACACAGACTCTTCTTTGGTAAATTAAACATTACCCTTCTATGTCTTTACTTAGCAAACAGTTGGTTGCTAGTGTGTTACAGTAAAAAAAATATATGTATTTTTCAACAGTTTTCCTCCTTTGGAATGAATCTGTGCTTCTTAATTATATCACCTGCTGCTGATGACTCAGTTATTTTTATGGCACTAATAAACTTGTGATAGATTCAAACTTCAGCTGCACCCTGAGGGTAACACAAAATGGCCTGTTTGAATTGCTGGAGCAGCCGGTAAGATGTATACAGTTGCAGTAAGTCATCTGCTCCTCAGCTACTGTAAATACTGAATGTTAAATATTCTGGATGTTCATTCTCAAACTGAATATTTGCTTGTGGCATTTGTTTTAAAAATATTCCCCCACTACTGTGAATTAAAACGCACTTGCTGAGTCCATTCTAAACATGTATTTAACACATGACAGAGCAATACACAGACACCAGCACAGACATTAAACATGGTGGTCATAATTCAGAATTAACTTAATGTGACAGTCAAGGTACCTGGTGTAACTCTCTGCACGTCATCCTGCTGCTGCAAATTTGAACAGATGTGTTTGGGTTTGATCTTATTGAGAAAAGACAAACACGGCACATTTGCATGAGCATTCAAGTGTTAAATTATTCACTGCCTGTACATTTGACCTTCCAGCTAAGTTTAGCCCTCCTCCAAACCAGTGTAATACAAACATGTTTCTATATAAAAGATCTAAGATAATATAAATACATAGAAACCAATACAAACTGGTTTGTTGAATTGAAGAATGGATTATTGAAGTATGATGACTTTGACTAAACCTTCTAAGATGCCCTTCTGACTGAAAACACATGCATATTTTATGTGTGAACTCTTATGTAAAGGGAAGATGTTAGCCAGAGAAAACACGAAGAAAGCTGTAGGTGTTGACCCTGGTTTCTCTGCTGGTTTCACCTCAGCTGCAGGGGTGGGCTTTTTTCTCAGAAGAAATGGTGGAACATACTGTATGTGTAAAATTTTTGTTAATTTTATTTGGTTGTCGCACCTGGGGGCTGGATTTTCTCCGATGAAGACAAAGACCTTTGAAGTCTAATGATGGTTTGATGTTTTCATTGTCCAAAGCAAACCAAGCCAGGAAAATGAAGCTGTGCTAACCCTGTCAGCTTTATCATGGTGCACTCCCTCTCATGAGTTTTTGCAAAAGACAGACAGCAACAGAGCAGTAATTGAGGTAAAAATGGGTTTCCCTTAATGCGCACTACAGCTCCCTAAGCCATGCATCCCTCCTCATTTCACACTACCAGGAAAAAATAAACATAGAGCACAAGCAGTCGAAATAATCCAATCAGCTCTTTTTCATGGTTTTCATTCGCTGTTAATTGCCTCGCCTGCACTTAGAGGTCACTCACCACATTGCAGAACTGGCCAATAGCACTGCTGGCCACCTCTCCATAATGGCTCCAATACCCGGTGGGATTAACAATGGTACCTCCGCTTTCTGCTGCTGAACCCATTACCCTCCATCGACCAACCGAGCCCTCCGGCATGTCAAATGATGTTATTGTGATATACCCTGGCCATTTAGCAGCACTTGTGCATGGTGTCTTGGTGTTTGAGCATGAATGTATGTTTGTAAGTTCATGCCAAACCTCAATAGACCTGCAAAGCATCTCTATTCACCACTTTATTTCATTTTTGGGTTCATAGTATTTGGGTCATTGAATACAGCAGATGAAAAGAATTTTTTTTTAATCTTAAATTTTTTTTTCATAGTTGTTCTATAACAACTGTTTATAACCAAAAGGAAAGTCAGCCATTTTGCAGGATTAAAAAAAAGACAGAAAACAAGCTTTAGTCTTGTTTTATTTTCCTGATGAAAAAACGTTATATTTGAGTTTAATTAGGCTCCTTTTCCTTCCTGAGTATGAATGTCTTGTTTGAAAGTCCTACAGCCTTTAACTGTGCTGAAAATGAAAGATTAACTAAAAGTAGAGAATGTACTGAGTTGGGTGTGCTGCTTGTGCTTGGTAGAGATAAAAGTGATTTTTTTTTTTTTCTTTTAGTGAGAATATATTCATGAAGCAACAGTGAATGAAAAAAAATCACAAAAAAGAAAGAAAAGAGAGTTGAGAAGATTCAGAGGATAAAACCAAGCCTTGACACACACAGACCACATTAATCTCAAAACCTGTAATGCTGTTGAATTAATTCACACCGTTAGGTTCCTAATTTAGTGAGTGTGATAGCCTTTAGTTCTATATTTGTATTTATAATTATAATGTTGAGGTAATGCCTTAAATTTTAATCACATTAAATTTATAGAGAAAATTACATGGGTTTCTACCCTCTTTGGATTTTAGACCAGAACTGTAATGTGTTTATGGCCTCTTCTCAGATTTATCTGATTCATTTCTACAAAAGGACTTTTAGTTTCTGCAGCACAAACCCAACACTGTGATCTACCATCATTACAGCTGTCAGCGGGGTTTGCAGATGGAGGAAGTGGGGCTATGGCATCATCGCTTCAGGAAAGATGTGTATGGTTGTAAACATGGAAATTAAATATAGTTTGCTTTTAGATTCACTTTAGGACCCAGTAAAAATGAAAAAAATACACATTTGCGTAGATAAAACATCAAAACCATACACAAAAACTAACTAATATATATATATATATATATATATATATATATATATATATATAATTAGTTTATTTCAACATTGTTCTTTTAGTTTTTATTAGGGGTAAATGGGTGTGCACAGCCATGGATGCATGTAAAACTGCATTTGACTGCCATGTTGACAAATGAACAACTTGAAATTTGAAACTATTGAACATGGGTCATTTTGGACCCAACTATAGAAGCTCGGGGTAGTAAGCTAAAGTCTACAATTTTGTAAAATGTATGAAAGATAAGCTAACATTTGAAATGGTATGACACTAATAACTGTCATGAATGGCGGGCGGCGGAGAAGGTGAGGACCCAAATGCAGGCAGTCAAGGCAGGAGGCAGAACTGTGCTGGTGACAAGGTTTATTTCTCAGGACACAGAACCACACACGACAGGGGAATGAACCACATGTAAGGATCTGACAAGGAATAACAGAAAACCAGGAGTACTTATACACAGAGGGAATAACAAGACACAGGTGAAGTGGATGACTAATCAGACCAGGTGAACTAACAAGGCAGGAACAGAAAACCACAGAACATCTGGGAAAAACTAACTAAATATAACCAGAAAACCAAGAACATGAACATAACACACACCAACACCCAGAAACCATGACAAATAACATGATTTTGTGGAATAGCTGCAAAGTGAAATTATGTCAGTTTCTCATTATAAAGACACAAGAAAATGACCTGACTGGGTTATTTTTAACCCCACTCATATGTCTAAGGGTTAAGAAAAAAAGAAATCAATTCAATAAATCTTTTTGATAAACATATCAATATTTAATTCTTTTGATATTCACAGCTAGTTTCAGTTTTGGGGCATCGTGAATTTTAATTTTCAATATTGCTGGTTTAAAAATTACAAATTAGATTGTAGGATTATTTTTTGTGCTGCCAAATATAAACACCCTTCTGCAAGAAAATAACAGGAATGATAAATGTACTGCAATGCCTTCGTAACTATTACATTTTCAAATAAATGGGGTGAAAATGCAGGACAATAAGAGTCCAGTCCTTGCAGTGGAAGTGTCCAGCAGAGAAGTGTAATCTCATCACCTCTGGCTGCCACCCCTTATGAAAAGCATTTAAATCAAAGCAGAGAGATTACAACAGCAGTGCAATATAGCAAAACACATGATGATGCTTGCAGCCATTGACAGCAATAGTTTTTAAATTAACAATTGCAAACTATATTGTGATCAAGATCCAGATAATCTTAATGAAAACATTTGAAAAAAAACTTTTTCAAATACCTTCAACTTCGAAGTTTCCTTAGAATAAATCAGAACATTGCTATCACTCGACCCTCTCTCTCGGCTTTGGAAAAAACCCTGACAAAGGACAGTCTGAGAAAAGGGATCGTCTCTGAGTTCTGTAACTTTTTGACCAATCATTCATCTGAAAACTTACCAAAACAGTTGAATGCCTGGAAAGAAGATCTACAAACAGAAGTTTCGGAAGAACACTGGAAAATGATTTGTGTTAATTCCCAAACCAAATCAATAAATACTCGTCTTATACAATATAAATGGTTAATGTGAATATATTATGTGAATATATATATATATATATATATATATATATATATATGTGAATATATGTTACACCAGTGGAATTAAATAAATATAATAAAAACATAGCAGACACATGTATAAAATGTACGGAAAGTAAAGGAACATTATTTCATTGTTTATGGCAATGCGAAAAGATCCAATTGTTCTGGTAGGAGGTGGGTGCAACAATTGGAAAAATTATCAAAAAAAACGGGATGCATTGAATCATCTGCTTTTTCAGATGGGTTGGTATCCAGAAAAACACAACCTAATAAAAGTGAAAGGGTGTTCCTGTAGTTTTCCTGTATATGACTATTTATCTCTTTCATTTTTTTTTTTTTTTTTTGTATAAAAAGCTTACATAGAAATAATGCATAGATTACCTCGCTTACATTGTTGAGAGATATGTAATTCTGTAACCAAATGTGTCTCTAACTACTGTCAAAAAATATGAAAAAATAAAATAAAAACATGTTGGAAAAAAAATCCACATAATCCAAAATATAAAATAATACAATTACTGTTCACCATATCACCCAGCCCTAATCTGAGTACTATGTTATTTGAAATCACATTACACCCAACATATCAATTCAAAAAATATTTTCAGGAGGTACATGGACCTTTACAATAATGCCTTTTTGCAATTCATTATCATTAATTTAAGTTGACTTGTTGTTGGATGGTGATATAGAACAAACCTTTGGCATCCAATTTGTTGGACGAAAAAAATCTCAACTAAAATCTTTTGATTTGTTCCAGTGATGTAAAAGCTGTAGGAAACAGAGGAAATTGAATCTCGACCAGAGACGTTATGTTCTTGCCAAACAGCACCGTTTTTCTGCCACCTCCACGCTCAGAGTGTTCTTCACTGCAGGGCTGCCTGCTTCTGCTCACAGCAGCCAGTTTTCACGAATACAATGCTTTGATTTGAAGGAACGACCACAAAATTATGGACTTACAGAGTCAAAATGGTTAGGTTTATTTTTCAGAATTTAATCTGATTTCGTTATTGTGCAGCAATAAGTTATGGGAAATTTAGAGTAAATTTTCTCTTGATCTTGCACGCCTGATTTAAGAGAGTTAAATATTAGTTACAACCAGTCCAGTAAAACCATCAAGACTCTTCCTGAAAAGTGAGTTTGATATTACGTTTCCAGACATAGTGATTTAATTGCATGCTTACATGTCAACAGGCACCACTGGCTGTTGTTTGATGAAAACAACCCTACTGTCAATATGAATAATTAGGTTAGAGACAGGGCTGATGGATGAATGATGACAGAAATACTGAGAACAAAACAGCTCATTATCACTGACAGACTGGGGATAATGTCATTTTACACACTAAACAAATACTTTCATCTATAAACCTAACACACTTGTTTTGCACATGTTGCTTTATTTCCTAACCAGTTTAATAACACACACACAGAGGATAAATCTGCTTTAAGTTGAGGGATTGACAGCAAAGCTGCAAATTTCTCCAGAGACTGCACGGAGGTAGATGGAGACGCATAGTAGATTGGACGTGAATTCACTGAAAAACAGCACTTGTGAAAAATTGTGAGTTTGTGAGTGTGTTTATATGTATGTTTGATTTATTTATCACATTGTATGGATTATAAAGTGTTTCTACTGTCACATTGTGGGAGTTTTACCCCCTCCCCACCCTGAACATGTCCAAGTGGCCCCTGAGGAAGGAGGTGAGCAGCTAAGTGTTGAATCTGCAGATATGCCAAGATGATAGTTTGAGGTTTGATTTGCAGTGCTGCATACATGTGGACTGTATTGAATGTTTAAAGACGCAGATATAAAATCCCTTAATATTATGTTCTGCAAGTTTAAACAGTTAGTCTGGTTAGAAACATTAAATAAGATTCAGAAAAGAGATTTCTTGATGATGTCTCCAGGATGAGGATACAGTGGTTTTTTTCACCTTTGTCCTAAGCGTGACCATAAATAATGGATCTAAACACATTGTCCTCCAGAAAGAGAGAATGTCAGACAATTTTTTTATTTATTTATTTTATTTTACAAAGCACACAGACAACCTTAGCATCCAGGAGGGAAAAAAGTTAGATTGCCAGGGTTTATCTAACTCTATAAAATTGAATGTTTTGTAAAGATAGGACAGTTTGGTTGAAATGAGTTTTAAACATCTTTCACAGTGTTGCCAAATGCTGGTGCTGGTAATAGCCTGAACTCATAGATAGGAGTGTAACAATTCATTAATATATAATCCCAAGTCTCAAAAGTTGATGTTTATGGTTTCCAATAGGAATTTCAAATGTTGATTTATCTCAACACTGCACTTTTTTTTTTTTTACTTTTAGACTTTTTAAAATAAGCTTAGGTTAAGAGAGAGTGTTTTTAATGTTTGTTCACATATGGCTACTCTTTTGCATGGCAGAGCTTTAATTGGTCACAGACAGTGATTTCTGGAAGTGTTCCTGAGCCTATGCAGTAATTTCCAGTAGAGAATCATCCCTGTTTTCAATCCAGTACTGCCTAAGAGTCTGAAAATATGAGGGGCCATATAGGACAAAATGCATTTTTAACTCTCACACATACCACTGAAATCATGCATAATAACCACTTGCACATACACAATAAAATCAACTCTCATATACACACACACAAGCAACACACCGTACATACTTCTAAAACCTCAGGCACATATATACAAGACCCTATAAACATTTGAATCAGTGATATCAGTACTCTGTGAGAGAGGTTATATATGTGTATGTGTGAGCACAAAGTATTACAAATGAAAGTTATATATGTGTATGCGTGAGCTTGTAGTAGTTTAAATGACAGGTTATACATGATTTTTAAGTGTGAGCTGACACTAGTTTGAATGAGAACTTGTAGTATGTGCGTGTGAGAGGTAATTTTGTCACAGAAGAGGCGAGGCCACAATCGAAGTAGCATGTGTGCCAGCAACACGTTTTGCCGGTGACACTTTAGTGTGGTTTGGTTTTTAATTCGGAGTCTACAACATGTTATAACACTTTCTTTAATGCTTTTTCTTCACACTCTTCATTAATAGACATTACTAAGTGATGGTAAGGCAGGGCAAAATCAGTCAGCAGCATCATTTCAGCCTGGAGCGGAGGTGATCATCCACTGCTCAGAAGCAGGGACACCCCCAAGTGGTGGCCAGGGGTGGCCAGTGCCACCCTGAACAAAAAGCTGGCCACCCCAGAAATTATTGTATTTTTTATTTTTATTTTTTACTATTAACATGGCACAGCACACTCAAAATATTTCAAAAGCTAATAAAAAAAAGATAAATAAAAAGTATTTTATTCAGTCACACAGAGAGCAGGTCACATCTAGGGTCCTACTGAAAGGGCCTTAGAGCGAGGCCACTGAAGCGGGATATCAAAGAGCGATGTTGCCACTGGTAATAGAAAGGACACAATCAGCTCTACAACAGGCTCGTCAGTAAGTATATGATAAAACCAACAAGTACTTAAGTTTCATGGTTTTCTGCCAACTGTTGGTGGGGTTTATTTAATTACAGGGATGATGGCTAGTGCTAACATCTGGATGTAGATGACCTGGAATGAATGGCAATATAGTTCCCGTTACATGTGCTAATGCTGCGAAGCTAACGTTAGCCAATGTTCATAAAATCAAGCCATTTTAACGTTTTAGCGTACAGTTAACGTTTGTACAGGTTAGCTAGGTAATAGCATTATTAACCTTATCTACATTAGATGGAGAACATTTCTAACAACCTTGTGAACTTGTCTTAAATGACAGTTAACGTTAGATGGCTGAATGCCACTGCCCAGGCAGCTAACAATATACAGAAGGTGCAATCATAGCATCATGAATTAATTAGTCACTGTGTGCTAACGTTAAGTCATTTTGAAGACAATGAAGAGAAGGTCTTCCAAAGATATTGCCTTCTTCTTCTCTAAGAGACAGTTACAGGATAGGAGCACAGGGCAAATGCTAGGCAGCCAGAGAAAGAATCAGAGACAGAGAATGACATTGTGGCTACACCTGAAGGCAACTTAAGCCAACCAAAAATGTTTCCCTGACTTCTACGGACGTCAGTGTTCTAGATTTATTTCTCAGAGCAATATCACAGAGTTGATCGAATCCTAGACCATTTCTTGGAGTATAATATTGCTGTCCTTGTGCTTCTTCCATAACTGTTATTTGTCTATTACTCCAGCTTTAGCTTGTTATGTTGAGAGTGTAGTGCTGTGCTGACAAGAATTTCTCCTCTGGGGATGAATAGTAATAGTTAAAAATTATATCCTGATGTTGTAATCTGGGGGCTGCAGTAACATTCAGAGACTAAATCATCTTGTAGTAACAGCAGGCTCTGTTTATTTGCATATGATGATCAACATCTTTTATAGTAGAGGGCTCAGAACAGCTGGATCCCAACCGCCACCTGACTCCAATCCTTGGTGCAAACCTCCGCTCTTGGTGCCTGCATGGGATTGGTTGGATTGGGACACACCGCCGCCTTCTCCGTTCCTATTGGAACCCGTTGGACCAATCACAGCTCCTGAAGGCGCCCTCCAGGGAATAAAGCCTGAAGTCCCAGTTCATTCGAGGAGCAACTGTTGACATAGGCAGTCTGCTCCCGGCCTTCGGAATTACGGTGTTGGTGTCCTAGTGAATCTGTGTCTTTGAGTTGGTGGCTAGTGTTGTATAGCTAGGCTGTAGGCTTGTGTTTGTCTTGGATTATTTATTTTGATTGAGTAAGAGTTTTGACTGTTGTGATACCCTTGGATATATGTATATAAGCCTCAAGCCCTTTTGGCTTCGCTTTCTGTTGTTGTTACACCACATTTTGATTAAGGCAAGAGTTTCAGTTAGTCAGTGTTAAAACTAGTGTATGCTGGGCTAGATACTCCCGTTACACGTATTTCCTTTTTAGTTTATTGGAGCTGCCTCCTCACGGTTATTAGCTTAGTAAGCCAGTTTATTTTCACCTGTAATAGATAACTTTGATTTTGTTTTCAACTGGCTGGTTTTGATTTAAGAGTGGTTTTGTTTTGTTCATTTGTTTGAGCAGCTTCGTTAACCCCAGCATTTGTTAATTGCCACCAGCTGCTTTTGTTCTTCCTGTTCCGTTTTCAACAATAAACGTACCTGCTTTCCTTTTAATACCGGGCCCACGTTTCTTTTGTTGCGCCCCTCCTCATACCCCTGACCCTGGGTCGTAACAATTATGGTTGTTTGAGTAGTTCAACGCTGTAGTCGCCATATACATTGAGAGGAACAAGTCCTACTTAATGTTCAGATACGCCCAAAATGTCCCTCCCAATATATTTGCTGGAAACATGTCTATTTTGGAAGCAAACAATATCCACAATACTTGAATTATTTTTGCGATCCAGGACGGCTTAGTCTAAATCCAACAATCCAATTTTTAAGACCCCTTAAGTTACATTTCTGTTTTTGGTTTTGTAGAATGAGGGGCAAAGTATTGAGATTTTGCTTTGAATGCACCACATTAATGCATTTTAATCTACAATGTTTACGTTTTTTTTTTTTCTGGAGAGGGGGGGGGGGGGGGCCCTAGCTTAATTTGGTACCCCACCCACACAACCAAGGCTGTAATCATAAATATAGCTTTCCCTAGATAATGGCAGATAATTTCATTTAGTCTTTTTTCTAGGAACACTTCTGATCAGGAGTTCTTCTGTGCCATAAGCTCAAACTGACCCAATTCATGTTTTTATCCACAGACTACATGGATGTTTGTAGTTATGCATCATTGACTTAATAACCTTTGGCCACCCTGCTATTTTCTCTGGCCACCATATGGCCACCCCTAAAAAGATCTCTGTGGGCATCCCTGCTCAGAAGCTGGGACTGCTGAGTGCGTGAGGACTATCGACTGTATTTAAAAGATGGAGGGAGCCTTTGTGACATCACCCGTAGTTTTCTAAAGAGCTAAAGTGAAGCTCATTCGGCGGTACCTACCATCGCCATCTTGGTAGTGTCATGCATGTCGTTAGTCCTGGACAATGCAAAAATGGGCAAAGTGGAGCTGAGAGGGGGGACTGTGAAGGTGGGGGTGGATGCTAAACACCCATCAAACTCCGATCTTCCTGCAGCTAAGAGCTAACTGAGCTAACTCTGAGCAACGGTAGCTAACCAGCTAATGGAGGCAGCTGGGCTAAAGCTAAGGCGCGCTGTTAGCCGGCTAAAAACCATGGTTGTGCTGCACTCTCCCTTCTTTCTGCGGATATTGGATACTGTCAGTCAAAAAGACACGCCCCTAATTATGCTGAATTTCAAGATTAAATAACATCCAAATTGATGAGTTAGAAAAAATTTCAACCCCCTCACAGTTGTCATAAAGGTAAAATTGATCTATTAATCCTAAAATGGATTTTTGTACCAGGCTTTAAACCTGTTTATATCTGCTGTGAAGTTGGCCTTTTTAACATGGCAGTCTATGGGGATTTGCTCTGTTTTGGAGCCAGGCCCTAGCGGATTCCGCATAGGCTTAACATTTTGCAGACGGAGGTTGCCGCTTGGTGAGGACCAAGCCTCTTCTGAGTGCTTTTGGATGGGGAAGGGGCCTGGGGAGCATCCACTGCTCATTGAGAAGAGTAAACTATACTTTCTTTCACGTCATTCTCCAAAAGGCTCCAATAACACCAGAAAAAGTCACAAGATTTGCTACAGGGGTCTGAAAACTCGATAAATTTAGCAACAAAGTCTCTAAGGTGGCAACAAGCTGCAGTTCTGTGCCAGCATGAATTTTCACTAGTATATATATGATATGTCGCTCATGTGTGCATATGAGAGTATTTTAATTATATATGCATGATTTCAGAGGTGTGTGTGACAGTTAAAAATGCATTTTGTGTTTTAACCTTTGGCTTTGTCACATGCACACAAAGATTCCTCCTAATTCTCTGAAACTTTTGATGATATTATACACTATAGATGGTGGTATCTTTATAGTCTTCACAATTTTACAATGAAGAACATTCATTCATTTATTTATTTTTTTGTGCTGCTTATGTCAATACAAGGTCGTAGAAGGAGCTGGAGCTTATCTCAGCAATTAGCAGGAAAGAGGCAGGGTAAACCCTGGACAGGTCACCAGTACATTGCAACACTGAAAAACATCTTCTCCTAAATTGTTGCGTAATTTTTGAAGACCTTAATTTCAGATTTCATGAGCTCTTTCTGAGCAGCTCTGCATCTCTAAAATGCTCCTTTTATACCAAATCATGCCACTATGGCAATTATCCCAATTTGTTATAAATGCTCCTCCAGTTGTTTTTTTAATTGTGTCATTTACTTTTCCAGCCTTTTGTTGCGCTAGTTCCAAGTTTTTTGGGGATGTTTTACTGCCAAAGTGTGCCTATATTTTCCATGAAATGATAAAATGTCTCAGTTTCATAGTCTCATATGTTGTTTACGTTCTATTGGGAATAAAATATGTGTTTATGAGATAGACAAATCATTATATTCTTATATTCTGATTTTATGTACATTTTGCACAACGTTCCAACTTTTTTGGAATTGTGGTTTCACATCAATACCTAGTTTAATAATCAATGATCTAATAGCATCAATCCAAAATTAAAATATCGACCATGTTAATGATACAGCATCATTAGAATCACGTGCTTTAGAAAGAACATGCCAAATTATTTACATTTGGTATAACTAGAATTTCCAAATTTAATAAAATTTCATAGAAATTGTTGACTCCTGAATTGAATTGATTTGAAATTATATTGTGGTATAATGTGTGATATCAACAAATATTGATTTATCATCCACTGAATCTATATAATATTGTATCAGGATCAGACTCAACAACCTCTTTTAAAAAATAGTACCAGTATGCTCTGTATGCTCTTGGGACAATTTAGTCTATTCAAATTCAGTCCAACTAGTTATTTCTGATTAAATTAAATTCAAATAACTTCAATCAATTTTCGTATATTTTCATTTAGACCTCAATTTCTACATAATTACCAAGCAGCAAGAAGCTTGTCAGTGTCGTGGTGAGCTAAAATTCCACCATGGAAAGCTGTGTAATGTTTGTTTTTCAGACCTGCAGACCATTTTTCAAAAATACCTAAATTAGTTTCTTTCGGTATAAGTCAAAATATGTCTAACAGGAGGCCTGCATTTGTTAGTCTAAATTGCTTATTAAACTGGCTTGAATCAGCTAAATTTCTCGAAGCTATCTAGGTGTGTCATAACATTTCTATCAAGGTTTCAATTCATCTTTTAAATCCAGTTTTATCCCATTGACTGGACTCTTGACAGCTGAGACACACCAAAAAGCCCTGTTAACTCTCCATCCATTTTCTCTGAACTTGAAGTCTCTCAGATATGAGACAGAAAAAACACATCAAAGACACAAGTCTGGCCTCCTTCTGGACATTCTAAGAGAAATAGTCCACCATATACACTTCAAGGACAAAGCTGAATGACAAAGAAGATGAAAGGCATCAAGGCTTTCGCTTAAACATTTGAACTTTTGACTTTCTAGCTAAGAGAGCATAACATTTAAGAACTTGGTGTCATATTTAGGCTTTTGCATAAATCAGAGAAAATAATCTACTTCAAGTGAAACCACTGACTGAGCAGAGATTTTAGCTAAGAAGTATAATCTGCAGTTGTTTTCCTCTGCATGAGGCTTGATGCTGTCAAGTCATACGTGAGACGGCCATCTGCACTGTTTATGTAAATGTCTCCGCTCTGTTCTGCTGCAGGACATGAGACGGCCAGAAAAACACAAAAGCCTGGCATTTCTGCTTTGTCTGTGACATTTACAAAGGGACAGCTGAACACTGAGTCTGCGCAGACCTTCAGAGGCTTGTTCCAACAGTGTGCTCCGATTGAACTGTCACAGTGCCACAATAAACCTCATTCATTTCTTTTCTGACAGTCTTCCATCTCCCTCTGCTGCCACATTTTTCTGGCAAACTGTTCTTAAATGGGAAGCCAGTGACTGAGGAGAAGTGATACACCTCTGTGTCTCATAACAGGATGAAGGTCCAAGCTGCCACCAGCATCTGAGTCATTCAGTAAAAAGCTGAAAAAAGAATGGAAATGTCTTTTCCATTGATGAATGGCTTTTGGAAATCAATGTCATAAAAAAATGTGCGTAATTGTACCTTTAGGGGGAACAAAAGCTTGTCACTAGGATGGCCCCTTCTCCTAATATTGTACTCTTAAAATAGAAGAAACAGCACTAAAGCCTAAACTGTTTACTTGAGAACATAAATGTACATTACAGTGCCTCAGGTTACGTTGAGGATCTCTTATGAGTCGTAGTGGGTACATATGTCCAGATTGTATCTGATGGGACAGAAATGTACTCCAATTGAACCCATCTTTTTTTTTTACAGTGATCAATATTGAAGAGTTACTCAGCTGTAACAAATTAGTTTAAAAAAAGATAAAAATATGACATATTTGTGTGGAGTCCATCAGGGAACATCTGAAATGTACAGTGCCATTACATTAAACTGGTACTGTATATCTAATGATAAAACAATTGTATGCAACAAATTATTGCTTTTGCAGTTTATCTGGTTTGGAAACAGAAACCTAACCCATATAAAGTTTAATCTTAGGCAATGCTAAGTTAAATCACTTGAATCTGTTCCACTGTGTAAATATTCCGCAATCGATGACATATATAAAACCTGCATCACAGTGCAAGACATTGCTAAAAAATTTAAATATGTCAGAAATGTTGACACTTTGCAACAATTGTTCAGGTGTGATTATGGCCATTTTTCCATGCCACAACCATGGTTTATCTGGAGGATGGTGGAAAGAGTAAATCTGCATTGTTAATTTAGAGATTAGTTGAATAATCATTTCCATTTCTTAAGGTATTTATTGGGATTTCTTACATGACAATATATTGAAGTTATGGTGTGATGCAGTAGTAATTTTTCTTTTTCTTTTTGAAAAAGAGTACAAATAATTTCATTTGTTGAACATTTAGTCCCCTGTAAGGCTCCACATTCACAAGGTGTGGGTACGTACGATTTAAAGAGAATTCTAGTTTGGATCAGCGCCCTCTTATTTATCAATCATATTACCCGGGGGATTATTGATCTCTTTTTATAGGGTCAGCAGCACTGACTTCTACTTGCAGTTTATGTCCACCATTGTTTCTTGACTGTAAACTGTACCTGACAAGTCTTGCTATGCATCAGTATCATCCACAAGAAGCTTAGAGAAAGTGCAGTGAAAGCAGAAATGGAAAACGATGGGTCAATGCCTTTATTTTAGCACCAAAAGAAAAATGCAGATTAATTCCACTTGAAAATACAACAGCATAGGAAAATGCACATCTGTGTGGGTGTGGATTGGTGTGTGTGAGACAAGCCTATTGTAGCTTGCTTACTTCAGCCAAGTGGTGCTGAAAGAATAGTCCTTCAAAATGGCATTTAACTGTCTTTATTTAGCTGTGGCTTCAGAGGCTTAGTTCCAGGATAAAGAATGCAGTGGAGGAAAATAGCTCTACCACCTTTTTTGGAGTCAAAGTTAACCATTAGGCAGCAATCTTAAAACATTTATATAAGTCAACAGTGCGAATTAATTTTGTTTGAATAAAAGATGTTCATTGCCTTTAAAATGACTTTTTGCACTAAATAAAAATTGTAAACGATGAATGACTAAATAGAAGATTAGTGAAAGCTATGCTAAAGAACATCCCAAAAGTTGTATTTAAGAAAATTAACACTAACAACAAAGCTTTTTTAACCCATAAGAGCCCGACGTGACATATTCGATACATACTCTACAGTTTCTGAGACATTTTGCATCACTCTATGGTAAAAAACCTTTGCTCAAATTTCTATTGAACAAAATCTGATACCTTTTTCTATCCTCTAATAGATACCCAGAAGCAGAAAACCAAGGGCCAAATAAAGGCCTCATATTAAAAAAAATGGGACTTTTCTTATAATTTGATAATGGGTCAGGCCTTAAAGGGATAAGATATGATCAGGATGGGTGTCTGAATCAGAGAGAAGATTCTTCACAATTTTTTTTTTTTTTTTTTTTTTTAATGAATTGGGTTTAAATGGACAGAATTATCTGCAAGGTGATGTGGAAAGCATCATCACCTCACAGCAAGAAAGTTCCTGGTTTGAACCTTAGTTGGGGCCTTTCTGTGTGGATTTTGCATGTTTTGTCCATGCATGTGTGGGTTCCCTAGCTTCATCCTACAATACAACATGAATGCATTAATTGGTGTTTAATTGTTGTTTCTAAGCTCTCCCTTGGAGTGAGAGATCGTGAATGGTTGTTTTCCCTCCTTAGATTAAGTGGTGGCCTGTCCAGGCGTTGTGTTGTGTTTACATGTAACCATGGAAATGAGCAAAACTGTGCACACCAGGGTGATAGATGCACTGGTAAAAATCAGTGCTCTTGCTCTAATCCTAACCAAGTAATGTTCTTATCTTAACTCAGGGATGGGCAGCTCTGGTCCTTCAAGGCTGTGGTCCTGCAGGTTTTAGATATTTCCCCTCTCCAACACAACTCCAACACAACTTTTAACTGGGGCCAGGAAATGCAACATATCACCCCTATTTTAGCTTCTTTGCACTAGCTGCCTGTATGTTTCAGAATTGATTTTAATATTTTGTTTGTATTTAAAGTTTTAAATTAACTGGCCCCCCAATACATTACGATTGCCTCCAAATTTACAATCCAGCGTGCGCTCTAAGGGCCAGTCCCAGCTCGTAGTGCCTAGACATGGTGGCGCCAGACTCTGGAACGCCGATCTGCCCCCACAGTGGAGTGCCTTAAGTCTCGTCTAAAGACCCACTTGTATTCTCTGGCTTTTCACACACGTGAGTTGTTTGGTCCTCTGTGTGTTTTTATTTTATCTTTTCACTTAATTTATTTTATCTTTTTACTTGTTCTTATTGTTTTAATATTAGCTGGTGAAGCTAAACAGAGAAGCACTTGGTTATAGTTTTGGTAATGGTCATAAACATAAACATAAACATAATAAATCAAAACGTTCATTCATTCACTCATTCATTCAGAGCTTTTAGAATTTGTGTAACTTTGTTATGTTGTTAGTCTTTTTATGCTTTCTTTAAACCTCCAAAGATACACCTCTTATAAAATGATTTCTAATTGTTAGAATTTACCTATATTCTTTTTTATTTCACAAATAAACACATCTTACTTTCTAGTTGTTGTTTTTTTTGTGTTTTGTTTTGTTTTGTTTTTTTTTTTACTTATTTTTAAAGCTAGATGTATCTATAGCCTTGTACATTCTTAAGACATTGAAGCAATATATGTAACATTAACTGAGGAATAATGTTGTATGTTCTAACAATACTGCTAGTGTTTCTAGGCTACTTGGTTCAAAATTTCTCTTACAATAACAATTTAAAGATAAATTTCTGCATTTACAAATGGTTTTATTATACTTTCTATCATTTTTTTGTAAATGAGATATCTACTGTCACAGGGACTAAGACTCAAATCGTGATGACATCTTTATTTTTTGCTCCAGGTGTCAGGGTTGTTCCAGGTTATAGCTGCATCAGCATACGAAGAAGTTCTCCATTCCCGTGGGAAATGTGCAGAGACTCATCAGACTGTCGCTCCCGAACATCAAAGCAAACCTATGTTTTAATGATTCATATTTGTTGTATCTGCTGCAGATCAGCACCAGTGGGATCTCTGTATGTCCCAGCTCACTGAAGCTCACATAACAGCTTTGTAGCATTTTGCATACTGTTAAAGCGGACTAATGTGAATGTAAATATTGGGTTCAAAGTGGTTATAATTTTAAAAGAGAATGAGAAATGAGAGAGTAGTGTTTGCAAATGTAAAAAAAAAAATGGTAAGACTTATACAGATGGAAAAATTTAAATGGCTCAGAGAGACTTTAGGGCAAAACTACTTTTTAAGAGAACCGGCGGAAGCACATGATCTCATTAGCATGGCACTCCTGTGCTTCACGTGGGAAGATGTGGTTTCCGGGAGGGTAGATGTTGCTGTTTGTTTCTAAATAAAGCAACCTGCCAATAAACTCTTGTGAGGTGAGGAAAACAGTGGGAATCCATATGTGTTTATTCGGTTTATTCCTTGTCACTTCACAGCCAGCCGAGGCTCAGGCATCATCGCAGCCCTGCGACACCTAACTTCAATCAGAATAGATCTCTTGTGTTCTAACTTTAACTTTTTCTCTGTGTACAGAGGCTGTGAAAGTAGGGAAACTGCTGCTTAATATTCTAGCTAAGTTTTCAGTGTCAAGTGGTTGAACTTAGGAGGGGAGCTTACAGAAAAGATGTGCTGTCTTAGCCCATGGTGCTAGGAATCTCTTCAGCTCTGCAGCAACTTCAGAGCAACTGTGCGTCAAAATAAATCTTAATAATGTGCTTATTTTACTATTTGCCACTTTTTCCTTCAACATGATCAAACTGTAATTCTCCATCAATGCAAACTTCCCTTCACTTCTTTAGTCCAGTTAATATTAATAATACTGTACATATCTTCTGTGTTTCAAAGGCCATTTTGTTTCTGTTTTGTCTTTCTACAAAAATCAAAAGTACTTATCATAATAATGAGATATAAAGAGTGAATTGTGTGGTCAGTGGCATGTGTTTGGCAGCTCCTGACTCAGATTATGGATGAAAAGTTCTTTTTGATTTATTTGGTCTGATTTGACATTTGCAACATAAAACATGTGTTGCTTTGCATGTTGTCATGTGATTTCGCCAGATTTTTCATGCAAAGGTTGTTCACTGTTAAAAAAATGGAATAAAGGGTATTAAAACAAGAACTCTGGAAAGCCCGAGTCTTTCAGAAATTACTATAATGGGGTGCATGGCTCAAGGGTTTAAGAACAACATAAAATTGCAAATAACTTTAAGATATCATAATCATCTTCTTTGTCAGGATCTCCCACCACTGACTGACAGACCAGCACAAGGCCACACAGTATTTGTTACCCAGACATGAGCCACACACAACAATAAAACAAATTGTGGTCATTATATAACAACATATGTGAGTTGTTACACAATGAAACTGAACACAACACACAGTTTCTGAAGACACTGACTGGAGCATCTTCTGCAAAGCTACACCCTCTTTTCTTTTTTCTTTTTTTTGACATGTTTACAGAGCCCCCCAGGGGACAGAGATTTTTTTTTCTTTTGTGTTTGCATTCAATACTTTTGCATTACCTTGCAAAAAAAGGGATGATTTGAGAACGCGTACAGCCTCTCATTATCATTAAGAAGACATTACCCAGACCATCCTTACCCAGGCAAGTAACTGCTTACCTGCTTATCCATTATCATCCAATATCCATCTATTTTAAGGGGGAAAAAACTAAAACACACTGAGCTAACAGTGATTTAGTTATATTTGTAAGTTATCAGATGCTATGATGTTGACATCTGTATCAATATGATAATTTTTTTAATTTGTTTATGCCTATATATTTGTAATATTTTGATGGGTTTTCATCAAATTCAAAATTGTTATTCATATTGGTTTCTTAAAATAATAATAATGATAATTGAAATGTGTGTCATTTAGGCCTTATATCAGTTTATTGTATTATTATTTTAAATTATATTGTTTCATTTTCAAAAGGACCACACTGATAAGAAACCAATGAAACTATCATTTTGACTTTAAGGTTTTACTGTATCTTTCTATTTGACTCGTGGGGAAACTGTCTTTAGTGGCCATCTGTGGTACTGCATTTCATGGCATTTGTTGATTTGTCATCTCACTCTCAGGAAACTTACAGATGCAACAGCTGGTATTTCTGATAATGAACTCAAACACTGAGAATAAAAAGCTGAGGTATTTTTCCTCTGAACTCCAGCAAAACATTCTTTTAAAACAAGCACACAGACACACACACATTCTTATTTTTACTTTGTTTGCCTGCAGGCTGTATTTGACTGATAGTGAGGATTTAAATGGCCAGAAATTGGGTTGCACTTATACAATGAGTCATTTTCTTGGTGAGTGAGGCAATGTTTTTGTAACTTTTATTTCTAACTCTGTGCTATTTCATTCAAGACTTGTTTCCCCCACAAAAACACCAGAGGGTTAAAGAAGGTGACTCTTACACAGAAGACAAGGCAGCTATCTAAAGAAGGGACTGCAGGACGCAAGAGGTGATTTAAAAAGCTTTACTTTGATTTAAATTAATAAGTAGGCACGTGTCAAGCACAGGACAACAGGGAATGAAGCAAACAAAAAAGTAAGAGACCACCAAAGGTGTAAAAAAAAAATCCATATCATAAAACTTGCATAGAAATTAATAAATATTAAGAACAAGAAAATACAAAAAAAAAAAAAGAAGAAAAAATGACCATGAAGCTATGAAGGCAATCCAGGACGATAATACAATGCAAATACCAAGCAAATTATGAGATTATGAGTATATACTAAGCACATCAGTCTACCATGCAGGAGATCGAAGTTCGAATCCCACAAGGGGTGAACAGTATCAGCTTCCAGCTGGGACCTTAGACAAGACGCTACAGCCCACAGTAAATCATTTTGGAGAAAAGCGTCTGCTAAATGACAGTAATGATGCCGGTAATGTAGTCTTTTGTTTAATGTATAAAATAAATATAGATACATGTGAGATTGGTAGCAGTTTATTTAGAGTTAAAAAAGGTTTCTTTATAGTTCCTGGGTGTTCCAGGTGGGTCTGTGGTGCTGCTGAAGAGGGTGAGACTAGAGACTCCATGCAGCACCACAGCAGACGTGTATGGGAGTATTTTTCTGTCTTTAATCAAGAGCGTAAATGTTTGCTCTCAAAGCAAACAATTATGCTCTTTCTGGTTTTCATGCTCAAATATAATCTTGCTCTCTCTCAAAACTCTGAGCTTACACTCAGAAAGTCCCCTCTTCCTTTTAAAACTCTGCACTCAGACTTGGTCTCTTTCCTTCAAACTCAGACACATTCTCTGCTCTCTCAAAACTTCTGCTCTTGGATATTTTTTCCTCTCTCTTGGGTTGCTAAAAGAGCTGTCTGTCAAACCTCCTCCAGCCAATAGAATACGAGATAATTCAAGCAAATAGTCCTCACCTTCTTCAGGGTGCGCTTGTTTTACTTGACACAGTGACTCCACACTCTTAGCTCAGATTTTGTTTGAACATAAACTTTTTAGTAGTGACTAATTATCATTTTATGTTTTGTATAAACAGTGTCTCATTAATAAAACAAATAAGGTGTTTCTAATAGTTTTCTACATTGTGCTGTATAATAATGATTAGCCAAGAAAACTCAACATTTCTGTCAAAGGGGCGGGGTTATTTTCAAAACTCAACATCTGGGAGATGCAGATTCAGCTGAAATTTAATCTGTTTTTTATTGCTGTGCTTTAATTCCAGTGTTATGTTAACAATTAGACAATGTTATAAAGTTCCGCCCTCTTTGAATTTTATACTTGGCACTATGAATGAAAAGGATGGTACAGGAAAAGAAACCCACCATCAGCCACAAAATTTGTGCATAGCCAATAGGCGAATCTTTGTTTACATCTTTTTGCGCATGCGCGTGTGGTTGGGTGGCAAGAAGACCTGTTGAGATGGCGGAACCTGCTAGCATAAACAAGAAAGTAAGCGGGCGAAATCCAAATTATATAAGTACGCTAAGCTCCGAAGACCAGAGGAGGTTTAGAGAGAAACTAAAAATTTGTGTTGCAGACAAAATCGAACAAATACAAAGCCCATATGAAGTCTGGGATGACGAAAAATACTGGTCTGACTCACCTGCATCTTGGCCACAGATGTGCTGGGGAGATATTTATTCTTATTTAGTTGAAAGCCCTGGACCCTTCACCCACGAGAGGTTAAAAGCTTTTAAAAGCCTCGAAGCTTATAACTATTTTGTTTCAAGAAAGGTTGGGCCAATCTTTTCGGTGAAACAAAAATCAGTGGTCGTGCTCAAAGCGGAGGTCAGACCCGGCCAAGCAGAGTCACAGCGTGATTCGCATCTTCCGTGGGTGATCGCCCAAGAAAACGGTGAAATAATCACATGTCACTGCGACTGCAAAGCCGGGTAAGGCTTTATTTATCAGTGCCTTTGAATTTTTCATTTTAAATCTAATGACTGTTTTTCAATTTTATTGGTCCTGTTAACTATAATTTAAATGGCGTTTGGTCTATCGTGAAAAACGATAATAACATCTTACAAAATTTTTCTTTCAAATCCAGTCTAGGAGAAACATGCAGTCATGTAGCAGCTTTAATGTTTAAAGTAGAAACAGCGGTCAGGATAGGACTCACAACAGCTGCGTGTACCAGTGAGGCTTGCAGGTATCAAAGCACGTATCATAGCACGTAACCATTTCCTTCTTTTTTCGGGGTCTTTTTCGGTGGGAATGCGGAAAAACTTTTTGTTGGGCCCCCAACGAGCCGTACAGCCAATCACACAACACGAGTGAACCATGTAGTAGATCGCCCTCAAACTCCAAACGCAAAGAAATCCAGCTAACAGATGCAGCTTCTTGCCACCCAATACCGTGATGCAATGCGGCAAAAGGTAAACACTGACGTCACAAAAGATTCGCCTATACTTTCACTTGAGCAGTGGCTCTCAAACCTTTTCTACCATGCGCCCCTTTGGAGGGAGTGTTCACTTTTGTCTTTGGTCAAATGGGTGTTGTTAATCACCACTAAGCCAGCGTTCCCTTGTCTCTTTGGGTCATCTCCAGGACGACAATACTGCTGCATTTCTATTTGTCAAGAAGACATTACTTACATGTGACAGTGTGACATGGCTTTGATTTACAGCACCTCACTATGACATTTCCAATCCTTGTAGAGGCAAGGGGATATAATGATACAATTATATATCACATGTACAGTACATGAGATTATTTTAAAATATCTCTAATTATTCTCTAGGGCTGGGTATTGTCACTAATTTCCTGAATCGATTCAATTCACAACAGCCTATTTCAATTCAGTGTTGATTAAATCTAATTCGATATTGATTTGCAGCTAATTGTGTAATACCACCTATTTATCTTGAATATTAGACATTCTTAGATAACTGTTTTTATAAAACACTGACTCCATTTGTGTGACAATCAAAATCAGTTTTCTGGGAGTGGTCAGATTACTGTAATAATCTCATCTGACGCATCTACATGCATTTCTGAAATACCATAACAATACAGTGTTTTCCCCGATTCAGAGCCAGAAATGCTGTGATTAAAAAAAAACAAAATCAGGACAGAAAACAAAGTTAAATGTCCTGATGAAACTGTTTCATTCAGTGGAGTCACTCTGAATATTCTCAAAGTTCAGATAATGTGTTGATGTATACAAATTATTTTTTTATTTCCTTTTAAGCCGTAATACAACTCAGAGTTCCTAGAATGACATAGATTCAGCTTGTTCAGCTGTGCACGTTCTCGTGATGACCGTGATGCTATCGGCGTAAAGGCGGATTTATACTTGCACGGCGTCAGCACTGTAGGCACTACATAGCTCCACGGAGGCCCGACACACACCTCTTCCAGACCTGACGTGCACCATGATGGTGTATGAGGAAGTACTCTCTCGTGATTGGTCAGTTTGGGATTTTGGGTTTCTGGATTTCTGAATCTTCTCGCTGAATTTGTGTAGTAAAGGCCATTTTTTTCAAAAAACACCCAATGGATCTAGTTAATGAAAGGCTGATCAAATTATTTCTTCCTTTTTTTTTTAATCCACAAGCTAATAAAGACACTGAACCAAACTGGACGCCATTGTTTTTTTAAAAAAAACGAAAATACTTACTGGAACTGAAGTGAACCATCAAAAGAATGCCAACTGGCCGATACCCCCCCTGCTGCCACCTTCAGATTTGGAGGAAAAACTGCAACACGACATCAAAACGTCATGTACCCCCTTCGCTCGAGTGCGAGAGCAAATTTACAAGCGTCAGCTACGCCGTAACTGACCACACGCAGATGCCGCGCGAGCATAAATCTGCCTTAACACCGGATCTATGCAAGCTGACACAGTTACTATGTTGTCCAGTGGGTTTATACACAAGCTATTTTTCTTTTTCTTTTTTCTTTTTATGTGTGTGTCTTTGGTACTTTGGTTGTTGTTGTGATACATCTTGTTGTTGTCTTTTTTTTGTTTGTTTTTTTTGTTTGTTTTTTTTTTGTTGTTGTTGTTTTTAAACTTCTAATGATTGTTACAGACTGTGTTACAGCTCAGTTTAACTATAAGAAATTCTCTGTGTTTCTGTACAGGTGCATTAGTTGGTTGTCTGGTGTTAGGTTGGACTGAAGGTCGTTGCCTCTATCTACTGTATCTTTGTCTTCTCTTCCTTTTTTCCACTTTCCCTTTTACTTACTGTCCTATATTTATTTTTATTTTTTGTCCCCTCCGGTTAGGTCCAGCATGATTACCTATATAGTCTTTCTTCAACAGCTCGCGCAGTTTCTATAGTTGTTATCATCTTCATTCTTCTTCTGCTTTTTTGTTACCATCCTGATCCTCTTCTTCTTTATATCAGCTGCATATCAGCTATTCTGCTGAGCACTGCCCCCACAAATTTCAAACAGCAGCAGGCTTCATGGTCAGTACTTGCAAAATGCTAAAGGCTGCACCAAAACAGATAAAAAAAAAAAGTCAAATAACTGATCTAAAGCAATTTTCCTTTACCTTTTTACAAAATGACATGACGTGTTGGAAAGAAAGAAGGGAAATAAGAGGAGTGCAACGATAATCCAACCATAAATCCACCAAGCTGTGATGTGGATATGATTATCAGATCGTTTCATGGATGACTATATTATTACATCATGTTGGTGTAATATTTTATTATGTCAAAAATGAAATCATTATAACAGCTGATCTAAGATAAATGAAAGATGTTACAAACTGCTCACACTCACCCTGCTCTCCTCATAATTATTTACATGAACATCAGTTAGTATAGCTGTATAAAAATAACTCAGCATTGCTTTGAAAGTTGCAGCTGCGAGGAACTGAGAGACGGATTTATTCTAGTTGCTTTCATAAGAGATGTTGAAGCATTTCCTCTGCTAAAGAAAATAATAAAAAAGGAACTGAAAATCCTTTCTTAAAGATTTAGAGAATTTGATCAGCTGTTATCATGGTTGCAACTTGGATACTTCGGGTCGTTTCACACAGTTTGATACTCTGACCAAACCCAGTAGTCTGAGGACACTATGTAGTGAATCAGCCATTATCATGTGCTCTTTAAAATTTAAACAGAAATTGATTTATTTCAGAGAAACTCATCATACGGTGCACCAAATGTAGTTTACCATCGTGCTGCATGCATGATAAACTATCATGCATTGTGTAAAATGTTCTGTACCACTAACGTCTGCAGCTCATTATTGAGATTTTCTTGCCCATTGAGCATCCCCGGTGAGCAAATAATAGGATTCTCTTTAGAAGTCTAAACTGTGAGGTGGCTTATCTCTTTTCTGCTTGAAATGTTAGTTCTGAAAAATTGTTAAGGCTCTTGTACATATTTTTCTTTCGTAAACATTCATGTAAACTATATTAGTTATCAGACAAGACAAATCTGAGAATGATGTACAACCCCGAAGAGAAAATTGTTCATGCATGTAAAACCCCTTGATATATGTAAGATACCTTGTCTACCTCAAAATGACAGTCACCTTCCTACTGCCAGTGTTGCCATTACGTGTACAAACCATTGAATATAACCTTCCTAGGCAGCATATATCTCAGGATAAAACTTTTGTCGAATAATCTACCACAGAACTGCAGATGTGCAGAAAATATTACTTTTAAAATCATATCTTAAGATTAATCTTTGAGCATTGTATTTGGTTCATTTTTCTTTGGTTTATGTTTGTTTTTTAATATTTTCTTATTTCATTTTCTGGCTTTTAATATATCCCTTTCATCTTGTCATTTTGTTGGCATGCCTTACCTGCATCATAGTTTATATTGGTTTGAATCCATCCTGTTATCATGTGTTTGTCTAAACACTATTGAAAAGAAAAAGAACTTTACTTGAAAAATGCTCTATGAATAAAGATTGTGTTGACAGTCTTTTAATTATGAATGACTGAAAAATTGATAGAAACCTGATACAAATGAGAGTGAAGTTATTGGGAAATGTTTATGTAGGGATATAGAAAGAGATATAGAAAGTTGTGTTATATGTGAACACACCTGCACATACACAAGCACACACATGCACACATTTATATATAATGATAAATTCCATTTCATTATTGTTATTGGGTTCAGTAAGTGGCACACCACCACCACCAGCCATTTATACATTCAATTAACAATGACATTTTCCCTTATCATATTATGACCAATGTTCCAGCATATTAACATGTTGCTACCTCATATCTGATGATTTATTAAGTGTTGGTATCTGTTCATATGACTGGGAGTCTGCAGAATTTGCAACTCTGCTACTTAATAACCATGTGAATCTTTTACAGAGGGTCTGGATTTTACTCACTGGTGCTGTTGCCTGCACGAAGCCAGTTAAGAGGGCCGTTCATCTTGCCCTGCTCGGTGTCCAGCAGCCTTTGTGGGCAACTAGAGCCCACGTCTCCATTTCTGAATTATAGCCTCTAATTATCCAACTGAAGAAGGCTTTAAAATTACTTTAATTTACACTCATGGGTTTGGGTATTGTGTGTATATGTGTCAAAGTGTACAATATACCACAGTTCAGTAAGTAAACTGTTACTGGCTTTGTTGTTGTTGTTTGTTTTTTCTTTTGTTTTTGGTTGTAACAAATGGTAATAATGGCTTTGCAGGGATGAGCAGAGAAAAATTAGATAGGGGCAAAAAACATATTGTACTAATACATTCACTGAGCAACCAAAATTTTCCATTTGCTGAAAACTTGCTAAATATTGTGACAATGTCACTAATTTCATTCAGTTCACTGCTGTAACAAGGCACCTGCACACCCAGGATCAGCTTCTCTTGCCAAGATACTGTCAAAGTTATGGAATGAGTAACAACGTTGTTTCTGAACACTCAATAATAATAATAATAATAATAAGTCTTGAAAACTAGCGGACAAACAGTTGGAGAGCCAGTTGTTTTGCATTGAGTTGCTCCTTCAAACTTGTGGGGAAAAAAGTGAAAGGGAACATTAAATGCATTTGTCTCTTTTACTCTGCATTAAACATCATAAGAAATTGTTGAAATTCCTTTTCTGGTCTGCATTTGTTAGGAGATAAGGTTAGCTGATTTTGCTCTCCTCTGCCTTTTCTAAAATCATGTACAATTTTAATGATGCTCACAGAAAGATGATCAGTAAACAACACCAGTCTTCTGCTGTGCAGTTGCAACTAAACAGATGCTGTTTTGTAGCACTTATGGTCTTAAGGTGGGATTAGCGGGTCCCTATGAATGCAACTAAGTCCACTAAATTAAAAAACAAATTAAGTCAATCCACATGAGCATTATCTGACACATTGCCATCATTTAGAGTCCTCCAAAATGCATTTCACCATTAACAAAAGTAAAGGAATAAAACTTTTATATTAAAATGTATCTACACACCCTGCTTTTAGACTAACTCCCCCTATTGTAAAATATTTTAAAATGAAAAAGGCTGAGAGTAGTTGGGAGTGCTGAGGTGATACACAAGGCAGTATTTATGCAGTTACATGGTCAGAACAGCAGGCATTTGATATAAGGAGAGCGATACAGATTTACTTTAAGTGACTTTATATTTAATTTCCAAGGGGTGCACATTTACTTGAACAGCATGCTGCTTTATAACTGGACAGTTTTGACACTCAGCTAACCTTATCTCCTCACATTTAGAATTTGTATTATTGGGTATCCTTAAAGGATAACTTGAGTGGTTAATATAACAGGCAGCCAACAGAAAACAAGTTACCTCTAACTTAAGTTTGAGCATAAAATACCAAACCTGTTTTGAACTTTTAGGTTGCATTTTGAGCCATTTTTAGACCTCCAAAACTGCAAAGAATAAGTTAATAAATAAAATAAAAAAAAAATCCATTTTTGTGGCCTGTGTGAAATATTTTTATTTATTATTTAAATGATAAATGGCTGCCTTTTCTAGTTATTTTGACCTCTCAAATCGGTTTTACACAACAAGTCACAATCACCCATTCAACCATAAGCTCATACAGCATTTTCTAATGTTATCTACAAAGTTTTTTTTTCTTTTTCCACAATTACACTCTGATGAGCACATCAGAGGCTTGTAGTCTGGGGAAGCCAAGATCGAAACACCAACCTTCCAACTGACAGACAGATGAACACTTCCCTTTAAGCCACAGCTTTGCAGGATTCATTAAGAAAATTCTATTTGAGGTGCCATTAAATATGATAGAAACTGATAAACACTGCTTTATTTTCAAGATTACAAATTTATCACATAAAAGCACAAGAATTTCAATTCACTAAAGCTGCAAAATGGATGGATGGATGGATAAATGGATAGATGGATGGATGGATGGATGGATAAATGGATGGATGGATGGATGGATGGATGGATGGATGGATGGATGGATGGAAGGAAGGACGGACGGACGGAAGGATGGACAGACGGACGGACGGAAGGACGGACAGATGGATGGATGGCTGGATGGCCGGGAGAATCAGAATAATCTAATACTGTTTTAAAAGCATTTCTTTCAATTATTGATGTTCTTCATTTTTATTTATATTCCACATTGCCCTTGCAATAAAGGTATTAATGCACACTGTAGAATCATGATTTTCCTTTGAAAGGGCAAGATGTATCAATATCGATATAAGTATCGATAAAAAATATCATGAATTAATGGTATTGTAATGACAGGAAATAATTTTGGTATCGGCCATCCCTAGTTCCTGGTCCTCTCAGCTACTGTGCTTCCGTGAATTTTACTTGTGTTGATTTATCTTTAAAAAAAAAAATCTCGATAAGGCTACTGACCAATCAGCATCTGACAAGAATAAATCGTTTAGTCTGTGGGTGGATGTCAGTACCAGGCAGGTCAATCAGCCGCACCGGTGTAGAGCATCATCACATTTTATTTATTTATTTATTTATTTCAAAGCAGGCCAGTCAGGCCAGGTTACTGGGAATTGTCCTGTTCTTCACGTGGGCTAGCTAATGCTTTCCTGTTGATTGAAACTCTACTATAAAGTAGAGGTTTTGTTATAATATCTTCAGCAATGTTACATCTAATTTAAATATAATATAATATAAAAAGAGAAATATTGATTTTATGTTGATATTGCATTAATAATAATACTGGAAATTAATTTAAACTGATTAAATAAATATTTTAATGATTGATTACAATAATATAAAGATCATAACTGTATTTGGCCAAAATATTTAACATTTGTGTTAATGTTTAAAAGCCTAACAACGGAAAGAGAGAGGTTGCTAATTGTAATTACATTTTTTTTTTTTTTTTGGCATTGCACAAATTCACAAGTCAGGTCATCTCAAGGCATGATGATATAGTCAAATCTACAATTCAATCCAACTCACTGTAATCCAGTTTAATCAAATTAAATCAAATTCATTTTAATCCAAATCAGTCTATTTCATTATATTTGTGTTCATTTAATACCAGAGTTGCCCTGCCAGTTAATCAGTCTGTGTGTAAACACAGCACTAATATGTTTGACTAAGCTAACGATAGTTTGTTCTCCAGAATAAACAAACAAAAAAATTAATTGTATGAATAGCAATAATGGGAATGACTAAACAAAAAAGGCAACAAAGATAGAGAATAAATGAACAAAATGGAAATGGATAACTCCAGAGGATGTTATTTCCCTATTAATATTATATATTTTCCCCACACTTCAGAATTTTTACTTTCCAACATGGCTGTATGTGTCTTGAAACTACTAGAAACAACTCAGCACGAATTAAAAGCCAAGACTCTATTAGAAAATTGGGCTTTAAGCAGATTATGCCAATAATATCCACATATTAATAAGCTCTCTGACTCTAGGCACTCGTGCAACTGAGCACAAACAAAAATAAACCCAAACATGGCTGCACATTCATCATCTGCTCTCACTCTGATGTAAACTAATGACATTGGCTTCTTAATCATAATTGAATTGGCTTGAATTCACGAATTTTTGACATGGCAATGTATCATGTTTTGGAAGCTTAGTTCCACTTGACAGGTTCATTCTCTCTTGTTTCCTCCACTCAGCTCCTCAGATCACTTTCAAGTCTTCCCTGCTGGTCCTCGGATTCAGTGAAGAACACAGCACTGTCTGATCCATGGACTGCGATCCAAATCTTTTTCTGTCTTTAGTCACTGACCCAGCATGCAATCATCTGAACATTTAATCCTTTAATTACTTGGTGATAGCATCAGAGACTCCAAATTATTATCTTGCTGATAAAGAGCTCATTTTAGGGACTGAAAGAGATTTAAACAAAATAAAATAATAAACTCTAGCTGCTGGTATACTTGAACCAATCAGAATCCACTTTCATTGACAACTAAATGCTCTGCCATAATGATGGGCATCAAAAATGCTTCCTTTTTTGTTGTTGTCCTCATGTTGAAACCAAACGGATACCTTCAAAGACATCAAGCTCCTATCATTTAAAATCCTTATCAGCTGACATCTTTCCATGTGGAGCAGACAAAAACAGAGGCAGCCACAACTATGCTGTTTTTAAGCTCAGAGTTTTCTATGTTACATTAGAAATACCTGTCGCCACTTCTTTGTTGATTTAAAAATACAAGGAACTCCCCATCAGTTTGTTTATTGCTTATCCAAGTATGCACCAGTGTAGTAAATTGCTCTCTATGATCCATGTGATTGATCAGACAATGTGCTGTTTTTGAGGCAAATGTGTGTCACCTGCTGTTAGCATCTTCTGGAACAACTGAGTTCAAGACTTGTCAGATTAATTCCTGATTTCAGATCAGTTGTTGTGTCATGGATAGTTATTTACAAAGCTATTCACATCTATACCAAGATACATAGAAATGCGCATGTTAACTCATCCTTTTGCATTTAAATACATCCACAATGCGCACACAGCTATTTACAGGGATTTAAGATGAAATGTGACTCCTCAGTTAAAGAACAGATGGAAATATTGGACACATCACAAAACTCTTCTGTTAAGGTTCATTTAGAAAACACTAAGCTCAGCTAACCTCAGTTTGCTGTTTTGGGCACCCAGTGTGGTCTTCTGTTGCTGTAGTCCATCTGCTTAAAGGTTTGATGTGTTGTACACAAATGGTACTCTGCATACTTTAGTTGGAACCAGTAGTTATTTAATTTCTGTTGCCTTTTTTTTATCATCTCCTGCCCATACTCCTCTGACATCAGCAAGGCATTTTGGTCCAGAAACTGCTTCTCAATTTTCTATTTGTAAGCCCTGACACTGTGTGGGAAAATTCCAGTAGAGCAGCAGTTTCTGAAATACTCAGACCAGCCTTTCTGTTACCAACAACCATGTAACGTTTAAAGTCACTTAAATCCTCTTTCTTCCTCATCCATCATTCTGGTGCTTGAACTTCTGATTAGCTATTTGTGCTAGCAAGCAATCAAACAGACAGATTAATAGTTAAATAAATGATAAAAATGATAAATGACAAAGGTGCCACATAGTTGGAAGCACAGCAAAGAGGTGTGGTTGAAATGTACAGAACACATCAAACAGACAAGAGGGAGGAAAAGGCAGCTAAAAGTTCAGTTTTCAGGAATTACGGCTGTTCCTTCACACTGAACATTGGAAAATTGGATAACGTGCTGTTCAGAATAAATTCAGTCCCTCCACCTTCTCACTGCTCCATCTACATCCTCTGTCTGGCAATCTGAAAGGCAGGCAGAGAAGCACTGGAATCAGAAACATGTCCCTACAGCCATGTTGTGGTGAAACACAACATTGGCATGTACAGACAAGGAGGTTTGAAAAAATCAATCAATTTTCAAGGTGTGATGCTTATATTTATTCAAAAGAGCATTTCTTGGTTATGAACCTTACATTGGACCCACTATGTTACATACGTCCCTGTAATTTAATTTTACTTAATACCTATTTTACATGTTTCTGTGAAATCAGCTTGAAGTCAAGATCCAATTATTCCTCACCACTGAAGGCTCCATTCAGTAATTCTTCTCTTGAAGAAGAGGTGTTTGGTTTTCTTACTTGAAAGAAAACAACTTGCTAAATAATTCATTAATGAATAAATAAATGCTTAGTGAACATGTCTAACTCAGGGAGCCGCAGTGTGACCATGTTACATCACAAGATCTTCTTCATTTGTATGTGATACTTGTAGCTGTCTCCTCTTTTCAGGATTTTTGCACTGAATATATCAGCTCATGACAGTTGAGACTTGGTGCAATGAGTCTATTTACACATGCTTGTTTGATAAAAAAAAAAAAAGAGAGAGATTTAACATCAATAATTTAGTAAGAATTTTCTCCAAAGTTATTAACTGGTTTTCCAAAGTGAGTACTGACCTGCTTCTGTTATCCTATTAAGACATCATTTAACAATGATAACCACACTAACATCAGGTACATGGGGAGCTACAACTAATGTGACCTTTCCCATGGAGTTTATGGGATATTTTGTACCATAATGATGGTGAAAGACCTGGGCATAGACAGAAAAAAAGCCAAAGTGAAAGGGGAGGTTTTCAGAGCTGAGGGTAAACATGTCACAAATGGGTTGTGAGCACAGTGGGAGAGTCGGGGTGAGCTTCTGATTGCCTCCATTATTCCCCCTCAAATCAAAATGTCAACCAGCATGAAGAAAATTGTCCTACTGCGTTCATTCATAATTAGGGGATCTTTTTTGGTGTGTGTGTGTTTCACATAACAGCAGTTTATTGGAAACCTAGAGATTGTCTGGGTTAGATAATTCAGCCTCGGTTTTTCCCTTTGTTCAGCGAGTCTCCCTTTACCATCTAAAAAACCTTGCAGCTGTAATATAAAAACTTTTTACATTCCTATATTTAACATTTTTTGTTCTGCTGGTAGTTTCTGTACATTTTCTGTGCTTTGTAAAGGTCATTGCTAAATTAAACGTTTTTTTTTCCAATCAATGTCCTGTTGAAGTGTCAGTTTCTGATCTTATGTATGAAATAACTAAATGAATCATAAATAGCATAGAAGAAAGAAGCTCTGCATTATGACCAAACATCTCAATTCTGGTCTTGTGGTTTGTTCAGATGTATCTTTGCATAACACAAGCTGAGCTTCCATGTTCTTTTTAGAGACAACAGGCTTTCTCCTGTAGCTCCCAAACAAGGTATACTTGTTCTGTCTTTTTCCTAATTGAATTATCATGAACTTTAACATTTAACATGCTAACTGCAGCCTGAAGGTCTGAGATGTAGCACTTTGTTCAGTTTCTTTGAGTATTGCATAGTCTGACTTTGAAGTAAATTTGCTAGGACGGTAAATTCTGGGAAGATTGGCAGCTTGAATGTTGAATCTTTAATGTTTTCAATTTTTCTCAATGCAGAACAATGGCCTTTGGGGAGCATGGCTCAGTGGGTAGAGTGGTCGTCTTGCAGCCTGAAGGTTGCCGGTTCCATCCTCGGTCTGTCGAGCTCATGTTGAGGTGTCCCTGAGCAAGACACCGAACCCCAAACTGATCCTAATGGGTAATGGTTAGCGCTTCCACCATCAGTGTGTGAATATGTGTGAATGTCAATCATTCCAGGTACAGAAAAGCGCCATACGAAAACAGACCATTTACAATTTACTTCAAAACCCTTCCCTGATTGATGGGTGCTTCTCTAAAATATTGCTTATATATTTGCTCATATGCACTGAATTACCACAAACCTGAGTGCTCCATAACAGTAAACTGCAAAAACTTTTGCTTTTATAGAGATGCTCACACTGATGCTCAGTTAGTTGATTTGATCTGTAGCACTTGGCTGTGAAAGCAGTAATGGAGGACTTAAGCCTCATTTAGACTAACGGGTGCAGGACGATTAGGGTGTAAATATGCATTGTAAACTGTAATCTCATTGCATTTCCACAGCCAGTCGTAACCTTACCTGAGTATCAGCAAGATAATGACAGATGACTCAGCATAACATCATCACATCACAACATCCTCCTTAACATAGAACCAAACCACAACTCAGAAACAAAGCAGGAGAACAGCTGTCATCCAACAGTTGTGTTCTTTCTTAATGGCGGTACTTCATAACATCATTTTAAACTGAGATTTAATCAACAAAAAGAAAATCTGTTGCTCCAAACAAGGAGCCATTCCTGCTTTTTTATGCCAGGTCACACGGGAAGTGACTTTTTTTCAACGAATAAACAGATTGCAGTGTGTCAAGCCTCACCCTTTCAGGTCGGGTCGGATATTTGGGTACTTTTCCCAGTTTTCGCATGAGGAAATGCAAAAAAAAATCCGTCTACACACTCATACATATACACACATGTATATATATATATAATTTACTTATCAAACTCATGATAAAGACAATAAATTACTTTTTTAAGCATGGTGACTCATTGCTAACAAGACTTTAATAAAAACAATGGCAGGAACACAGAGCTGAAGGCCTTTCCCAAAACGTCAGTTAATCAGATTTTTGTATGGCTACACCACGAGTGCAGAAATAATGGCTATTGTACAAAAGAAAATGCAATTCATTGTCACTGATGAAGCCGTTTAAAAATATTGTTTAGGCTGTACATTTTTATAAACATCCCTTCCAGTGTTGTCATGTGGATTTGGAGTTTTTTGTGCTACAATATCAAATTGGGTGCTATTATCTCCTTTGTTTACAGACAAACTGTCATATTGCGGTGGAGGTGAGGACCCAAATGCAGGCAGAAGAGGCAGGAGGCAGACAAGGTTTTAATAACTAAAACTAAACTTACAAAACAAAAGACTATAAACCATTCCATAAAGACTATGATTATAACAACAACTAACATTAAACTGAAAACAGTAGACAATGAACTGGAAAAGAAGAACTGAAACCAATGGATTTACATACACTGAAGGACTAACTAGACCCAGGTGAGGAGAATGAGCAAATTAGATCAGGTGAACTAATTAACAGGAAACAGAAAGCAACACAGGACTAAACATGACCATAAATTCATAAACCAAGAAGATAAATCATGATCATGGCACAAACATAGAAATTATAGTGCTGGCACTTATATTTTTAAGAGCACCTTTTAAGCCCCACCGACTGGTAGTGGCATTTCTACAGCTTCACTGTTTTTGGCATCAACTTTCGACTTTCTTTCTCTTTCTCTGCAGGTATTCCCAGCTTAGAGTTATGGTCCTTGTTGACCTCTCTGTCCTATCCTCTCCACCCTCAACCAGATGATGCAGATGTCCACCCTTCCTGAGTGATGCTGCTGAAGGCATTGCCTCTCTGCTGATGCCTGCCGTTCATTAGATCCTCAGGATGGAAGTTTGAATTGAAGAGAAGATTTAATATTATTTAATATTATCATTATTATTGTTATTATTATTTTATTTATTTATTTATTTATTTTGGCTCATATGAAGACAGCTGTGGATTCTGTCAATAGGGGAAACTTTTGAACCGTTGTGTATTATGTATTGGACTACAATGGCCTAAATTAAATTGGACTGTGTCTGCAAAAGCTCCTTGAGATGATTTTGTCATGAATTGGCGCTATACAAAAAAAAAAAAAAAATCAATTGTGATTTGAACTGAATTAAAATTGTGGAAATTAAATATGGGCCTGATTATGAATAATGAGGGCACATTGTGGGTGCAAGCTGTTCTTGCATCCACAATATTAGACAAAATATTTTGAGTTGAGCCAAAGTACTTAACATGTATTGTGCTGATGTGAGGGTGTGCCTTTAAAATTATACAAAAATGTCCTTTTGGAGGTTTTGCATCTTATCTGAAATTAGTTGTTTCTACCATTTTCTTATGACAATGCTTTAAATCAGCCTTTTTAAATTCTGTTAAAAGTAGATTACTTAATTTTATAAAGGACAGGAAGTAGTATTTTATTATATTGGAAAAACCTTGTGCCATATCTGAATAAGCCGCTGTAGACTGACATGATAGATGTCATCACCTGATCCTGAAGTGAAGCTTTATATGAATATTTGATGCATTTGTTTCTCAGAGCTCTGGTTTTAAAGCTGTAATTGAACAGAGATAGCTTTTTCATTGCTGCCACAGGAAAAAGCAGCTGCTGTGTTATTGTAGACAAACTGTGATATACAGCAATAAAAATTTGGCTCATCTTATTCTGTGCAGAGAAAAAACAAATTTGGCCTCGATGCCTGAATCATAAACATGGGACTTGCAGTGAAAACCTGATTATGACAGCACATTAGCGCCATAGGGGCTGTGCCCAAAACCCATTACATTCAATTAGTAATGAGTATTAGAAGTGATCAACAAATGATTGTGAGGAAGGGGCTGCGTTGTATTCGTAGCAGTGGGACTCGCCTTCTGATCATAAATCTCTCCTGATAAAGCTGTTAAATCCACACACACATTTCCAGAATGGTGGTTTGATGCTCCAATTTCTTCCAAAAAACTTTTATGTGTAAGTAAAGTTGTTATAACTTTCATAATTCACTTAGAAAAGCATAAATGTTTAGTTGTCTCCTCGGAGATTCAGTATAGTCTAAACACAGCAAAACAAAGCTGAATAGCAACCCAGCATCTAAGAGCAGCGCTATTTTTTTTTTTTCTTCATATTATACCTAGCCCACCTAATGCAATCCTACACCTTTAAAATAGGATTATGATGAAAAAAAGGTTTTGCCTCCATCTTGGTAAACAAAAAGAATTAAAAGGGGATGAACTGTGGAAGTAAGGAATTAGTTTTGGGATGGATGGAGATGATGGTACTACTCTCCTGTGTTGTAAGATTACTATTAATTGCCAAAGTCTGTCCTAAAATGAAGCTAGCTTGCAGAGAAACTTGTCATATCATGCAAGAAAGTTGGCTGTTATTGCAGCAAGTGGACATGATGAGCAAAGCAAAGTGTTGAAATTGATATTGATCTGCAAATAGAAAGTATAAAACGAAGGCTAAAATTAATTTTTAGATGCAACTGTGGGAAAGCTTGCTTTGTTAGTATCGAGACTCCAGTTTATAGACCTCTCTTGTAGAATTTAAATTCAACAAGAGTGATCAGTTCATTTTTATACCCACTAACTGTAAGTCATGTTGTGGATGGGGTCTGGAGTCTGTCACAGGACCAACACTGAGATGAATGGGACAAATAACCATGTATACACCCACTCATGCCTTGGGTTAATTTATAATCACCAAGAACATACTCCACACAGAAAAGCAGCTGAAGTTTGAACTTTCCAGCTGTGAGGAAACAGTGCTAACCACCACATCAGTGCACAACCCTTGATTGTTACAGCCATAGCATAAACAAATCCTTAATGACACACAATACACAAGTGTTTTAAATTGCATAGGGTTCAATTCATGATTCCCAGCATGTGTGATTTGGTCAAGTCTGACTGATTATTGTGAGAAGTCCTGTGTCTTAAAACACAAATTTGCGGGCAAAGTCACAATGCTTTGATCCCAAATAACTACTGCTCTGTCAAACACACCCAACTCTTGAGAGAAGCACCACAGGTTTAGCGTAAGAATGCTACAACTGGGGCAGTCTGACTGGTGGCAGGTGGACCACCACACAAGTTGACGTAAATGTCCATCACTCCACAATAGTGTGCTTGCACCAGTGTTATGTGGCCAGAGAAACAATGGCAGACCAATTACGACCTGGTCGACCATGTATAGACTGAACATATTCACTTCCAGCACATCAGACCACCACCATTACAGTAGCATGAAGAGCATTGGCACACACAACAGACCAGTGCACCACTTACTAATTGTTGAACCAGTTATATATATATATATATATATATATATATATATATATATATATATATATATATTATTTGCAGCCTCCAATAGTTTTTCTTCCAGGATTTCGCTGTTTAGCTCCATTCATTTTCCCATCAACTCTGACCAGCTTTCCTGTCTCTGCTGAAGAAAAGCATCCCTGCAGCATGATGCTGCCACCACCATGTTTCTCAGTGGGGATGGTGTGTTCAGGGCGATGAGCAGTGTTAGTTTTCCGCCTCACATGGGACTTTGCATTTAGGCCAAAAAGTTCAATTTCAGTTTCATCTGGCCAAAGCACCTTCTTCTACATGTTTGCGGTGTCCCCTACATGGCTTGTGGCAAACTGCAAACGGGATTTCTTTTGCCTTTCTTTCAACAATGGCTTTCTTCTTGCCACTCGACCATAAAGGCCAGATTTGTGGAATGCATGACTTAAACCCATAACAGAGGACATACTCTTGACCTTGTCCTCTCCCTCGGAGTTGACATTGATAATGTAAACCTCTTGGATTTCTGTGTTTCTGACCATAAGGGTGTCTCATTCAAAACTAATTTGCATTCTACCATACAAAAGCTTACATCAAGCAGCCGTACTCGCAGTTTCAAACCCAAGTCAACAAACAGTTTTAGCACCATGTTTCTGGCTGCACCGATTAGCAATGTGCAAACAAATGTGTCATCAGTAATTGAACTCCTGGGCAATTTCAATAATACATGCCAGGAAATTCTAGATATTATTGCCCCGTATAAAACAAAACCTATCAAAAGGAATTTCCTACCCTGGCTTAATCATCATACGAGGCAGTTAAAACAACAATGCAGAAAAGCAGAACGCAAATGGAAAAAAGATAAACTTGTGGTATCTTTAGAAAACCTTAGACACCATATGCTTGCCTACCAATTGGCAGTGGAAGAAGCACGCAAATTGTATTTCTCAGAGTTAATCTCAAACAGCAACAACTCTAGAATATTATTTAAAACAATAAACTTAGTTACTTGCCCTCCTACCCCTCCTATCGATGCTTCTGCTGCAAAATGTGAGCAGTTTCTCATTCATTTTGTTAATAAAATTGCCAACATTAGGAATAACATTCCACCTGCCCCTGGCAACTTTGATATCCCGAACCAAACTGGGTCCTCACTGACACATTTTAAACAAATTTCTTTATCCAACTTAAAGGATCTTATTCAGCATGCAAATCCTACTACCTGCAAATTAGATATTCTGCCCACTAGATTTTTGAGGGGCATCTTCGACACCGTGGGTCCCCACATCCTCTCTATTATTAACAGTTCATTGTCGTCTGGTTGTGTCCCCCCTGGTCTCAAGAGTGCTGTAGTTCGACCGATTCTAAAGAAACCCTCACTTAATCCTCTGGACCTGAACAATTTCAGACCTATATCAAATCTGCCTTTTTTAGCCAAACTTTTAGAAAAGACTGTTGCCACCCAGCTGACTGAGCACATGAAAAATAACAATATGTTTGAAAAGTTTCAATCCGGCTTTCGCTCACACCACAGTACCGAAACTGCCCTTATAAAAGTCACCAATGACCTGCTCTTAGCCGCTGATACTGGTCTATGTTCAATTTTAATTTTACTTGATTTAAGTTCAGCATTCGATACAGTTGACCACGCCACTCTGTTAAAGTGTCTCAGAAATTTTATTGGCATTACTGACTCTGCATTATCTTGGTTTTCCTCTTACCTCTCATCCCGGTCATTCTCTGTAGTACTTGGAGAGTTTTCATCTTCCTCTGCCCCCCTATCATACGGTGTTCCACAAGGTTCCATCCTTGGACCTATTTTATTTTCCATTTACATGCTTCCCATAGGTCAAATCATTCAAAACCACAATATAAATTTCCATCTATATGCAGACGACACACAACTATACGTCCCGCTGGCTATGAACGACCCTGAATCATTCACTCCCATTTTTAACTGTCTTTCTGACATAAAGGTCTGGATGTCCCAAAATTTTTTAGAACTCAATGAATCAAAAACAGAAATAATTCTATTCGGTCCACCTCAAGTCACTCAAAATCTCTCTTCTCTTGATAGTTTATCCAATCTGGTAAAACCATCTGCCCGTAACCTGGGGATTATTTTAGATTCACAATTTGATTTTAGCCCTCAGATTACAAAGGTTGTCCAATCTTGTTTTTATCAGATTCGTAACATAGCCAAGATCAAACATTTTATTTCCCAGTCTGACCTGGAAAAGGTGATACACGCACTAATTTCTTCCCGGTTGGACTATTGCAATGCACTATACGCAGGTTTAGGTCTGAAGTTGCTCAGTCGTCTCCAGCTGGTCCAAAACTCTGCAGCAAGACTTTTAACAGGCACTAAAAAACATGAACACATCACCCCTATCTTAGCTTCCCTACACTGGTTACCGGTCAATTTTAGAATTGATTTTAAAATCTTATTAATTACTTTTAAAGCCCTCCATGGTGTAGCCCCCACCTATATTTGTGACATGCTCTCCCCCTATGTCCCGGGTCGGTGCCTGCGCTCCTCAGGTCAGAGCCTCCTGACTGTGCCCCCCTCCCGTCTCCTCACTAGAGGAGACCGGGCCTTCTCAGTCAGAGCTCCTAAACTTTGGAACTCTCTGCCTGAGGAGCTCAGGGTAGCCAACACTTTAAGCACTTTTAAAACTAAATTAAAAACTTACTTTTATAGAATGGCTTTCTTATTGTGAATTTGTTTTTAATAATTTTATTGTCTCTTTTGAATTCATGTTTTATTGTTTTACCTTTGTGTATGTGTTCTTAAATGCTGTGAAGCACTTTGTAACTTTGTTTCGAAAAGTGCTATACAAATAAAGTTATTATTATTATTATTATTATTAAAGTTGACCTGCGGACAGATTCTCTCGTCTGAGCTGTAGATTTATGCAGCTGCTTCAGAGTGACCATGGGCCTCGTAGCAGCTTTTCTGAACAGTGCTCTACTTGCTCAATCTATTAGTTTAGGTGGATGGCCATGTGATGTTAGGTTTGCAGTTTTATAACCTAACCCTGCTTTAAACTTCTCCAACTTTACCCTTTACCTGTCTGGTGAGTTCCTTAGTCTTCATGATGCTGTTGTTCTCTAACAAACTGTGAGTAAATTACACAAAGGTGGACTCACTTTACTAACTAGGTGACTTCTGAAGGCAGTTAATTGCAGTGCATTATATTTAGGTCTAATAGAATACAAGGGGTTGAATACAGATGCACACCACACTTCAGATTTATATTCGTATGTGCTACTTTGTGTTGGTCGATCACATAAAATCTCAACAAAATATATTCAAGTTTGTAATTGTTCAAGGGGTATGAATACTTTTTCAAGCCACTGTATTTCTGCATAGCTATTGGTTATTAAATCCCTTGAGTGTATATACTGTATGAGTTCATATGAACAGACATGTCGGACCTTGCTATTTAAAAGCAACGATGAATAGTTATCATTGCTTTTAAGAAGATAAATTAGTGTTTATGTGATTACTGTATTACTGTGATGGATTATATTAGGTAATCATTAGAATGCTTGTATACAGGCCACATCCCGTATTCAAGCATTCTCAAACACAACCCACAACCTCACCAGCAACAAGGATGCTGGTTTGAGCCTCAGCTGGGGAAGGGTTCAAACAGTGACCTTTCTGTGTGGAGTTTGCATGTTCTCCACGTGTATGGGTACTTCAGTGTCCAATGACATGCATGTAAGGTTAACAAGGTCACTCTGAATCCTCCCTGTGAGTGTGGCTAGCGTGAGTGGTTGTTTGTCTCTGTGTTGGCCATACGATGAACTGACACCCTGTCCAGGGTGTACCCTGTCTCTCACCTGCTAATTGCTGGGATAGGCTCCAGCCTCCTGCAACCTTGAATTGAAATAAGAGCTATAGAAAATTAATAAATGAATACTTTCTTGCTGTACCCCTAGTCCACAGCTAGTGGGTCACTCATTAAACTGTATATATCTGTTAAACTCCAGGCTTGCAGTCTAACATGCTGGAAAGTACCCAAATATTTGTCATTGTGTCTCTGTGTGCTGTGAGAGAAACCATGACAGCAGGAGCATTGCTTCACAGCTGTATGACAAGCTGTGCTGTCTCTGCATTTGGGGCCAGTACAACCTGACAGAGGAAACAGAGGAAAAAAAAAAAAAAAAACGCTGCTGCTGTTATGAAGGAAACTTTTGATGCTGTGGTAACTCGGGCGAAGTAGAGATTCGGACTGCAGTCTTCAGTAAGTTCAGCACATCATTTCCAACTTGCACGTGTAACCAAACTTTGGGCATTTAAAAGTAAAGTTAAGCTGGAAACTGAACTGAAGCTGCATACAGGAAGTACTCTGTCTTGTCCATTTACTCGTGGATTATTGGACTTTTACTAATAGATTACTGACAAATTTGTCCTAATGAAAAATTAACATGCATTTTTCTTTTTAAGAAACACTGGTCTTATTACAGCTGCAGACCACAATAATTGTGACATATTTTCATTAATCACATTTTATTTGCAATGTTATGCAGTACAACAAGGTTCAACTACTATTAGATGTCACTTGTAATCTGCTCGTCGCCCCCTCCCCACCCCTTTTATGTTTGCGTACAAATAATATTGCATTGTTAACGTATGTATTTAGCATTTACACCATTTAATGTAGTTAATTTCCCACTAAAGAATTAGATGCTGCTTGTAGCTGAAGAGATTGCTGTACCCTGCTTGACAGAGAAAACATGGATGTTAATGATGGATTAGAAATAAAAGGAGTGTTCAAATTAAAAAGATGAGGTATGCTGGGTTTGTTAGGCTGCTAAAAACAGTTAATACCAATGATCGGTTTGCATCTCCGTCCTCGTCTACTTTGCGTCTGGGTATGAATTTGGACAAACTTTATCTAATCAAAGCGACTCAAATCTGACTGCAAAACCACCAGCAGGGCTAATTTGACATCTACTCTGCTGGAGTAACAACCAGCATATCTATGAAATCCAGGAAATTTCTGTATGAAGATCAATTTTCCCCATGTGGACAGAGTCTGCAGAGAGAACTGACTGCTTTTATTGTTGCTTACTTTGCAGGGAGCCTCACTGGGTCAGATATATCATTTCCCAGCACAGCATGAATGGAGATGAATCACTGCTCCAGCATGAATGTTAAAGCATAACGCACTCTTTCAGCTCTGTGCTCTACACAGGCAAATTCCTTCCATGTCAGTGGCTTCCACTTGCTTGAAGCTGCAGTCATAGATAGATAAGATGTCAGAATCTTGATAGATTTTCTTGCTGCATTTATGTCTTGATGTGATACAGATATATTTTTGGTTTTTCGCACAGCTCTTTTTGTTTCCTGCTGTAATGCTCACCTTTGCTTCTGAAAGATCTAAGCTTTCTTATTGTTTGCTGCATCCTTCTTTTAGGATACAGTATTTCCGTTTAGGGGTGACTCACTAGATCATGTCTGCAGTTTATCCATTAAACATGTCCCATTCACCAAAACAGTAGCTAGGTTTATTGCAACTATAAAGAGAGATTTTATTCACACAGTTACCTTTAAACTTTTCTAATGCAGTTTCAAGGTCTTAGTAGAGATGCAATTGCACTGATAACAGTTTGGTTCTTAATTTTTCTGAGGAAGCAATCAGGCTCTGAGCTCCTTTGGCTGTGCCTTCACACACACATTTGGCATCCGGTGCTCACACACATAATGATTCGTTTCCTTCCAAGAGCATCCACTCCTATTTCTTCCCCAACGTCCAGCTGTAGACTGTGGCTCCAAAAGAGTCTAAATGAAAGACAATTAACACGTGTCACACACAATTATGTTTAGCATCTTTGCCTCTAATTGCTTCCTGCCCAGTGACACAATCCTGGGAGATGTTTCCTCTCATAGTTCCAGACCAAACAGCTTTTGGATCTCAGCCCTTTGCTGTTGTGCTACAGACAGCACAACCTTATAATGTGTGTCTATTTGATAAAATGTTGACAAACTACATTTTTTAAGAAGCAAACTTGCAGAGCTGGAAAAAGTGGTTATTGAATTGTTTGAGCTAAAATATTAAAGTTTACTTAGAAAAACTTTAAAAGTACATTTTTTGTGTGCATGTTTCCTAATGTATGAGCTGTCATCAGTCAACACAATTTGAATTTAAATATGACATTCCCATGTGAGAAAGAATTCCAGGTGTATACCTCCACAACCACATGAATTTATGACTCTCTAACAAACAGTTGTGAGACTGAAAGGTCTGAGACAGTGGTCAGCAACACTGGAGCCCCACACCTAACTGTACCCTCACCATTTCTCCTCACACTGTACACCTCAGACATCCAAAACAACTCTGAGTCCTGTCATCTGCAGAAATACTCTGATGACTCTTCAATTGTGGGGTGTATCAGTGATGGACAAGAAGCTGAATACAAAGAGCTGGTCAGTTAAATTTAATTAAATGTTGCCATTATGATAAGCTTGATCATTTTTGGATTTTTCTCTTAATGAAAAAAATCAAAGTAAGATTTACAGACTAGATAGATAGATAGATAGATAGATAGATAGATAGATAGATAGATAGATAGATAGATAGATAGATAGATAGATAGATAGATATAGATATGTTTGTGGGGGGTTATTTTGTTGTTGTTTTTGCACTGCAGAAGTACAGCATTTGTACACATGCAAACTGCAGCATCTGTTGAGGGTCAACTGAAATTCCTCGTGCTCTAAAGCAGATTTTAATGTCCCAAATTTAGTTGGTGTATGAGAGAGTGACTACTTCATAGAGCAACTCCAAAATTTTATGTAACATTGAGAATATTGATGACACTAACTTTCAGCTAATCTATGGAGAACCTCAGCGCTCTCCCTTAGTTACCATAGAGACTTTAAGCCTCATTTATTCCTATACTGTATATCTCACACCTGTAATTTGGTTCCCTGTGAACATTTGCAGCTCACACAAAGACCTGGGGAACTAAGTGGGAGTGAAACCTCGCCAACGCAGCAGCTCCAAATAGCCCACACCAGATTCCCGAAGGCTCCCCTGCCATCTGCAGCTCAGCGCCCACCAGCAGCCATTGCATGTGCTACAATATGGGTGTGGGGTTAATTAATGAAGCCCTCACACAGAAACGGCAAGCATATGCAGTAATCATTTCATCTGAATTGTAAATTCAAATACTTTGCTAATCTCAGAGTTGCTCAGGAAAAAAACAGAAAAAATATCAGATTTTGTTACAAGCTGTGTCTTATCATCCTTTTGTGTTTAAAGCTGTTAAAATGGCCACATGGATACACAGATGTGTTTCTCTGCAGTGCTGCTGTGCGTGGCCAAGCTGGCAGCCAGTGAAGGTCCCTGTTCCTCCACTCCTGTCAGCTCATCCTCCATCTCTCGCTCATTTTTTTTATTTTTTTGGGATGATGCGCTCCAGCGACAGATGGATCGGACCAGGCACTCTTGTTCCCTCCTGCTGTCAGGACAACCAGCCAAACCCACCACAAAGTTACACTGAGCTTGATTATTAAATTTATTGCAAGGTTAGTGGTCAAAAAAGAGCCATACTCTCTCCTGATGTTTTCGGTCCTTAGTTAATATCCTCACAGAAAAGTAGTTTTTGTTTCCATTTTTAATTGTTTACAGCTACAATTTCACAAATGGAGTTTTAATAATAATTCTTAGTTTTGAAGCAATCACAGTCTCTTGTTTATAATCACACACACACACACAGCCTGAAGCCTTTTTGATTACAGATTCCGCTCATTCAGGTGCATAATATTTCATAGCTAAAGGTCACAGCTGCTTAACACAATCCTGTAATTTTCTCGTCACATTACCATTTCAGTGCTTCATGGAAAAACGCTACCGTTGTTCTGCTTCAGAGGCTGCGAACATAAAATTATGTGTGACGAGACGCTGCAGTGCTTGGTGACCTCAAAGATCAGTGCATGTTGTGCAAAGTAGCAAAGTATAATTCAACAACATACACCCTGTCCACCTGTTGTGCTTTTCCTTATGCTGTAATTGCTGCCTTGGGACAAAAATAGGTTGCTGTGGTGCAATAATTGTCCTCAGTAACTTTGCAGGATATAAAACATCCAGTATGCAAATAAACAATATTTAAGATCTTATAGATTAATTCAAAACTTTAAATAGCATAAAAATAGAAATAAAAAACAAGTGATGAGTGGGCTGTAAGTATTTGTACTGATAGTTACAATTTCTGCATGTGAGTCCGCTTCATCAGCCTGGTGTATTAGCATGCTAATTTTTGAAAATTAGCATGGGACTGTTGACGATGGGAACATATGACTTAAGGTCTATTAAAACTTATTTTTTCATAACCAGTTACAGTAGGTGATTATCTTGAAAGAATTTAGTTGAGCTGTTGTCTTCTACTGATAATGACAAAAAATTTAGTTGTTATCATTCAAAATAAGCTTTAGTATACTACACTTATTACAAATCTTTAGTAAACATTTAATATTCCATAAACTACATGTTACACGTCTTTAGTAAATGTGTAGTAAGTAATCCTTCAGCTAATATTTTAGACATTCACTGGGGCAGTGCACAGTTCCTTTGCAACCTTAGTTATGGATGGATGGATGGATGGATGGATGGGATTTTACCTGATGTTGATGCAATTTGAAGAATCAGAGGATGATTGAGGTTATTTAATTCAGAACATGAATATCAAATTGCATGAAAATACTGTCCCATATTTTTTCCAACTATTGTTATTCAAAATAGAAATCCTTAGATATTTTTATAGCAACTTATAGGATGGAAAAAGATTCTGATACCAGTATAGTTGTAACAATTGTGGTTTCTATGAATAACTGGGAACTAAATCCCCAGTGTCTCTGTTTCACCGGCAGCATCTAATGGATTTTATATGAAATTTTCATTGCAGGGAAACCTTCCCAGTATGAGCCTATGTGCTATGATCTTGTAAAAGAAACAAAACATTAAGAGGATTTAGGGATTATATCCAGTACATGTGGTGACACAGGTCCTTTAAATTGGGGAAATGCATCACATTTGGTCATAATTGCGTGAAAATTCAATGCACTGCATTCAAGTCCCTATCTTATGAAAACAACATTAATTTACTCCACTTGCTCCCAGAGGGTTTCCATGTGGGGAGCTGTGTGCAGACAAATGAGACATACTGAGGTGATATCAATTTGCTGAAGTACAGCTGCTCTTTTATCTGTTTGGTTTCTTCATATTACCTGTTCTTTCAAGTGTGGTTTAGTTTAGTTTTAAACAGTTTTCCTAATAACATTTTCACACATGCTCTGATGCTGTTGGTATGTCAGCAGCTTAGAAGTCATCTTAAATAAAACAAGCTTTCATAAATTTAATTTCCCTGCCCATTATTTCTGTCAGCTGTAAGTTTCAACTGATGTGGTTTCACATCTGCATTTTAATGCATATAAGGGAAGAACATCCAACTAGTTACCCATCATGCTTTTGTCCTTGCATTCCTATCATCTGAAATGACATGTAGGCAGTTAAAAAAAAACATTTAGAAAAAGCAAGATGACGTGTAAATTATAGCCACTTACAGACATGAAGTCCAATGTGTTAATCTTACAGCATATGATACATGTATATGATAGTAATTATCAAGCCATCCAACAATCCTGCAAACCATCTTGTTGAAGGGTTACATATGAGATTCTAGTCGCTGAAATAAAATGGGGCAACTTACCCTTATTGAGCAGAATGCAAACAGAGGGGTGAAACCAGTAGTGGCACTAAGGATGTAATTAAGATTGGGCCAATGTGCTGACTTACAGCTGACTTACAACACTTGTTATTTTTCTGTTAGCATATATGGCATTTTCTCTCTGTCAGTGTGCTGACTTCAAGTACAGCTGTAAAAGTTACATTTAATCCCACCATCAGCTGCAAGTGAACTTGTTTGAAAATATTGTTTTGTTCAACTTGTACAAAGGAGAATACTATAGTGATTTAGCATCATTAAACATTAAAGGTCCCATATTATACACTTTATTCCCAATCTGAGACCATTCATTAATATCTAAATGAAATATTTCCGCCATGGTATGGACAAATCGACCCTCAGTTTGAGTGCAGCGGCTTCTCTTCACCTCCCTCTTTTTAGCAGCTTCAGAAATGTGCCGTTTATGGTGGGCGGAACCCTGGTGGAGCAGCTCAGCTGTTGGCTCCGCCCATCGCATCGCCCGTCATGAGGTGATTGACAGGTTAATATATTTTCAAGCTATCAGACTAATAAGGCCGAAACGATAAAATAACTGCCAGCTCTTACCTCTCCAGCTGTGTCACGGACAGTTGGTATTGAACCTGGCTTCAGCTTCAAACGGTTGGCGAAGCCTGCTTTCCATGCCCCCATGTTGTGGAAACAGTCCTCTTTGAAATGCTGGCCACAGACATGCAAAACCTTTGGAAGTTTTCCGGGTACATTTCCTCCAAAAATAAAATTAATCCACTCAGTCCTCGTGGGTTCAGTGGATGGAAGTAAAAAACGTTTTCGTGTTCATTTATGCAGCCACAAACAGAACAGTGCTTCTGTCGCTTAGCCATGTCCGCTAACGAGGGTTGCCGAAGAGGGAAAAACACTGGGCGCTAGGTGATTTTTAGAGGGCGGGCTTTGAGAGCCGGTAGACGGGTCCATCGCTCTGTGGGGAGTGGTTATTGTCCCTTATGACGTCATAACGTACACGCTTTCAAACAAGCTCATTTCAGCGCTTACTTCCCTAGAGGTGGAGCAGGGGGGAGAGAGAGCGCCTGAAAGAGTTTCACACTTACGGGTCTCCTACACATGCGGGGGGACCAGTATGACTGTTCCAAAACCATTAAAAAGTGAATTTTGCATAATATGGGACCTTTAAAGATGTTTAATAAAATAATCAATTTCAATAATTTCATAAAATTATGATTAGTCAAAATATTTTATACCTCGGTAGCACCACCACACAGATAGCTTTAATCCTAATCTAATGGCTGTGTGGACACCATGAGAATACTCAATTAATTAATTTAATAAATGAATTAATTCAAGCTAGTCAAATCAATCAGTTTCAGGACACTAATAACGTGAATTCTTAAGTCGAAGGGACCCATAACATGACCCAAAGGAGGAGTTCACAATAACCAGACCAGTTTAGGATAAATATGAAATATTTATTACTAGTCTAATCATGCATAAATGAAAATGGGAAAATGAATCAAACATTGTAAAATGCAGAATATGGTGTTCAAACCAGAATCTTATTTCAATGTAATGTGTCAGAATGAATGAAATGTATGCAAGCAATGAAACAAAAGTTATTCGAGCCGACTCACGACCGTTGTGGTGACTGTCCCGGACAAATGAGGAAGTTGGCACAGGGGCTTTGGATCCCGAACGACTCCCAAGAAGGCCAGAAGATCTGTCACGTGGTGGTCCGAAGGTTTGGATCAGGCAGCTCTGCTGATGCGGACTCTCCTGCGGCTCGGCTGGTGGTATCGATGATGGACAGTGAATGGTTTGCAGGAGCAGGCAGGAGAGAACAGTCCAGCTTTGGATCTGTCCAAAAAGAAACTCTGTAGAACTGGTTCTGAAGCGTTTGTCAGCCTGCAGTAACAGGTATCCAAACTAAAGATCAAAATCTAGGATCAATATTAAAAGTCCAGAAGATGCAAACATAACTAAAGAAAAGAGAAGTATCAGCTGGAAAAAGGGAATGAACTACCGAAGTTAATCAGTCAAAAAGGAAAAAAACAATCATGCATCTTGAATGCAGGCCCAAAACTTTAGTATTTGTAGTGATGTTCTTCACATCACTTAACTTAATTTTCCGGCGGCAGATCTCTCTCTCTCTCTCTCTCTCTCTCTCTTGCGTACAGATGAAGTGTCCTGAGAAATCCATGTCTTTACCACCTCTGAGAGAAATCTTAGTGTCTCTGGGAAGGAGCCATGTCTGACGAGGATGTACAACTTCAGGGGAGGTTGAAGACAGACAGACCAACCCCAACTCAACTCGAAGCTAGAACTAAACTCTTTGTTCCAGTGGTGTAGTCTAGTTTATTCTAGTGGGTATATGCTAATTCCCCACCTGCTTGCCTGCTTGGACTGGGGGTTGTTGCTTGCCGTGGTGATCGCCCTTGTCCCAGTGGCTGGGGGTTCTGCACTGCACTCCAACAGCTGTGATGTGGACTCTGGCCTGCCCTGATCTGGGTGGTTGCTGTGCTGGCCTCTGTGGAAATGGGTGGGCTGGCTCTTGGTGTGATCGGATCCCCAAGAAATTGTTTCCTCACAGCGGCGTAAAGCCAGATGTTTATTACTTTTATTATTTTTGTACTAAGAAACAGAAACTGTGGAGTTCTTGTTTGTGTATAATGTAGGGAGGGGGGACGGCTTTCTGCATATATGTGGACGTCTGTGTGACTGTGAGAGAGACAATGATGGGTGTGTTCTTAAATTGCTATGTCATGTAGTGTGTGAAGGCTTGTTTTACTTTAATATGCACAAATTTTTTTTCATCATATAAAGCACTTTGTGTTGCCTTTGGCAAGAAAAACGCTTTATAAATGAAGTTTGATGTGAATTGATTAACAGCTTCACTTTAATTAACCACTGAACAGCCACTGACAGAACAAGACAAATCCATTTTTAATAAATAAAAATTCATGAAAAAATATAGAGGCAGACATTCCACTCTTGGAATAGCTTGAATAATGAGACAACTACACATAACACACAAAAGTTTTTTATTTGATGGTGTACAAGGTGTCCTTATTAATGGACATTTAAGATGACTATGAATTGTCTTCATTTTTATTTAACATTAATAACATGCTAGTATAGCTTTAACTTTGTACATTTAAATAGTTTCTACCAGCTTTAAATGTCCAACATTTACCTAACTTTCCATTTCTCCACTCTTACCAAACATGCCTGTTTTTAAATTCCCCTACCTGACTCTCACTCCACAAGACCGGCCAGTAGGGATGTGCGATACCACTATTTTTTCTTTCGATACGATACCAGGTGATACTAAGGCTAGTATCCCGATACCAATACCGATACTCATACTTTTAGCTGTCCAACTTGAAAAAAATTAGTTTTACAATGAAAACTTGTGATTATAAAAAATGTATTTTATACCTCAGAATAAGAATTAAACAAGCTGCCAGATATCAAACTTTGTTTTTGCTTTAATCAGAGCATGCAACCAACAGGTCAACTGAAAATCTGTGCACATTTAGAAAAAAAAATCTCTCAAAATAGAGAAAATAAGAACAGCTCCTCTGACTTAGATATAATTCTTTTTGGACCAGACTGAGTGGTCTTCAGGTTAGAGCCTGACATAATTTGAACTCGAACCACAACAAAGTTCACATTCTAGATTGACATTTATTTTACATTTATATGTTTTTGTTTAGAAACAACAGAATGTTGACATGATCCCCCGTCAGTCGGTTTCTTCTCTGGCTCACTAACTCTCCTGCCTTGGAAAATATCCTCTCTGAGGGTACAGATGAAGCAGTGATTCCGAGGTACTTGGCTGCAAGTCTGCTTAAGGACGAGAAGGCTTGCTCGTGGCTTTTCCACCAAAGTAATGGGTCCTGGTCCCTTGGAACTGGCTTTTCCTCCATGTAGCGACGCATTTCAATAAGTGCATCAGTACCTGTTGTGCGGTGCTGTTGGGCTGCCAAAACTTGAGAGTCAAAATCAGCCCATATCCCTTTTTTCACTTGGGCAGAGCTGGAAGTAGGTGCAGGACTCCCTAGTGAGGCAGAGCTTGGCCCAGGTGATGAGGCAGCTGCCGGTGGGCCTGCAGAAGACGACTCAGAGGTTAGGTGATAAGTTTCCTGCATTTCAGTGAGGAGGACATGTTTTTCAACATTGTCTTTGTCACGGAATACTAGGTTTTTAAACCTGATATCCAGGAAAGTGCTTGCAGCAAGACTGTAGCAGGTTTCAATCCCATGGAATCTGCATTGAATTTGCAGTCCCAACTCTGCTGACAGAGAGCTACCTTGATGCTCAGTGGCTGCAGCTGCTCTGTGAAGTAGTGACACAAGGGGGATTACTTTTGACACCGAGACATATTCTTCTGGTGAGACCTCTCTTGTCACCTCTTCATAGGGTCTCAAGGCCTTAGCAGTTAGGTGGATCATGGAGAACTCTTCATCATTTAAGCACAGGGAGCTCTTCCCAAGTAGACAAAGGGCTGTGGTCACCGCTTCCCTCTGTTTGTGCAACCTCTCCAACATGTAGAAAACTGAATTCCACCTTGTTTCCACTGATTGGATTAATTTATGCTCTGCACCCTTCAGTTGTTTTTGGATCTGCTTCAGCTTCTCTGTAGCTTTTGCACTATGGTGGAAAAAGGAGACTATGCTACTGCATTTTGTCAAGAGCTGAACAACTTCAGGTACTGCTTTTATGCCATCTTTTATCACTAGGTTTAAGGTGTGAGCAATGCAAGGGTAGTGCTTCCACCCAGCCTTGTGAACTGCAGAAACCATATTAGCACCGTTGTCAGTAACAACAGCTATCACCTTCTGAGTTATGGCCCACTCATCTGTTATTCTTTTCAGCTCTAGACTGATAATGTCTGCTGCGTGCTGACCAGGGAAACAACGAGTTTCCAGAACAAACTCTTGCATTTGCCAGTTGTCAATGAAATGACAAGATACAGTCAAATATGCTTCTGTGGTCCTCGAAGTCCACATATCTGTTGGGAGAACCACACTTTGTGCATGTTGCAGAGCTGCCTTTACGTTGTCTTTACAGCTGTTGTACAAGTCTGTAATTGTGCCTTCCATCATACGTTTACGGCTTGGGATTCTGTAGTGTGGATCAAGAGTCTTAACAAATGCGTTAAATCCTCTGTCCTCTACAATTGATATTGGCTGTAGGTCCTTGGCAATCATTTCTCCCAGACTTCTTGTAATCTCTGCAGCTCTTTGGGAGTCATCTTTGAAATTAAACAGAAATTAAATAATGACATTATTTTTGATGTAAAAGGAAGTCTTTTTATGGTTCATATAACTCACATACAACCAAAAGTAGACTAAATAGCCGCAGTTTTACTTGAAATATACAATTTACAAGTAATAAACTTTAACTATTATACAATTTCAACTTGAAAGTTATACGGATTTGTGTTAAGATGATGGCAGGAATGTGATTGAATGCCAACACTTGGAGGAAACATTTTTATCTAACTAACTAAATAAAATTAAATAAGTAAAATATGCGTTAATGCAAAATTGACACAAACATTCTAGTATTTTTTTGTACATTTATCTCATCTATGTCTTTATGCTTATGATGGTGGGCACTGTGATGTATTCACCATACCTGGGTATAGGCGAATCTTTTGTGACGTCAGTGTTTACCTTTTGCCGCATTGCATCACGGTATTGGGTGGCAAGAAGCTGCATCTGTTAGCTGGATTTCTTTGCGTTTGGAGTTTGAGGGCGATCTACTACATGGTTCACTCGTGTTGTGTGATTGGCTGTACGGCTCGTTGGGGGCCCAACAAAAAGTTTTTCCGCATTCCCACCGAAAAAAGAAGGAAATGGTTACGTGCTATGATACGTGCTTTGATACCTGCAAGCCTCACTGGTACACGCAGCTGTTGTAAGTCCTATCCTGACCGCTGTTTCTACTTTAAACATTAAAGCTGCTACATGACTGCATGTTTCTCCTAGACTGGATTTGAAAGAAAAATTTTGTAAGATGTTATGATCGTTTTTCACGATAGACCAAACGCCATTTAAATTATAGTTAACAGGACCAATAAAATTGAAAAACAGTCATTAGATTTAAAATAAAAAATTCAAAGGCACTGATAAATAAAGCCTTACCCGGCTTTGCAGTCGCAGTGACATGTGATTATTTCACCGGTTTCTTGGGCGATCACCCACGGAAGATGCGAATCACGCTGTGACTCTGCTTGGCCGGGTCTGACCTCCGCTTTGAGCACGACCACTGATTTTTGTTTCACCGAAAAGATTGGCCCAACCTTTCTTGAAACAAAATAGTTATAAGCTTCGAGGCTTTTAAAAGCTTTTAACTTCTCATGGGTGAAGGGTCCAGGGCTTTCAACTAAATAAGAATAAATATCTCCCCAGCACATCTGTGGCCAAGATGCAGGTGAGTCAGACCAGTATTTTTCATCATCCCAGACTTCATATGGGCTTTGTATTTGTTCGATTTTGTCTGCAACACAAATTTTTAGTTTCTCTCTAAACCTCCTCTGGTCTTCGGAGCTTAGCGTACTTATATAATTTGGATTTCGCCCGCTTACTTTCTTGTTTATGCTATCAGGTTCCGCCATCTCAACAGGTCTTCTTGCCACCCAACCACACGCGCATGCGCAAAAAGATGTAAACAAAGATTCGCCTATTGCCTGCTTCTCTGAAGGGCTTCCATTAGAGAGGTCTGCCTCATTTGGACTGCAGGTGTGGGGGCATTTCCCTGCACTCCCCCTCTCTCACTCTCCTCTAACCTCCTCCTCTGCAGGTCATCATACTCTTTTATGTGGTTTACTTTAAGGTGTTTAGAAAGGTTTGTGGTATTGCCACAATGCTTAACACGCTTTGTACATACGTCACATGTAGCTTCATTTGAGCTTACTGGAGTGAAATAGCTCCAAATGATGCTCCTTTTTCGATCTGACATGCTTCTTTCTCCTCCGCTGTGACTGACTGACAAGCGACGGCTGCTGGCGCGTGTGTGGAATGCACGCGCATATCAGTGCGCGAGCTGCCGACCGTGGACAAGTCGGACTGGAAGCGGAAGCCAGACGGAAAAGTATCACTATTTACTTATATAAAATTGATTACAGATTCGGTGTCATAAAAGTATTAATATTTCCTGTAAAAGTGAACTTGGAATCGATATTTTGAAATAAAGATTGATTCTAAAAAACACGTCCCCAGATCGGAAGTATTGATATTCGCGGATCGATACGCACATCCCTACCGGCCAGGTCGAAGTTTCTTTTATGAGCAGGTGCACACAGAGAGAGAGAGAGAACAGTAGTATGAAACCACCACTTTAGTTAGCTAGTTTTATATACACTACCATTCAAAAGTTTAGGGTCACTTCCCTGTTGAATCCCATGGCAAAGTGACCCCAAACTTTTGAACAGTAGTGTAATTTAATAATCACCTGCTGCTTAACACACGAATTCCACTCGCCGGGGCCCCGTTTCAGAAAGTGGGTTGAACAAAAGCGCAACTCTGGGTTGACCAACTCTGAGTTTTCACTAAACCTGCTTTCTGAAACGACAGCGTCAGGCTCTCCTCCCCGCCCGTAAGTGTGTAACTGCAGTGTCCCCCGAATCGACAGTGGAAACAGAACCAGTAGCAACACACTCACTGACACACTGAAACAGTGTGATTTGTTTTTGTTTTCTTTTCATGTTTTTTTCTCTGCATTCCCTCTCCATTAACTACTCGTACCGCCCAAAAAAATCTTCTTCCTCTTCTTTTTCTGCTGCTGCATCTTCTTCTTTCTGTCATCCGCCACTTTTTAATTCGCGGTTGTCTAGCAACCAGCCACCAGGTGTTTAGGAACGCAGGTCAGGATCAGGACAGACGGCCAAGCTGCTTTCTCTCTGCGGCGGCTCAACATCACTTTTGATGGAATTCCTCATGGTCTAAACGAGCCGGCTTCGTGGTTAATTTATGACCAGGAAAGTGAAAGTTATGTCACGAAACATGTTGATACGCATCTTTGAGCATTTCTTAGTGGTTATACGGAAATTTGTGACCTTTTCTAGTGGGTATACGGCGTATACCTGCGTTTCACATAGACTACACCACTGGGTGCCACCAATGTTTTGATCATGCATGCAGACACGTCCATGTTTGTGCAAAGTTACATCAATGTTACGTCTGGAGGAATGACAGCACACAGGAGATCAAACAGAAAAATAATAAAAAACAAGATACTAAATTAAATACTGTTCATTAGTCTTGAATTCCAAGTCAAATCAAGTCTCAAGACCTTTGAGTGCGAGTCCAAGTCAATTCTCACATCACTGGAAATGTTACTTCAATGCGACTCATGTCTGAGTTTGTTGTGGAATTTTATTATCAAAGATCACACACTAAGTGAGAAATAAACAAAGTATTTTTATTAAGAGCTGATCAGGCAATGGGAGTCACACAGTCAAACAGCTTTGGCTGAGCGAGTCCGCAGAGATACACATGGGCTTGGTTAATATAGACTCGCATGACGTGATAGCATCAAGGTCGATGAAGCAAATTCTCAGTACACTGTCTTCAGCCCCTGCTCAACCTGGTACAAAGTTTCTGAAGAATGTTAACAGCGATGTGATAAGAAAGAAGAGCTCATTACTAAATATTTTCTGGGTACAGGTTGTTCTCCTTCCTCAGTGAATCATAAGTCAAGGTTTTTAATAATACAAAGTATAGTCTACAGAATACAAGGGTTATGTATAAATTTTCCATTACAAGTTCCAGACTTGAGTCCTCATCTTTGTGCTTTGGTTCTCAAGTCAAGTGATAAGCAGATGAACATTTAAAGCTCAAAGAATCAATCAGATGATCAGCTTAAACAATGCAGGCAGGAAGGAAGGAAGAAAGAGGAGAAACGGTCCGCAGATATGTCATTTCTGAATATGATTTAGTGAAACAGCCTGATGCAAGTTAATGTTTCTGGTCTTCTGCTACATTGCTATATTATTCAGAGGACAATTGTAATCAGTTTTTAGTCCTCCTTAGCTAACTGCTTTCAGACATCATATAATCCAATTCATTTTACCCTGTTTGTTTGAGTTTGTCACATAAAGAGTTCAGCTCACATGTCAGTCCAGGTGTCGGATTAACTAAGGCAGGGGTTTTGACCAGGGCACAAAACTAGCCAGGACCAACACTGCTTGCTAAGGTAATGGTTTTCAAACTGGGAGTTGGGACCCCCATAGGGGTCTTGAGATAATTTTACATAACCAACATTTATCAAATTGAGTTTTTTTTTTTTTTGTTTGTTTGCTTTTTTGTTTGTTTGTTTGTTTTTTTGAACCAACAAAAACCACTTTCATATTAATGAAGATTCTGACAGTGACAGCTGAATTGAAATCTGTTCCATTTAACATAATAGAAAGAAGCATTACTTCCTGTTTATTAGCTGGCGGTAATTCAATTAAATTACTTCATGGGATATTCCCATAAGCAGTGAACCAACACAAGGAATACGGAGTGGAGTCTGAATACTGAGTGCCAGAGAGATAATTGGTTAACTTTTTAATTTATTAAAGGTCTACCAGCCTGAGTAAGTACAGTTAAGCTTGTCTGCTCTGCTTCCATCTTGTGCTTTCATTCTTCTTTTAAACTGTACTTTTGTTCAACAGGGGATTTTGGTGATTTTTGAAAACAAATGTGTTCAGTGAGGTTTTTGCTACAATGAAGGTTGAATAGTGAAAAATCTAAAATACTAGAAGGAAATGTGATTATATTCCATTCAGAACATAATTTCTTTTTTATAATTTCATGATGCACATCTGAATAAAAAGCGTATAACATATATTATAAAACACTTTGTTCGAACCTGTTTATTGTTAGCTGATAGTAAAGTATTTCACTACGATGAACAGGTGACAAAAGCCGTGGGGAGCGATGATTTCATGACAGGCTCTTCAAAAGTTGATAGCACATGCGGCTCGGCTTCAATAAGTCATTATCGTTGCATCACCTCCCTCAAGTGCCAAACGTGGCCTGGAAAATGTCTCATAGATTGTCAATCTTTGATCAAAGCAGCTACCTAGACTTTAAATAAACTAGGTCACTTCTCACTTGATCTGCAATGTTTACTTGTGGATTTTCTGAAGTATGTTTCACAACCTGAGGATTTTTCTTTTTTTCACTGCACATGAAACATGGCTCCACCTTCCAAAACCATTAGATGATTCTGCTCACATCTACTCCACAGCATTCTTTGATTTCCACTGTGTGTGTGCATGTCTTGTGTTGAAAATGTAAAACCCTGCATGGTGATTTGCATAAGATGGAGGGGCACCACATGCATGCTAATCCTTTGAAGTTCTGGTTGTCTCTTCCCATGGCAATCTGCTTCCATAATAATTATTTGTACTTATGTTAAACTGCACTCATGCCTCATAAAATACATTTTCAGGCACATATGATGATAAATAATAATAATAGTAATAATAATGTCATAATAAGACACATACTGGCCATAGACAGTTTTGGAATATCATTCCTTGGATTTGAATTTTTATGCACCAATTGTCACTTTTATGCGTCATTCTGGTGGACAAGTATTTATTTATGTAAGTGTAAAAGTTCTCTGGATTACTTCACTGCTTTGAAATAGTAATTCACATGGATAGTTTTTTTCAGATATGGGCTTGATGGACTCTTTGGTTTTCTAATTCAGTTAATTTAAGTGTAACCCCTTTATTTAACCTTTAACAGCTCAGGTATTTTCAGCTAAATTTATGCTCATATTCAACATGTTCTTCACATCTAAAGCAGCACATAGGTCTGTTCTGGTAGGATTTTTCTGGATAGTAGTCAGGAAACGACTCAATTACTTACGTCTTCCCATTTTCTCTGTCTTCCAGTGAAATCAACCTGCCTGTTGTGCGCATTGCAAAGATGGAGATCCTGAGCCAGACCTGACTGCGATACACAGTAAATGTGGAGGCACATCTGCCACAAATGATTGACAGGTTGAGCTCAGAACTGATATTAATATTTTAGTAGTTAAAGACACAGCAACTTAGAAGACAGACTTAGCCCTGTCAGAGATATTGTTTCAGCTTTGATATTATAGCAATTTTCTTTTTTCTTTATTTGAAAATTGAAAGCACTCTCTCCCCTTTCCTCCCCTTTCTCCACTTTGCTGACTTCAGGATTATGTCATTGTAGGTGGAAGTCAGACCTTTCAGCATGAGCCAGCCTATTTCCATCTCATAGAAGAGGTGCTATACAGACCACATAACCAGCAACCCTCTCAAGATGATACAACTCTACCTACATTGGGACAATTTTCATCAACTGAGCAGGATGTAGGCGGATTATGTTTCTGAGCATTTGCATGTAAGAGATGTAAGAGGAGCATATCGAGTGGGTTTGTTTTTGAGAAAAAAAGAAAATAGGTCACAAAATTAAATAATCCAACAAAAATCCTTGACTTTTTGAGTGTTTATGAAATAGTCTGCATCACTTTTGGGTACTTTAATTTCCAACTGCAAAGAGATTATCTTATATTTTTGCAGTGATAGAAAATAAAACACATATCGAGTAGAGAGTGCCTATTATGTGGTATGAAAGGATGTTCTCAGTGGATTTCACTTTGACTCAGTGGCAGAGAAAATGCCTCCATCACCTGTCAGGCGAGTACGTTGGGGCAGAGATCTGTACTATGTTTAGCTGAAAGGTGACAGCCCAGAATGGATGAGCTGTCACTGTGATGCCGGCCTGATAGGTTTTGCATTTAAAATGGTAATTCAGCACCAAGCAATATGAGAGAATGTAACCACAGAGGTGAGTCCATGTCTCAAGCTGCTTACTTACACCATTTAATTTCAGGACTACACAGTATATGTAGAGAAAGATTTGATATTTCAGAATGTGAATATAAGGTTGTCTCAGGTGTTGATAGGTGAAAAATAGTTTTAAAATGGACATGACCAAGTGTCATGACTCAGAGAAATATGGATATTAAATGTAACAACAGCTCATATATTCTTAAACTCCATTAATTAATTGTTTTGGTCATTGCAGGGCAACATTAAAAAACTGTAACTGTGACATTAACATACATTGCCTAGCAAATAAACCAAAATGTCCCCACCAAAATAAAAGGTCACACACTAATATTTCATTGTAATGCCTATAAATATAGCACACATTTGCTGTGGCATCGTTTTAATAAGCTCCTGCAATATCACAAGATTTATTTCCATCTACTGTTTGATTAATTTTTCATCAAGATCTTGTGTTGATGGGAGAGTCTGATCACAGCCCAAAGTCTTCTCCCGCACATCCCGAAGATTCTCAATGGAGTTCAGGTCTGGACTCTCTGGTGGCCAATCCATGTGTGAAAATGATGTGTCATGCCCCCTGAACCACTCTTTCACAATTTGAGCCTAATGAATTCTGTCATTGTTATCTTGGAATATATCCGTGCCATCAGGGCAAAAAAAAAAATACGTTCATGGAATAATCTGGTCTTTCCGTATATTCAGGTATCAGCCAGTGTTGTTTTTGGCAGGCATCTCAGTTTTAGTCTTAATTTTAATCTTCAGAACAAAAATGCTTATTAATTTTAGTCACATTTTAGTCATTTCTAAGTTTGATAGTTTTAGTCAAGTTTTAGTCAACGAAAACTAAAAAGGTTTTAGTCTAGTTTTAGTCAAATAAAAAAAGTATTAGTCTTTAAACAAATTACTTTAGGTGAATAATACGTATTAAAAAGTGGAATCAAGGTTGACAGGTTATAACAAGTATTCATAAAATAATTAACCTTAATGCTTTTTCATAATAATCCTTTACCAGACTGATTGGAGACTTTCCCATCAACAGGGATGCAATGCTGCCAGACTATACTTTCTGTTAAGCAGTAACCTATATTTCAACTTTTTTCATTAATTGATGCCCTACTTCATCATACAAAAACGTAACACAAGAAAATAGCTGATCTATAAGTTCAACATATAGCAACACATTGTGAGCTTGTTGTTTGGTTATCATCAATTATTACAAAATTAATTACAAAATTAAAAGGACTGGTTTTAGACTTAGAAGGTTTCCCAACCAACAGCAAACTTACTTAGGGTTAGAATCAGAATCAGAAATACTTTATTAATCCTTTTGGAATTCCTCAGGGAAATTTGTGATGCATTATTATTGCTAAGCATTGCACTGATAAAGTGCTAACTGAGGACTCCATAACTCCAAAAAAGCAATGAGCAATAACATCCTTACTTTGTTAACTGTGGCTTTATTTCTGAGAATTTTCTGAAGTGCAATACTACACCCTGAACACACACATGCCCAAAATCTGAGCAAAGGATGAGGACACATGCTTAACCTGACCTGGTCTGCCAGTGAAATTATGATGGATTATTATGAAGGTAAAAATGTGCCAAAATGAACAAACTTGTAGATTTGACATGAAAACTTGTAGAATAAAATGTGAGAAGTTGCGCATCAAAAATCTGAACTTGTATGTCAAAATTTTCTGCTGTAAAGAAAACTCACACACACGTGAACTGAATTTGAAGTAACAGAGAAAAAATAGTCCATCTGACAAATTATCTTCCATAGTTTACTTGTAATTGAATTTTTTTCCAAGTGTTCATTTTGCTTTACAATCTCAACCTGGCTATTACAACTTCCTGAATCTGCTGCTGCAAGTCACAAATGTGCTCTCGCGAGTCACAGAGTGATAAAAATGTGGCCTGACTTTTGGCTCATTCCTTGCGAGTCTGAAGATGTGAGAGCAGAGGAGGGGGGGGGGCTTCTGGGCTTAACCAATCAGAGTGAATGGTTGTGAGCCCAATATGGGTTATCAATATTTGAGCCAATCAGAGTGAATGGTCGTGAGACCAACGTCTCCAGAGTTTCTCTTGTCGGACCTCTTGGCAGCTATCGCTATGGCGCACCAACCTGCGGTAAGTTACTTCATTAACCATTGTTTTGACTACCCCATTGTGTGTTTTAGGAGTAAACGAACATATGCTCTAACAAAATGTATTAATAATTACATTAAGATCAAGTGAATACGCTCTTTGGTGTGTATGAAAGGTGACTGCTGGCTAGCTGAACAAATCTGAACAGTTCTAACTTATAAATGACCAAAAACTAGCTTCTTACCCTGATGCCCCCATCACTCTGGAACAGGGTAAATCTGGACTCATCAGACCACATGACCTTCCATTAATCCAGGGTCCAATATTTTGCTCCCTACCAAGTCGAAGCCTTTTCACTGGTTAGCCTTAGTGACTAGTGGCTTTCTAATAGTTACACATTTGTTCAGTCCCAAACCTTTCAGTTCCCTTCACAGTGTGGCAATTGGTGGAAATTAGAGCAAGGTGCAAAGAAATTCTGTAAGAATTATTTTTTATTTATACAGGTAGTCCCACTGAAACATGCAGTCTCATTTACGAGAGAGCTCTTTACCTAACCAAATGGTTCCCAAACTTTTTCTGCAACAACAACAATGTGTTGTTTGGCTTCACACTGTCAGATGCTAATATTTTAAGACATTCCACACACTGTGGTCTCTCTTCATTGGGATAGGATAAGGATAATTAAATTAATCACAGTAACATAAATACAAAAGTAAAAAAGTTTTTTTTAACTAAAACTGTTTTGGCGTGAATCCGAGTGATCACCTGATTCTGATGTCACTTCCGCATGTCGGCTACTTAACAGCTGATTGGACGTTGCCTTGGTTTTGACCCAAGCCAAGACGTGGACAGGAGGCGGATGGTAAGTAACCAACAAATACCACGAACCAGTAAAAGATGAGGCAGTTTCATTGCGGTAATAGGACTGTCAGACTTTGACGCGAGTTTGTCCCCATGGGACTAGCCAGATGAGTATGAGGGAGGGGGTGCTTGTGGTACGGGGATAGTGTGTGTGTGTGTGTGTGTGTGTGTGTGTGTGTGTGTGGGTGTGTGTGTGTGTGTGTGTGTGCATGTAAGGACTCAGCAGGGACTGCTGTCAGTGATGAGGCGGCTTAGTCACATTATATGACACTGAATAATCAGAAGTAATTATTGCATACAGAGTTCATGACGGCTCTCCATCCACACAAGCATCAACAAACGGTTGCCACTGAAACCTGCTGCGCATCATCATTAATGTACAGAAAACTGCTACTCACAGAAATAAACTGGAGTACGATACAAAGATTTTGTTTTTTTGTTGGACAAAATTTGTAAAGTTAAATGAGGGTTGCGGATATTATTCAGATAAAACACGGACTGCAGGGTGAATCAAAAGGGCGCAAACAGAAAATCATCGGGATTAAACATCTAAACCAGGGAGACTTCTGGTGAATGATTTGATGTCAACTGATCTTTCAAAAGAAAAAATGAGAGACACCACGTCTGATCAGCGATTTAGTTCAATCTGAACGTGCAGCTGAAGAGGAGAAGCTCAGACTTACTTGGTCTAAACTTGCCAGTGAGCAGGTTAGTCTCACAGAGTCTGTTGCCATGGTAACTGACTCAGAGTCCTGCTGAACTCATTCTGTGATACGGAAAATTCAGATTACTTTAACTCTCTGTGTGAAATAACTAAACCCACTTTCTGGAAATAGGCCCCAGTACACAGTTGCAAGACAACAGAAACCTATCGTTTTACAAAAACTAGCTATCCGAAGCTAACCTGAATATTTACAATCGTCCACACACAGAAGCTCGATCTACACTTGGCATAATTTACCTGCTGTCTTTCAATAAAGAGAAAAGGGAAACTAATTTTCATCCTCTTCCTCTTCCTCCTTCTCCCTCTTTCGCTTCCTATTTAGAGCCCCTGACAGCTTCCATTTTTGTCTGTCCATCTTTATCTCCAGATCGATGACAAGATGATTCAAATGAAAACACTCGCTCTCCAGCGCGCACTCCCTCAAGAACGCGCCAGCGCGTTCCTCCTAGAACACACTGGAGTATCTAGTGGGGAGGGGGGTGTACCTAATGAGTGAGGTGCCTCTGTTATTGACGATGAACATTTATACATGCCCCAAAGCTGTCACATGCAGAAAATGCATATTTGAAATAATTCCCCCATCTCTTTGGCGACTGGGGGGCCCACCCCTCAGTTTGGGAACCACTGACCCAATGTAACATGTATGTCTTTTGGATAAATGGTAACTGGTCTGTATTTGTATGCATTACATTCACCCATTCACACATACATTCACCCACTGATGGCAGAGGCTGCCATGCAAGGCGCTCAACCACGACCCATCAGGAGCAATTTGGGGTTTGATGTCTTGCGCAGGGACACCTTGACATGAGCCTGACAGGCCGAGGATTGAACTACTAGTAACCCTCAGGCTACAAGAAAACCACTCTACCCACTGAACCACGCCACCACCTTTCACCTAATAAATTGTTGATATTGCTTGTTGAACATAAAAAAACCTGTATACTGAATAAAGAATATGGACTAATGCAGAACAATGCTATAACTACTATTAGTTTTATCAATTATTTAAATCAATCAAATTTTATTCATAAATTGTTTCCTAACAATCCTGGTTGATCAAAGTGCTTGACAGAGATAAAAACAAGAATAAAAACCATCATACACTCATAAATTATAAATATCCAAGTTTCTCAAGTGACACCACTTTCATTTGTCAAAGGCTGATCTAATAAAATAGGTTTACAGTCTGGCCTTAAACAGGGACAGGTCCATGATGGTGCATTACCAGCAGCACAGGCTTTTTAGCATCCAAGGACAACAGCACATTGCTCTGTACTTTTAGTAGTACAGAATCTGTTCAGTGGTATGCTCTAAAACCAGATTGGAATTTTTCAAATATGTGATTTTGATCCAAAAATTACTGTAGTTGTATGACTACATTTAATCCATCATGGTTTCCTCTTCTTCTTACTTATTGATGTTTGCATCTGCAAAAACGAACCAAATTACACATTTAAATGATTCAGAAGACAGACAAAATGCCCTATATCCATTTTTGAATATAGGGTATTTTACATGAATGGGCTTGTCATGCAGAAGACCTCTAAAACCTATAAGTTACAGATGAAAGCAAAACAGGGAAACTGACCTTCCACAAGAAGAATCATAACATACACACAGAGGATGAGATGCATCTTGTGTCTTTATGACATTTTGTGCTGATGCTTAGTGTGTCTGATTTGTGAAGCTCACCTGTTTAGCATAGAAGGGACACTAAGATAAAGTGTATTTGAAAAGTGTGTCACAATGACATAGCCTATACCAACTTCTTTCACTGGATTTCAGAATCAAAAAGAAAACCCCAGTGGTCCCTCGCACACAGAAGAGAAAACTGAGTCAGTGAATTTCTACTTTCATTGGCGGTGGCGTCCAATTGATCTGGAATAAGGCTGGGTAATTGCACTTTCCTTTCATGTTGGGTCTATTTGGATTCTGAGACCAATGAGGATTACTCTGCCTCCAGCTAACGCCCACGCTTGGAAGGCTTGCTTGATGTATTAAAAAAAAATACATCAAACACTGCCATTACATAAAACTGTACTTGGTTTAGACAAAGGCAGTGCAATGGAAGGTTGGAGGATTTAGGGTTATTGATAATCAGAGCTTCCATAACCACTGTCATTCACACTGACCCAGAAAACCTGCACTTTAACAGACATCCAGGAAATGTTTTAGTGAATATCCTCTCTTCTTTGGCTCAGAACGTTGCATTTCAGGGTACGACTGGTAGAAAACTGACAGTTATAATGCCACACACGCAAACAAATATAAATAAATGAGAGAGAGAAAGAGTGAAGACAGAAAAACAGAGAAATAACAGCAAGGTGCAAAGAAATTTAAGATTGAACAGCGTCCACTGTTCAATCTTAGCAGACAAGCAGCTGCTGCACCTTAAGGAAACAAAAAACAAACACCTGCATATCTTTAAGAAAATAAAACTGACAATATTCAGAAACACCTATAAAAAGACAGACAATCTGTAGAAAAAAAAAAATCGCCAAACCAGAGGCAGAGGAAGGCCCGGGTTATGCTGCACATTTGTAAAAGTCAGAGAGGATGTCTTAACTTTGCTGTCTTGCACAAATTAAAATCACATTGTTTAAAAAAATAAAATAACTAAAAAGTTTCTCATTGTCTTTTGGGAGCAGTTTCCGGTCCAAAAATCACAATGTTCTGCATGGGTTTTGATAGACAAAGAGAAACATTGGTGTATCTTTCTTAAGTTCCAGACAGAAAGCATCTCTTCATTTTATTAAACTTCTCACTCTCTCCTGATTACATCAGACGCACCGCTGCAGCAGGAAGGGAGACAGGGACGCCATGTTTCTGTGATCAAAGCCAGCAGCCAGCAAAAAAAAAAAAAAAAAAACCTTAACGCGTGATAAAAAAAATAATTAATTATTCATTACGTTGACGCGCATTTCATGCGTCAACTTGCCACACCCTAATATATATATATATATATATATATATATATATATATATATATATATATATATATACATAAAAGAATTGACAGACTTTCTTCTATGGGATGTAGATATTTGTGGGAAATGATGAAGTTAAAATAGCATGAATAAAAATGAACCCAAATAGTGTTTTGTTATTAGACTTCTGTTTTTGTCCATAACAAACACAATGTTCAAGCAAAAGAGTGTCCACATGTGCACCTGGCACCAGGACTCTATAGGTCGCAGTTAGATGACTGACTTTGCAGTCATGTCATTGGACTTGCGACTGCATGTCATGGACACTTGGGTGGAGAGAAGAGTGGAGCTGTCAACTGATCCATCACCTGGTGGTTGTGCCAAAAGAGATGAACCACAAGTGCTTCCCAGGTGCCAAAACATGGTAGCGTACTGCTCTCTAATATATCTAAAGATGGGTCAAATGTAGAGCAGAATTTCCCAGTGGGACTTAAGAAAGTAAAATAATAATTATAACAACAACAACAACAACAATAATAATAATAATAATAATAATAATTTATTATTATTATTACATTTTAGTGGGGGGGTTTCCGATTAAGCCTGGCAGGTCCAAGAGTATTGTGAGAGTTTGCTGGGAATGCCTGATGGAGCCTAGTTCCCTGTCAGAAAAAAACGTCCACCTCTTCCACTACCTCAGCTTCAAGCATGTCCCGGGTGAGGCAGGGGACATTGAGCCTGAATGGGCTGTGTTCTGTCCTTTCCATCCTGAGACAACAACTAGAGCTGTGGCTTAAAGTGGCAGTAAGGGATGTTGTCAAGCTGGATAAGGAGTCCTATGTGAACTTTTTGTACTGTGGGACTCCAGAGGCAGCAGATTATCAGTGGTGATAACTGTTACTGACACAGTTTAATGAGGCCATGCTGCTGGTCAGTTTCAAATGCAGTTTTATCATTATCTGAAAACTTGCGATGCAATGCTGTGATGGACTAGCGACCTGTCCAGATTGCACACTGCCTCTCGCCTGCTAATTGCTTGGTAGACTCCTGCCCCACACCCGCAACTCTGAATTGGACAAAGTGGTATAGAAAATGGATGGTTGGATATTTGAAAAAACAAAACAAAAAACAAACAAACAAAAAAAACAAATCCCACAGATTACAAAACAGATGGGCCAAGATAAGGAATTTTTCCAAGATTGCAGTCTGTTGTCATGACAAGTTTCATCAAAGAAACATAGCATACGTTGTGTTCTTATACTTTTTCCAAAGCAAAAACCAGGTTCCTAAGTCTATCTGCCTCATAATCTTGAATCTGGTTGTTGAAACCATTGGCAATAAAAAATAAATTAGAAAAACTGAAGGAACTGCAGGGTGGATGGAGGTGCTAAAGTGCAGGGACTGTGGTAAATATTGTGTATGATGAATCTCTATTATTGCTTTACACAAACTCCTTGGACTATAACCTTCATCCTTCCCCTATGAAGTGGAAAACTGATGTAATCTTGCTAACAGAATAATAAATGGCAACAACCATGTTCCCCTTTTTGGCATTGCCTTGGTGGAGAAATACATAAATGCAAGGTTAAAAAAAAACAAACACAATAAAGCACAACAAAATTAGTTTCCTGTGTGTAGCTAGCAAGGCAAACTATCCACTGTTTAAGCACAAAAATCTATCAGTTTTTGGATGGAAGCCATTTAATTAAAGCTGCCATGAAAGGAATTGAACAAGATCCAAGGCATAAAACTGCATATGAGCAAAGAAACTTGGAACACAATAATGGCACAGAGGACAGCAGTAGCAGTCAGCTTAGAAAGACAGTAATGAAGCTAATCGTGTAGCATTGTGTAAACTGTCAAAGAACGATAAGGATCTTAATAAGCATTTACTGTGTCTTTTGTATATTTGTACTTAAGTGGCTCTCTGATAGAGGACCAAAAATGCCACATGCATGCCCATTAAAACCACCCGTCATACCAGAACCAAAGAAGGAAAGCAGCATGCAAATGGGCATGCTTACATATTCTACTCCACTAATTGGAAACAAGGAATAAGATATGCTTAGAGTTGTTGATAACCTTAGCAGACGTACCAGTGCTGACCACATGTAAGATGCTGTACTTTTTTTTTCTTTAAAATTACTGAATATGTCTGTAGTTATTTTTATGGAGTAGATCCTGAAATTCTAAGCAAAGGGGTTCCTACTTACCACTTTTGAACAGCTTCACTGCGATTATTGAACAAGATGTTAAAGATATTTTCATTGAGTTACTCAGCCTGAATAATCCAATTCACAGGTATCCATTCTAATATTGACAAATTGTAACCAAAGCTGTTTCACTGGAGATTTTCAGGAGAATATATGGAGCAAGTAATCTGCTGAGCTCTCCAGACCTGGCACTGCCAACAGTCTTATGTTGCTGATTCTGTAATGGGGAAGGGTGTGCTGGAGCCTATCCAAACTGCCATCGAATGAGAGATTTAAGATTAGGCTTAAAACTTTCCTTTTTGATGAAACCTATGGTTAGGACCCTCAGCCAACCTTTTTGTTACGCAGCCATAGGCTGACTCTGCTTGGGGACATCTCACAATGCTCTGCCCTGCACATCTCTTTTTAATCTTTATTTATAGATATGACTTTTTAAAATGAAGTTTCTACTCTCTTTCTTTCTCAACAGGTATCCCTAGTTTAGAACTATTGTTCTTGCTGACCTCTATTTCTATCACCAACTGGTCAAGGCAGATGGCAACCCTTTCTTTGTCTCATTCTGCAGGAGGTTTGGATGAGATTGCGGATTATATGGATTAATTTTATTCATTCATTTGTTAACTTTTCTATACTACATAGTCCAATTCAGGGTCATGGGGAGCTTGAGCCCATACCAGCAATGGGTGAGAGGCAGGGTACACCAGTCCATCGCAGGTCAAACACAGCAGGACAAACAACCATTTACACTCACACTCACTCCTAGGGAGAATTTAGAGTGACCAATTAACCTAACATGCATGTCTGTGGATGGTGGGAGAAAGCCGGAGAACCCGGAGAGAACCCATACATATGAGGGGAGAACTTGCAAGCTCCACACAGAAAGGCTCCTGTTCAAACCCTTTCCCAGCCGAGGCTTGAACCAGCAACCTTCCTGCTGTGAGGCTGCGGTGCTAATCACTACACCAAAATGCATTTATTTTAATTAGGTTATAACTGCATTGCAATGACATGGACTGAAAATTTGTGTTGGAGTGTATGTGCATTTCTTCTTTTTTTATTGGTGGGTAGCAAATAGCTAATAGTGTTGCAACCATTAGCTGTTTGCTAACCACCAATAAAAAAAAATTAAATAAAATTGAGTAGGAATATGCATAAAACAGGTGTAAGTGAGGAGGATATGGGGTGTTTATTTTCCATTCTCTTGTACTTGCAATTATTCCTTGTCAGTAGATCGATTTTTTTCTTGCATGTGATTTAGAAAGGTAAAGAAAGATTTATTTTGCTTTCTAATTGTATTGCGTTTATGCTAGTAACTATGCTGTAGATTTCACTATGCAAACGTTGACAGCTCCATGCCTTTTGGAAAAAAAAATGTTAAATCGATAACATATAGCCTTACTATTTTTTTTTCTTAATTTATGGACAATGTGTGGACATTGATCACAATGGCTCTGAATGTTCAAAGCTTCAAGGACTCTTTAGGGGTCCCGCACCCCAGTTGGGAACCACTGAGCTACAGTAACAGCACTTTAGTGGCCTATGTCATCAACATCTCCACCTAAAAACAAAATTTAACCTATTAGACCATCTATGCACCAAATACAATGTGCAGGTCATGTGTTTACATCTGAGCAGCAGCTACTGTTGTGCAGCTAAGTATCACTTCTCCCCTGCAGATCAGTCGAGTGTCTTTTCAAGGAGCACACGCCTGTTGAGGAAGGCCAGATGGTGTGATCAGCTGGGCTCCTCCGAGCTCAGCATGAATATGGCTTGTCCCCACTCTGATTCCTTTGTCACTTAATGCCTGCTTGGATCTTAGTCAACCTGTGCCAAGCTGGCCAGATCAAAGGGAATATTCAGAAGCTTTTCCTGTGTCAGCCCAGCTTTGAGAAGAATTACAATTTATTTTGTTTAGCTTCTTTTGCACTCTTTGTTTTGACAAAAATAAGAACTGCAGGCTAACCTTGGACTGCTCAATTAATTTCCAGAATGGAGGAAGATGAAATTGCACCTTGATCTTGCCGTTATTTCTTACTTTGCTCTGGCATGGCAGAGCAGTGGCTCGTAAATCTTCTCTTTGTACCAAGACCCCTGGTGAGATGCGGTGAGGTTATCTCATAGCCATCTTACATTACAAATATGCTCGTCAGCTATTTAGTGACATTTCATGATATATTGTATATGTGTCCCAGTGGCTTTTCTCAGGTTGTTTATGTTCAGTTTACAGGAGTGCTGCAGTTCCAAACTTCTCAGAGTTGAAATCCCTGACTGTTCAAGCAATTCTCATAAACAAACAAAGCTGCTGTTTTTGATTTACTTTTAAACTTGGTATTTTCTATTTCCATTACATGGAATGGAAGTAGAAACTAAGATTAATGCTAAAAATTATAATAAATGTGGCTAATAGATTGTATTTATTGAAGTATTTAACACATATGCGGCATGACAAGCCCAGTACATATGTCATTTCTCTTTTATGATGGCAGGACATGGAGGCATCCTGAGGCAAGATGGAAACGATGAGCTTGCTGACTCTATGGATGGATTTGAAAATAAAAACAACATTGATGGAACAACACATGGGCATCACATGAATTGTGCACAGACGTGGCTGGTTTAGAGGTTCTCTGGCCTACTCTGTGTCTGCGTTTCCTCTCTGTCTCCTGTTTTGTGAATTATAATCAGCTTTTTTGTTGCAAGTACTATTTCTCTTGTAGTGTTTATTTATCATTCAGGTGAGAAGGAATCTAGCTCTTCATGGTTCATACCAGTGCATATTTACCCCAAAGTATCTCAAACACAGTAGCTGACAGGTGGTAGAAAGGATTTATACTTCAGCTGTGCAGGGGCAAGTCTAGAAAAGTTTTAAAGGGGGGCCAGGCAGGAGTACTGACCAGGAAAAGGGGGGCACATATAGGACCTTTGTGTTTGTAGCCAGATCATCAGTTTTATCAGTTTCTTTTTCAATATCAGCTGTTTAACTTCTTTTGTCAACATCTGGTTGTTTTATAACAAATATTATCACTGTATGATAATGTGTAGATGGTTGGTGAGATGATGCTGTATGTATTCTTCATTATGATCTAGAACATAGTAGAGATGATGCAGAACAACATATAGAAGTACATTACATGCTACATTTATTTGACTTTTGGACATCTGATATTTACCCAAGGGAAGGTCAGTTAACACTAAATATCTGTAGCATTGGCTTGCAGTAGAAAAGGGCAAATTTCAAGTATAGTCGTGAATGGTGATTAATCACGATTAATTCATTTGTAAGCTGTGATTAATCTGATGGTGATCCAGTTAAAGGTTCAGGTTGAGCAATAACTGAACTTGACTCAACTGTGCATGCTGAAAATGTAGGCTAATGTTCATACACATAGCCTTAGAGCTACGTCTCTCATATAAACTCTTCATTAACAGTTTCTTTAGCATCAGACTGATTTAAACCAGGCTGAGAATTAACAGTTCTGTGGAAACAAATGCCAGCTTCCTTCTATTGTCCAAACACTTTTTTAATGCACAGTGGTTGAGCTTTAAATAGTTTTGTGTATTCGTTCCGTAATCACTCTGTATGGGTGTGTTTTCCTTTTTTCATCCATGCAAAGATCTCTAAAAAAAGAGTTTAAGGTTTTCCATCTCATATAAATGCCTATGCCTTACTGTTGTAAATTGAAATTCATGGTAGCTCACCTTAAAACTCAAAGCACCTGTTTCCTCCTCAACCTGCTCTGACCTGCTACTGTGATTCCTGCATATAAATGACTCATTAATAGGGACATTTTTACAGGAAATGAAGACTAAGATCGTGTACATAATTTAAATATTTTTGGTTACATCTTAGCAACATCAGAAGACATTTAGGGTTGCCATCTGTCTGGAAAAGTATTTTTAAAGCTCTAACCTTATCAAAGAGTGAGGGGAAGCAGTGATATTTAAATGAGGTTAGATGGAAGATGAACTCTGGTCTTCTGCATGTCCATAAATTATCACCACAAATTGTCATTTAAAATGAGTAAACACTTCTTATATGTGAAACTTTCAAAGAATGACTGGTTTAATTCTTCACACCTTTATGGACTGTCGTATTTCAGCTCCCTACCACCATCAAGAAAATGCCTGCTGTCTCTCTGACTTCAGACTGGATCTGAGGAAAGATCACAGTCTAAGGATAACAACTTTTGTGACATGAAGAAATGACAGCAAGTCTTTTTCTCTGCTCACCTTTGGAGGGTGTGATTCCTGTCACAGACCTTGTCCTGAAATGGATCTTGGGCTATAATGAGTATGGGCCACTGGTCACGACGTTACCATCTAACTCCAGGCAAAGTTTCAGAAGAGTGAGAACACTGAGCGTTGTGGCCTCCCTGCCCTTTTTCTTCCAAACTGATGATTAATTAGGCCCCGCAGGTAACAGAATTACCCGGTATCTGAGGAGAAAGCAGGTTGCAGTGGAGATCAATCTCACTGTGGACACTTCTTGACCTTTTGCTAGTTGTTTTGAATTTCACACACTATCTAGACATCTCATTTGTTTGTAAATAGACTAGTCATGTATTTTTCACATGTGCAACGCCTCTCTCTCATTATCGCTACACTTGCAAACCCTAATTAGCTTGCAAAAGGTCAGCTCACCTCTGTGGTACGAAACATTGCAGATACACATCGTTGGTTCTGCTTTAACACACTCACACACCCACTGACTGACTGAAGTGGTAAAAGAAACCAAAGAAAAAAAAATACTTCTGACTCTAATGGGTGAAGACAAATATGGATGAAAACATCACATATAAAAATAAATTATAAAGATTCTCATGATCTGTAAACACATTAATGTTTGCTGTCTTGGTTGGAATGTGTCTCAGGTAATTATAATATAAAAATGATAAAATGCTCCTGTCTGTATTTAAATTAGTTGTATTATAGCACACATGACTCTTTAATCTCCGGCGTCGACTGGTGACCTGTCCAGGGTGAACCCTGCCTTTCGCTTAGCAACAGCTGGGATAGACTCCAGGTCCCCTATGACCCTGAATTAGAATAAGCAGTATAGAAAATAGATGGATGGATAACTATTGAAATAAAAAACCCAGATAACATCTTGTGTTTATATATGTTAGGACTGGGCATGTCAATTGATTAATTAATTAACACTAACAATTGCTTTATCATGCTTTTTCAAACTCCATTGCTCACTGGCTCTGACTAGATCCACATACAGACACATCCTGGGTTACATGAGGGGGGTTAATTGTTTAGGATGACTGTCCTTTTACATCTTAGCCATGGAGAGCATCTGAGTGGACACCTGCTGCTGTTAGGTTAACTGTTTGAAATTTGAACCCAAGTGTAAGTTTGCATGAATGCTTGTTTTTTCTTTTTTGCATCTGTGTTTTTTAATGGACTGGGAACTTGTCCAAAGTGTGCTCTGCCTGAATTGGATACAGAAGGTATGGGAAAATAAGTACTCAACTATTTGTTATCAACTTCTAAAAAATACCTCAAAATTTCATTATCTGTACCACTTTGTCTAATTCAGGGTTGCGGGAAGCTGGAACCTGTCCCAGCAACCTCAAAATCTGAAGTGTGAAAACATTGTTGGAGTTGGAAGATTTTTATTTTATTATTACAAAGGCTGACTAAACATTTAAATAACACAATTACTATACAGCTGGCAACACTTTACTGCACTGCTTTCTTTATTGGATAAAAGGCTCATTAAGTTATCTCACTCATGAATTTTACCTGCGTCTGCAGGTTACAATTATGATCCAACAGTCTGCCTGAGAAAAATATCTTTCTTACAACTGCAGTGGCAAATCGTCTAAGCACATGGCAACAATTTCCTGGGGAAAATGATTAATGCAAGACTAGAGCAACATCCTTGCTGCTGTTTCCATGTCTTTCCCACAGGTGTATTCCTGTCAGAAGCAGAAGTGGTTCACTGGAGAGGATAAGACAGACTTCTTTGTCCCTCTGGGTTGTCTTTATGGTTGAGACTTTTTAATTGCATCAGGAATTCTGCATTTCGGTGAGACATCTAGAACAGAAACTGAAGCACTTTAGTTTCAGCACTGACTCAGCGACTGTTATGCTAATGATATTTAAATAAAGTAATGAAGTGATGGGGCACATGGGAACTTTAACATGAAATCTGAATATGGGGCACTTTTTAATGAAAGAGAACTTTTTTTTTAGTAGTAGTAGTATTCTTGCAGTAGTCTGACAACTAATGGGATACATTCTTATAATTGGTTTTCTGCGTGTCCAAGTCATTCGAGATGACTGCATTTATGGAAGCACTTGGATCATAAAGAATGGAGCTTCCCTCCTTGTTAAAGCCTCCTCTCTCACCTCTGTTCACTGACAAGAAGGAACAATTTGCAAATTGAATTAAAGTCATTTTTCTTTTCTGCACAGTGTTTGTAAAAGACCAGAAATACATGAGTTTCCTTTGGCTTTAACGAGTAATACTTGGCCAGAGTGCAGTGAGCAGGATGATGAATGGTGCTACATATCAAAATTACCACCTCATCCTGCATGTGGATTTGCCCAGAAAGCATTATTGGCCTTTTATTTTTTCTGCCTGTGGGCACATTGCTGTATAAGTATGCTAAAATATAACAAGTGGCTGCAGAACTCAGTGTAAGAAAAATCCTTACACAGATACAAATGTAAACATCATAAATTATGTATGTTTGCAGAGGTGATGCATGACTAAAGAAAAAGAAATCTGAAAAAGTCAAATATGCTAATTGGGTAAAGGTTTTTGTTTAATGTTTTAGCACAATCACACTATTTATATTTAATAAATATAAAATATACGAATTTGCCTGATTTTCTTTTGGTTTTTTCATGAGTATCCATTAATAAGTAAAGTTTTTATTTGTTTGTCCTAAATGAATATAGCTCACCTCATTTTAATGGCTTGGTGTTTAGGTTAACCTACAGTAAGTGCTTCTGTGTATAAACTTCACAAATGTTTCTTATCACTTGAACCAAGAAACCAATAATTGATCCCCTCACACCATTACACCACCAGCGGCAGGGCACCAGGGCTCACTGCTGTGCCTATAATGTCTTCACTGTATAACAACAACCAAATAAAATTTGGTCAACAGCATGAAATAATGCACTTAAAATGACCTGGGCTTTGTCTATATACATACATATTCACACACATAATCCCAATATCTATATCTATTACACACACCCTATACATCTATTACATAAACTCTAAAATACTAAAACTACATAAATAAATTTAAAAAAATCATAGAAAACCCTATTGCATTATTTTCATTTGCCTAAGGCAGTGTTTTGTTTTGTTTTTTTTTAAGTCCAAGTGAAGTTAATTCTGTACTTACCACCAGAATATGGCAGCTAAAATGACATCAGACCAGGGAACATTTTTGATATCTTATATTGTCACGTTTTAGTAAGGTTAAATTGCCTTAACTTCCTCTTAGCTGACAGGAGTAGCATCCAGTGTGGTCTTCTTCTGCAGTAGCACATCTGCTTCAAGGATGGAGGTGTTGTGCTTTCAGAGATGGTATTTTGCATACCTTGGTTGGAGCCAGTGGTTATTTGTTGCCTTTCTATCATCTCCAACCAGTCTGCCTATTCTCTGACCAGACAACTGCTGCTTACTGGGTATTTTCTCTTTTTCAGACCATTTTCTGTAAACCCTAGAGATGGCTGTGTGTGAAAATCCCAGTAGATCAGCAGTTTCAAACACAGTCAGACCAGCCCGTCTGGTACCAACAACCGTGCCACGTTCAAACTCACCTAATTCCATTTTCTTTCTCATTCTAACTTTGAGTTTAAAGTTCTGCAAGTAGTTTTGGCCATGCCCACATGTCTAATGTATTGACTTGCTGCCATGTGACAAGCTATTTGTGTTGATGATCAAGTGAATAGGTGTATCTAATAACATAGCAGGTAAGTGTGTATTCTAATACATATACAGTAACTCAATATATTAACATAATTGCGCTATGTTAGTCTCTACCTGCATTTTACATTTGGAAGTTTAGACAGTAAACCTGTAGTCAGTTTTTCTTGCAACATGTTAGAAAAAAAAGATTTTCTTGGCATAAACTAATTTTCAGACGTGTTTGTATTGTAGCAGATTTCGGCATCACCGAAATAAAGATTGGAACTTTTGTTCAATCCTGACTGAATTAAACATCTTTGAGGATTTCTCCCCTTTCAGACAGACAGTCTCTCTCACTCCCAAAGTGGGGATCTGACTCAGATTTATGACTCGGTTTCCAGTTCCACAAGTCAACAGAGGTCGACTCTCTCCATCCTAGACTGGGGAGTACTTTGTCAAGTTATATACAAGATCTGGGAAATTTTTTAACTTTAATCTTCTGCAATATATCTGCCTTTGTAGTTGACAAACTGAATATTTTATGATCCCAGATGCAACTCCTCATTCAAAATGTCCACTTTGAAACAGTTTCTTTCTAAACTTGTGTTTTTCTTCAACGGATAAAGAAACCCTCCTTTCCTGCAGCTTTCAGCTCTAATGGGCCAGGACATCTGGACACACCAATAAACGTTTATCTTACATACCAAAGAGGGTAATAAAGTGATCTAATGTTTCTCTGTGTCCCAGCACAGAAAGGAAAAAGACTTTGTGTGAAGTAGTAAAAGATTATACTCATTATTTTAGAAGGTTAAGTATATATATATATATATATACATACATATGTTTTGTTTTGATACCATGCGCATATATATAATCATTATAAATTTTTATACAAGCTTTAATTAACAATCTTGATTAATTTGTGATCTGAAACTTTATTACTGTGTTTGTTTGAGATATAACCTTCTCACTATTTATTGTCTTTTTAATGATTCACTGATGATTTTGATGATGTTTCATTTAACGCTTTAATAACTTATATTCACAAAATGTTTAATTTGATACTCTTTACAAAATGATCAGACCAGCCCTCTGTATCTGCTATCTGACCCAAAACCAGCCCACAAGACTGTTTATTGGTCAAGAAAATGATCCCACATCCTTTCATGGGGCGGGTCATCAAACTACCACTTTTTGAACTCAGAACAAAGCAGTGGTGTAGTCTACGTGATATGCAGGTGTGCGCCGTATACCCACTAGAAAAGATCACAAATTTCCGTATAACCCTTAAAAAATGCTCAAAGATGCGTATCAACATGTTTCGTGACATAACTTTCACTTTCCCGGTCATAAATTAGCCACGAAGCCGGCTCGTTTAGACCATGAGGAATTCTGTCAAAAGTGACGTTGAGCCGCCGCAGAGAGAAAGCAGCTTGGCCGTCTGTCCTGATCCTGACCTGCGTTCCTTAATACCTGGTGGCTGGTTGCTAGACAACCGCGAATTAAAGAGAGGCGGATGAGAGGAAGAAGAAGATGCAGCAACAGCAGAAACAGAAGTGGAAGAAGATTTTTTGGGCGGTACGAGTAGTTAATGGAGAGGGAATGCAGAGAAAAAAACATGAAAAGAAAACAAAGTCAAATCACACTGTTTCAGTGTGTCAGTGAGTGTGTTGCTACTGGTTCTGTTTCCACTGTCGATTCGGGGGACACTGCAGTTACACAGTTACCGGCGGGGAGGAGAGCCTGACGCTGTCGTTTCAGAAAGCAGGTTTAGTCAAAACAGAGTTGGTCAACCCAGAGTTGCGCTTTAAACTCAGTTTGTTTAACGCGCTTTCTGAAACGGGGCCCCGGTGAGTAGAATTCATGTGTTAAGCAGCAGGTGATTGGCATTTTATATGACATAAAACTAGCTAACTAAAGTGGTGGTTTCATACTGCTGTTCTCTCTGTGTGTGTGTGTGTGTGTGTGTGTGTGTGTGTGTGTGTGTGTGTGTGTGTGTGTGTGTGTGTGTGTGTGTGTGTGTGCACGTAGAAGAGACTTCGACCTGGCCGGTCTTGTGGAGTGAGAGTCAGGTAGGGGAATTTAAAAACAGGCATCTTTGGTTAGAGTGGAGAAATGGAAAGTTAGGTAAATGTTGGACATTTAAAGCTGGTGGAAACTATTTAAATGTACAAAGTTAATGCATTATTAGCATGTTATTAATGTTAAATAAAAATGAAGACAATTCATAGTCATCTTAAATGTCCATAAATAAGGACACCTTGTACACCATCAAATAAATAACTTATGTGTGTTATGTGTAGTTGTCTCATTATTCAAGCTATTCCAAGAGTGGAATGTCTGCCTCTATATTTTTTCATCAATTTTTTTTTATTGAAAATGGATTTGTCTTGTTCTGTCAGTGGCTGTTCAGTGGTTAATTAAAGTGCAGCTGTTAATCAATTCACATCAAACTTCATTTATAAAGCGTTTTTCTTGCCAAAGGCAACACAAAGTGCTTTATATGATGAAAAAAATGTATGCATATTAAAGTAAAACAAGCCTTCACACACTCTATGACATAGCAATTTAAGAACACACCCATCATTGTCTCTCTCACAGTCACACAGACGTCCACATATATGCAGAAAGCCGTCCCCCCTCCCTACATTATACACAATCAAGAACTCCACAGTTTCTGTTTCTTAGTACAAAAATAAAAAAGTAATAAACATCTGGCTTTACGCCGCTGTGAGGAAACAATATCTTGGGGATCCGATCACACCAAGAGCCAGCCCACCCATTTCCACAGAGGCCAGCACAGCAACCACCCAGATCAGGGCAGGCCAGAGTCCACATCACAGCTGTTGGACTGCAGTGCAGAACCCCCAGCCACTGGGACAAGGGCGATTACCATGGCAACAACCCCCAGTCCAAGCAGGCAAGCAGGGGGGGGTTAGAGTACACCCACTAGACTACACCACTGGTAGCACCTGTGAACACATCTGTTTCTGCAGCGCTGTTGTAACTTTTGGGTATTAAAAACTTTATATTAAAAAGGACAAAGAACAGAGCAAGCAAACGGCAGTGTTTGTGCTATGATATAAAAATCCAGAACTCTGGATCCACCACGTACACTTTCATCCACCTTAAAAAACATCAGGAAAAGTTAATCATCTACTTTCTCCACCTTGTCATCCCTAAGCACCACCTCAACATTCAGTCATCTCCTCCAGTATTTTGGTCTGGTTTGATTCAGCTCTATCAGTGTGTCTTGTGTCGGAAGATGCTGAGTGTGAATTTGATGCTCATGTGTCCTGCGACTCACCCATCTCCCAGTATTAGCTTGTATGGAATTGGTCATGGATGTCATGATTCCTGGAACCCATTTAAGACAAAAACTGAAGTCAAAACTTAGTCAAAACTGAATTTCTCAATGTGAAACACTCTTCCTTTGCTTGTTTTGTCATGGGTTTTGATTTTGGTGTCTTGCTGTTTTTTGTGGGTGCGTTATATTCAATGTGCAGCATAGCTTTCTCCCAAGAAGCAGTTCTGCTGGAGACAGAACTGTTGTGGTTTGAAGAGTCACTCTGTTGCTGAATAAAACCCTTGCTATCTTAGTTTTAAAAGATCCCGGACTTTTTTTCATCATTTTTTGGAATATTTGCACCTCTCTCTTTGTGGCTGGTAGACATCCATCCATAATGAATGTGTGTCTAAATCAGTACAAAAAGCTATTTTTTCTCGTGAATGGACCTGCATATTCCATGCGAATATGATCACTGCCAATGCAGAAAGGCCAGAAACATAGCAGGTCTCCAGCAACAATAACTTTTACGTCCCAGTTGAGAAAGTCAGCTCTGCATTTAACCCATTTCTAGATGTGCTATAGAGAAGTGGACTGCCATGTTTCAGCAGCTAGGGAGCGATTAAGGGCCCATAGTGGTTCCACTCTGTTGTCACAACAGTGACTTGAACCCAAGCTCTCCAGACCCAAGACGGCCTCTGTTACCACAAGGCTACCACAGATAACAGTAGAAATTATAGAAAAAATATAGATGATTTTACAGACAACTGTACTAAGTTTTATTACTTTGCTGAGAGGAGATGCTCAGCTTAGTTAATGGCGATCAGCAGCATTATGAGCCCATTTTCTGTGTATCATCAGAAATGACCAGGGATACACAGATATATCGCCATAGTCTGATCAATCTGTACATAAATAAATCTCCCCTCTGGTATTTTAGCTTACCTGTAATTATCAGCAGAGGTGATTCTTGAGTCTCCTGGGCCTCTAGGCAACATTTCAAAGCAGGCTCCTCCAACCAGTGTCTCCAGCCATCTCTTTAATTATAATATTTTATATTAATAATAAAAAAATTTGAAAAAATATATTTAAAGGCTTAGTTGCTAATACATTAAATTCCTCAAATCCAACTTTTGAATTTTCTTTGGCAACTTCAACTATTTCTCTACCTATATTATTTTCAATTTTAATTTAATTAAACAACAGCAATTTAAATTGGTTCTAATACAGAATATTTAACTATATGCTAAGGCCTGTATTATGACTCTTTAGGATTACATTTACAGCATAATACAGGATGTAAGTAAATAAATGCAGTTTTTAGAAACAAAGTCAACTGAACACATGGAAAATATAACATAAAAAGCACCTACAGAAAACAACTTACTTTTTGCTTTGCCTGTTTTTCATCTTTTTTTGTCAAAGAGAAACGTTCTTGTCATGTTGATAAACTGCCTCCCTCCTGTTTGTTTACATTAGACACACTAGTTGCAGCCGGCAGAGACCATTTAGGTTTTCTCCGGTTCTGCTGCTGTCCATCGCTGTGCACTGCAAACTCTCTACATTGTCACCCGCACTGTGGTGAGTCAAAGTTGGCCAGTACTCAGGGGCTCAAGTATTTGCCTGGCATTCCTGTTTGCAAGCAGTGCCTCACATTGGACATACTGGATACTCACCGCAAGGAGGAGTACACAGCTTGAACAACTTAGACATTGAAATAGGGAAAAGCTCAATCTACTGGTCACATTATATTTCCAGGGCATCAACCCCCCAAACACTTCCAATTTGTTGCCAACTATTATAGACCCACTCAGATGAAAATCATGTTTTTCATGTTGTTTTTTACATGTCCATGTGGCACTTATTTGATGCTAGAGAACATATCTTGTGAAAAATTTGATCAAAATGGCTTTTCTGAGTATTTCTGCATTTAAACCACAGCCATAAGACTGCAGTGCAGGGCCCCAGCCACCTAGACAAGGGTGATCACCTTGGCAACAACCCCCAGACCAAACAGACATGAAGGATCCCCATGAGGAAAACACTAGAGTTAAAAGAAAGATTAAATAACCTTAAGAGACAATGAAAACAGCTAAGAATTAATGAATGATTGAAAATAACAGCTAGCTAGCTAGCAGCATCCTGCCTTTGAAAGAAAAAAAATTACATGATCCCATAATTTACTTTTGTTTTAAATCCATTTCAGGATCCACTTGTAAATTTTCTGACATTATCGTAAAAATCTTTAAGGCATTCCACCATCATGAATGCAACTTTTCCAGCCTCACACTCCAGTAACTGCTCTAAGAAATTACAAGATCAATGTTTAAAAACAGAGGTGAGAGGCTCTTTAATTTATTTAAATATTTTTAGATACAATTTTTATCCAGTATTGTTAATTAGTGAAACTTGTCTGAGTAGTGACAGGTCTTTGTGTGGAAACAAAGCAAAAAAGCAACTTTAAATTAAAAAAGAAAAATGAATAACTGTCCTTCATTCAGTTGCATTGAATAAATGTCAAGAAAATCATTCAAACTGAACGTTTTTTTTAAGAAATTTATCAGATAACAGTTTATTTAGATATCATTTTCTCTTATGCAACAGTTAAAAAAATCATAAGCCACAACTGTAATAAAAATAATAATAATACAGATTTCTCAGAAGGCAATATTCATTATTCTAAAAACAATCTTTTTTGCAGAAAAGTTTCAACCATTTTTGTCTGCCACAGTTCCATTTTAGCCCCGAGAGACATCAGTTAGACATTTTGCCTCTGTAAAATTGTTATTTTTAAAGGAAAAATAAAAAGGAGGATTTTGAACAGAGTTCCAAATCTGCTTTTTTTGAAAGTCTCAGTTTAAATATGTTGCATTAGAGGAAGCTGAGCAGTGATCCGTTCTTAGAGGAGACTTGAATGAGATAATTACAGTAATACATTACATTAAATCATTCAAATGGAAAATCCAGTGTGTGTTTTTTTTACCCTTCTCGCTGCCTCGGCAGGTCAAACTCATTTGATTTGAATAAGAGAGGTTAGATGGATATATGCAGAAACAAACTGCAGCCCACTTTTAAAAGGGGATAAGTTCACATTAACATGTCTACGGTGCATATTAGCGTAATACAGTTCTTGTCAGCCTGTTATTATTGAGGGCAAAATTCAAGAGCATTTTTAATTGCATCTTCATAGCTGCAGTCATTTATTGTCTCCCACTTCCTTGCTTTTGACTTCCAGTGCTGTCATCACTGTGACTCAGCACAGTGTTTTCTGATTTCACTTCAACTTTTCTGTCACTGTAGGTTTGGGTATTTAAAACATGATAAGGGTTAGAAATTACAAAAGAAATCTTTGTATGGTTAGGATAAGGCAAAAATAATGCATTGATAGATTTGAAAATCAAAAGAAAAGTGTGGTTTGCAAATGCTGCCTTTTACAAATATGCACATTAAAACATTACCATTTCACAATTTTTTTTGTCATTATCTTCTCTGCTTTGATATGGCATGTGGTCTGTTTTGCAGCTGCACTGAAGTGACTTTCACAAGGATCAAAAAGTTTAATCATAATTTTACTTAATAGGATTTGCCAAACTTCTTACATAACATTCAGCAATCCCAATAAAAAGCTCTGTGTTTTCCTTCATCTGCTTATGTGGGAGTGGGCGCAGGTTGGTTGGAGCCTCACAATGCATAGGTCAACTTATTTTCCAATCGATTTCAAGTGGTTGCTATGCAACTACATGATTGTTTGCCTGAAGAAAGTAAACGGGCTTTATTCTTTCTCGGCAGTGAAAATGCTGAAATGACATGGAGAGCCAAAAGAAACTTCAGCCAAAATTCAGTACACCAATACTTTCAGTTTAAATATTATCATCTTCTGCTTCTTTGTTCCAGGATCTATGGTAAAAAGAAACTTATTCTATCCAAACAACCAACACCATGTAAATCAAGCTATAATTTCTAGCAGAGCAGTGTTGATGTATACTCACACAGTGAAAGATGGCATTAATTTCTCCACCAATCTGAAAACAAATTTGCATGTAATTAGATTAAGACATCATTTAGATAAATCGAATTTGACATTTTTATAGCATTTTACTTTATTTCTCATACATCTATAATTTATTTTTTAATCCAGATGACAAGTTCAAACATAATCTACCTCCTGCCAGTCTTTGGGATGTATTGCTCTACCATGCCGAGTGTGTGTGGTATAGGTTTGAGACTTGATAAATCAGAAGCTCCTGCTTTTCCAATTCATCATCTTTCATTGTGCGTTCCTTTTTTTCCCCTTTCATATTGTGGGACACTATTAAACCAGCCAATGATAGTAACATCAGTACCTTTGTATAGTCTATATGTGATTTTCTACATTCTTCTGAATGAATCAATTTAATTTCCTACTTTAGAGGCTTTGAATACCGACAGGTGCTAATGAATGGCTCTCATTAGCCAGCAACAGGGTTGCTATTCTATCTCCTCCCTCTGAAAGAGAATATCAGCCAATTACAACCTAATTCTGCCCTCCATACACGGCTGCCGTTTTCTATATTTATATAATCTGTTTATTGAAAGAAGAAGCCAAAGGAAAAGATGCTGCAGTTCTACAAGGAAAGACATTTTAAAAGTTTTCCATAAAACCAAAGCATCCTTGAGTAATGAGGTGAAATTGTGAAAAATGAGCTGAGCACTCCAAGACAAGCTAAAGATTTTTTAGGAGTGTTTAAAACTTAAACACATCTGCAAAGGCATCTGCCTAAGAAAGCTCAATTTACAGATATCATTCTGAACCTAAAGGAAATTAAGTAAATACAGCTGATCTGTTTTCTATTCCACTTACTATCAATCATTAAAATAGCCATAACATCCTTATGTCTTTGATTTGGAGAATAGAAATCACAGAGACCATTTTTTTTTTTTTGTCCCTCTTAACCTCATTCAAGTTACATGGGTAACAGTCTGCACAAAGCTATGTAAAACTTCCTCTCCCTGATACTAAAAGCCATTCCAAAAACAGTCTTTTCCTGTGCCTTCTGGCTCTGCCCTGGGGACCCTTCAAAATCTGTTTTTGATGCAAAGACGTTTATGTTTAACTTTGATTAGGTATGAATCTCATTAATTATTATAAGAGTCTTGTATGTGACATTCATTTGAATACCCAATGCCATACATATGCTTTATACCTTTCTGTATCATTTACATTAAACATATTCCTCAGACAATTTTGGAATTAGGTTAAGACACAAACAATTCTGACAGGAAGCTATCTGCTTTTTCTGTTTTATTAATTACTGCTAGCAGGCAGTGCTTGCAGTAGCTCACTGACTGACCTGGTGATGGGATGCGATGGTATGGGATACACCAAACAAAAAGTATTGAAAGATGCAAATAAATACAAGGAATCACAGGAGACATTATTTTATAGGACTACTTAAGTCTTTTTTTTTTTTTTTTTTTTTTATCAATTCCAGAATTAAAAGTCAGACTTTATTTCTGCAGTGTGCCACTGTATTCTCTGCATTCATGTTGGTTCATGATGATCTCTACTGTATCTCCATCAGTACAAACGAATGAACACTCCTTCGCCGTTTTCTCCGCACTTTTCTATAGGATTGTACCAACAACCTTAGGATCCTGAGGGTTTTTTAATTAAATTACCCAGTTATTGACCTCCTCTTCTGAAGGGCAAACACAATTGTAAGAAACTGAAGCACTTCCTTGTTCTTTATATTCAAGTCTGCAGGACCACGTGCTCGGCTCTCTAAGGTGCTTTGTCTTTTCTGCAAATCCCAACAGGCTGCTGCTTTTCTTTATTCTGCACCTGGTGGATTAAACAACAGCTTAATAGAGCCTCAGGTGACTGAGTTCTGAGAAGAAGACGGGAGTATTCTACCAGCACTGAAGTAAGGAGACTGTTTCCCAGCATTCTTAAGGTCCATTTATGCTCGATGTAGAAGACAGATACACAGAGGGACAGACAGTTTCGTTCGTCTTCTGCGTTGGTTAGGCACGTAGTTTGATCCGTTTTCAGGGAGCTGAGCTATCTGTTGCTTGATGCAGGACACGGAGCAACGTACAAAAGGGAGCATAAATGGGCCTTTAGTGTGTGCTTAAAGGGACCTTGGGAAATAAATTTAGTCTCTTCGGCTCAAATTCTTCATGGAAATTGCTCTCAAATTGTAATATGAAGAAAATTGCTTCATCTGATTCTCAAGGAAACAATTTAATTCAAATCTTTACTCAATGTGCCACAACAGTAAAAGAAAGAAACCCAAAGAAGCAGCTTGATTGATTAATCTATGAGGATTTACTGATTACTACTTTCAGTATTTATATGAAGTTTTGGCATTTACCATGCTTTAAACACTTCACCCCAATCAGCTTCCTCTTGCAGACTTAGTGACTCTGGGACAACAGAGCATCCTGGAGTACATGTTTTCTAGTTATTTCAAAACCATATACAAATCCAAATGGGAGAAGAGGGTTGCAGGATGGTGTTAGTCTGCTGACCCTACTGCAAAATGCCATTCGACTGAAATCCATCTGACCCAACAGTCCCTTTGATTTTCTGCCTTGCACTTACTCATTAACCCTTAAACTGTACTGTCACTTGCAGTTGGTTCAGGTTAAAAGTTAAAAACAAATGGTTTAGATTTAGATAGAAAGACATGGTTATACAGTAAGTTATAATACATATTATATATATATATATATATATATATATATATATATATATATATATATATGTATGTATATATATATGCCTGTATGGCGTATGTGCGTTACACCACATCTGTTTTTGGAGAGAACATTTTACATTATATTATTAGCTCAGGTTTGGAGCAAAAAATACATCTGTGGCTAATGTTTCTCTTTGTTACTCCAAATCAAGTAGAAGAGGCTCAGCATCACATCACTGCATGCTAACGCACATAAAGTCAGCTTTACAGAATCAACTGAGAAAAGTTATAGGGACAACACAAGCTTCATCCACAATGTTAACAGTAGATTTCAGTTCTTTATTGCCCCAAAGCTGTCGCCAGTGTCTCTTAAGGAGGAATTTAAAGGCAGTGTCCAAATAACAAGCTCATAATCTGAATGCAGTTATTTTCTGACAAGTGCACCCTGTCATTTTTAATTTCCATGAATCTGCATTCCCATCCATAACCGTCCCCTTAGACGGATTTAACAACAATGAACAATGTAGAGAATTGAAAGATGTTGAACTGCAGTTGTTATGGTGATTCATGTCATGAATGCTGTCATTTTCTGACATTTTGAGATTGCTATTTCATTTCTGAGTCACTACTCTTTGAGAATTCTGGAAAAGATAGCTAGATGTCCCAATTTAATTGTTGTATTTTATACAGCTGATAATTTACCATTAAAATGGCAGCTGAGCAGAAGATGATAAGAGGGGGGAATCTCTGAGCCATAACTGGTCGAAAGCAGAGTTGTTGAAGAGCATATCAGATGAGATGAGTGATAAACAGATCTATCAGGAGGTGTTCAGATCACGAAGTCAGTGATTTGACATATTTGACTTCTTGTGCACAAGCTGAAGAAGAAGCCTGAGGGGGGATTATTAAAGGCTATGGCTCTCCTCTTTGTTGGGAAACTGAAAGACTCTCCTCCAAAGAATCTAGAATCACAATACACTCATAAATGGCTGGGTGCTGTGCTCCTCCTCCTGTTACTGCACAGGGAATAACATTTTCCTATCACAGTTTTCTGCCTGTACAGCCAATGTGCCACTTACCACCATAATATGCTCCTGGTGAGCACCTTTGTGGATGAAAAGTGACTGTAAATAGGCAGTGATGTAGATCAGTGGTTCCCAACCTGGGGTCCGGGACTCCCCAAGGAGGTCCCCCAAAGAGCACAGGGGGTCCTTAAGCCTTTGAACATTAGAGCCATTCTGATTAATGTCCACAAATTGTCCCTATTTTAAGGGAAAAAAAGTAAGGCTGTATGTTGTTCATTTAACTATGGCTTCATCAAAGGACAGGACTCAACCAGAATACATTATATATGGTGAGAATCTCACTTTTGAAAGCATAAAACCAGCATGGTTTCAGCATAGGGGGGAGAAGGGGGTCCATGGCATTTTAGTTTATGCATGAAGGGGGTCCCTGAGGAAAAAAGGTCAGGAACGACTGACGTAGATACTAAATGAGAACATAATGTGACATGTTAACCCCTTTGGCGCTAGAGTTTTTACAGTTTTAAAGGCATACTATAAATCATAAAAAATGTTGAATACGAAGCAGAGTTTATAATGGCAGTAAAATTACTCTTCAAATGCTGTATTGTGGTATCATAGGTTGGAAGCTGTATTAGATTCCATAACTTTTACTATGAACTATGACTGTCTCAGAGTTGTCATCTCCCACATGTGCTGCTTCAGCTACTTTATTATTATGGACGGATGCACCATGATTTCCAACAGAAGCATCATTTTCACTGTCGGTAGATGACCAATCATCAGCCTTAAGAGGCACATTTTCCTCTCCAGAATCAAAGATGGCTGATTCCTGAGAAAGTATTTCATCATAAAGCATCACAATATGTTGCATGCGTTCTCTGTAATCCACTATGCTTTGAATAGACCGCCCACCCTCCCCTCCTACCAGTTGTGTTACATTGAAGATGCTGACCTGGTGCTTGTCACAATTTTGCGACATTGGTGCTTAGAAAGTTAACTATTAATTTTCTGTTATCATTGCTGTACTTTATCAGCAGTGTTATTTCAGTCAACTCACAGTTTTAATCACTTTGTCTATTTTTTATAACAAAAAATAGACAATAACCAAATTGAGAATAACGTGCAAGGACAAAAACTAAAACAAAATGTATTCACGGTTAAATCAATGAATAAAAAGTAGATAAATATTCACCAAAGACAAGATTCAATCTGACCTAATTTAGTTGTTTGACAAGGTGAAATGAGTTTCAGAGAGATCCAATCAGATTTCATCTCTGTTAAAGAAGAAGGCACACACTTTTAGATCTATACCGAGGAAGATGGCACGACTAGCTTTGATAAGTTCTCATGAATAATTCAACAAAATATCACCACCTGGGAGAAAGAGAGACGACCTAGACACTTTTCACATCTAATTCTTTGCAAACACTCCCCCCCCCCCCCCCCCCCCAATTCTGGGGATCCATCCACACCAGGAACCACCCATGTCCCACAGCTATAAGGCTGCAGTGCAGGGCCCCAGCCACCTACATAAGGACAATCAAAATTAGATGTCAAAATGAATATTGTTAGGCTAAACAGACAGTTAGTGAGCATTCTCTCCAGCTACTGTAATGGTGATGAATCGACTGAAAAAGATATGCTGACAGGGCTCCATAATGGTGACAGACCAAACATACCAAAAATATGGCAGACTATGTGCCGAATGGCAAATTTCTGTCTCGGGAAGTAAAGGACATGTCCCTGTGTTCACCTAAAGGGAGTGACACAACATCTTTCTGCTTCTGTGAGAAATAAATGTACAGAAGTTATACCATGGAGAGACCGGTAACAGAAGTTACTTAGTTATGAGAAGCAGAGACTTTTGCAGCCAAATGTATGCTATGTTGGCAAATAGCTTCCTGCAGTTGGTGTTATAGGTGGGTCTAAAGAGACCAACTACACATGTACCGTCTACATCAGTCTCAGGAGAGGCTGTAATATTTGCACAGCTTAGCTCGTGTGAACAACTCTGTGATGCTGCAAATTGGTTCAGCAAAGTCAGGCCTTTTCCTCCATCATGTGTGTGTATGTTTTGAATCTGTGTTTGGAGGGTGGAGTACAGTTGTCATAGGGATAAGACCAGGGCTTTTGGGAGATGCTCCTTAGAGCACAATTAACCCCTAGCCATTGTGTTGACACCATCAGTAATCTAATTTAGACCTGGCAAGGATCAGTCAGCTAATTTTGACTTTGTTGTTAAGTTACTAGCAAACACAAAACAATTTCACATTTGTTGTTTGTAACAGTGACATGAGCCATATTTTATCAGTCATTGAAATCAGCTTTTAACAGTGACCCAGTGGCAGGTTACATTTGCACGTTTTGGTATGACATTTGCTTGTTCAGTACAAAACAACCTAAAAGATGCTGAATGTATGAGTAGAATAATTTTTTTATTGATTTAAATTCAATCAAATAAAACCTCAACAAATCTCTGCCAACACCAAGTTCAATTGCTCAACAATAGGGTAACGGCTTTTGGTGGAGGCAGAGTGAAAATGTGGAGCAGCATCTCCTGTCATTGGAGAAATTAGCCTTGTCATCACTGGGGGTAATTTCATTGCAGAGAGATATTGAGATGATATTCTGTAACCAGTCCCATATTTCCACAGTCTGGCACCAAACTATCTTACAAAATGGCAAAGTTCACCTTCAAAAGTGGGTGATGCTTTTGTTAGGAATCCACCTAACAACAAATTTCTGTTTTTGTGGTACATGTAAATTGATCTAGCATTGAAGAAGTTGTCTAAAATTAATGAAAGGTCCCATCATTTAATGTGTTAAATTTAATGCTAAATTAAATGATTGTGTTTTTGTCTTAATGTAAAAACAGCCTTATATGGTTATATTTACTTTTTGGGATCTAATGGTTTCTTCTTTCTGAAGTTGAATGATTATTTTTGTGCCACCTTTGTGTTACAGTTGATGAGTTATTGACCTTTCCTTTTTCCACTGGTGTCTCTGCCCTGCATCACAGACCAGTAATAACCTAAAGCGGCAATAACACCAGAACCATAAAGGGCCAGAATCTGAAGGAAATGAAAAGAAATAAATAACATTAAATATAAAAGTCTAAAGGATCATAGTTCTGCAAGCCTGCAAGGTTTTTCATCTCTGAGATGAAATTTTCACAAACAGAGTCAGTTGTGCTGAATGTAACGTCACATTGTCTTCATCTACTGATTGTAATTTGATAATGACAAAACTTGGAGAGTCTATCTTTATAGAACTGACACCCAGACAAAGTGAAACACTGAAATGAGTGTAGCTCTGCAGACTTTGATTTTTCAGTCACAGCAAGAGAAGAGAAGGACGGGGAGGCTGCTGTGAAAACCAGCAGTATTGGGGAAATCACACAGCACTTGGCTGCTCTCAGTGTCATTCCACCCGGCTGTCTAGACACATCAAGAGAATTGGGCACTGGAGCTCAGAAAACAGTCATGCAACTTACCATTCATCTCCTCACCTCCTGCTGGCACCCAACCTCATCTGCTGGGCCACTCAGTACAAAAACCTTGTTTATCCATAATGCTGCCTCAGGCCTCCCTGATCTGCTGTAACCCCACAGCTGTCAGAATTGATGAATGATATTAAAGGCCTTTTTTAAGGATAGAGTACTCCAGTGGTGCCCTGTATGTAATGTTTAATATTGATACTTTTATTAAATATGAATAAATGCCCATAGACATTTATTAATAATGGCTTAAAACTACTTGCTCCTACCAAAACCCAACGGTGGAATGGTGGATGATTTCAGTTCTTTTCTGTGCTACAGATACTGTAATTCCAAATATTTCTCACCATTACACAAAACATGAAGTTCTTGCTCATCCATTACCACAGTAAGCCCTGCTTCTTTTCTTTTCCATTTTTATTATTGAGCTGCTGCTTTTACAACAACGCACTTTGCCGGCAGCATCTTTATAACATTTTTGTTCAACAGTGAATTTGTTAAAATTATGTCTTTATGTAACCATGTTTCATTAATTAGTGAAATATGATTTCTGAAAAATACTGACAGGAAATTCACCTGAAAAAAATTTCAAGGACTAAAGTCTCAGAGGGAGGCAGAATAGTTGTTCCATGCATTTATTATCAGTAGCTTTGATTATTATAACAGTGTGCATTTACTGGTTCGTCAAAAAGGTCAATGAGACATCTGCGACTCTGCAGGTCTTTACACTGGCTTCTGTCAGAGCTGATTCTACAATCCTGCTGTTGATTTATAAAGCTTGGATTAAGGCATTGGTGTCAAACTCAAATACACATTGGGCCAAAATGAAAAAAATGAGGCCTGGACTGGTTCAATATTAAAAACTCTTTTAAATTACCTTATTGAACCTGGAACTAACAGAGGCTATTAGTTACTGTCTATTAAACAACATTAATCTTTAAATAAATGGGGAAAAAAATTTTCAAATCTGTTACATTTATTTCTTATGACTCTGTATGCCATTTTTCTTTTTCAGAGTAATTTCAAGGGAAAACATTTTCTATAAGCAAACAACAGCCAAAAATAATGTCCTCATTTGAAAAATTAAATGTCCTGTAATAGCAAGTGAAAAAATGAAAAAAACTATCATGTAATAACGTGATACGGTCCCAAAATTTTTTAGTTTATTTATTTATTTATTATTATTAATAGGGTGGCAGCGCTACACTTCCATACTGCTGTTAATGTTCTATCAAATGAAACCTTAATAACTTCCTATTTGCCACAGTGCTAGGTTCAGACATGGTGCTATGGGCGGGGCCCCAGTGGGCAAGGCCCGCCCTTTCACAAATCAGGCCCTCTCTTCCAGGAACTAGCCTTTTTATTTTTGTATACTTTTAAATATCATTTTAATTTACTTTCCAGCTATTTTACAGTGGTTATAAATCATCACAAATAGAATCTGTTCCCATGTGCTCCTTCTGCGTTGAGAAAACTGATGTTTTGAGAGATTTAAAAGTTGTGTATGTCTATAAATCTATGTGCAAATATAATCATCAAACCTTGCAATAACTTAAAGGACGTGTTATGTTCTGTAAATTATTGCAATATTTGGCACAAAGTTATTGGCTAGCTTTAGTGAAGTTGTAGTCTAATAGACTTACACCTTTGGACAGCGAACATAAGAAAATGGTTCAACAATACCATGAAGAAAGGAATGTGTTGCAAGAATCAACTACTTCCAACAGCTTGGATGATTCCAGCAACATGGCGAGACCTAGCAGGATAGCATCCGCAGCCGCAACCACAGGTGTGCATCCCTCCTCGTCCTCTGGAGACATTGACTTCAGCTGGATTAAACTCGGTCCGACTCATGCTTACCATGAGTAGTAAGTCACAGTTTTACTATCAGTATTTTGGCATGTTAGGTTTTTTTTTCTGCTGCAGATGTTTCCTTCATGTTTCAAGTGAGTTGCACAATATTAAACAAGATCAGTTTGGTTGAGCTAGAAACCTTTCTCTAAATTTAAGTTATAGAGCAACTGTACAGGTTTGTTACTGTGCGTTCTTCCATGGTTCCTCTTTGACTGGATGCACAAGTTTGTTGAGTGGTAAAGGCATAATGAAAACATCTGCATTGAGCATCTGTGTTTTTCTGTGTGAAATTTGATCAGTGTTGCTGAATGCAAGTTTCATAATATCGCTGTTTAGGTTCTTAATTGATCTTGGCCTCAGATAGTCTGTCATTTCATTATAGTAAGTAAAATGATTATTGGTTGAGATTATTAGACTGACCTTGCAATTCATGAAAATTAAATGCCTAACATAAAAAGTTAAATTTTCTGCTAGGCTCTATCTGTTGGTCATAGCTGATATCAGCTGGTTCCAATTTCAGGCTAAATGTCGGCAAAAGATGTTTTTTTTTTTAAAGAGTAGATGAAAATAACTTGCCTTACTTACCTTAACTTAACTTTTTTTATATCTAATCTGCTTCGATATGGGTCAAATATTGAATTATTAATCTAGTTATTAATCTAATTAATGAGCGCCCAAATCTAAATTTGGATTCTTATAAATTCAAACTTCACTTGATAAATAGGGCCTACTCATAATGATGAATTGCCTGACTTGTTTCTGTGTCCTGGCAGTGGGACCGGCAATTTTTTTTTTTTTTAAACCATTTTACTGTAGATATCATTGTCAGATGTTGTTTTATAGCATTTTTTATATCAAGTACTTTGAACTGCCTTATTTTGTTTTTCCTTTTACTGAAAAATGATCTTTGTCTTGTTCATCTCTGTCTCAGAAAAAGTAGCACAAGTTAACTTTGATCTTGTTCTTTTTATTGGAAGCTTTTTAGTCAAAGAATGAGGTTAGTAAGTAGAAAATAGGTTCACCTGCTCCACACATAGTACACAATGACTTTAATGTGCATGCATGTCTGGACCAGCAGCATTTCTAATACAACATGTACATTCCTGCAACTGTTGTTGCTCTGCAGTGTCCTGAAGCTGAGAAGCTTAACTTCATAACTTTTACTTTTGCTGGTTGTTTTTGTTTGCAGTTCGTGGAGCTTGATGTGTCTCAATGATGGATCATTGGCTTCTGCCCCTAGAAGTTCTGGCTTACTGTCTAGTGGTGATGGTAGACTGGATCCTCGTGTCTGGCCACAATACCTTTTATATTGATTTATAAAGGTTTTAAATCAAAGAATTCCATTCAATTCTATATGATTTAATTCAAGTCTATTTGTAAAGCACCAATTAACAGCAAAGCGTTTTCAAGGCACTTTTAAAGATACAGTCCAATTCAATCGAATTAATTGTAGTCTAGTTATGATCCAGATTTTTTAAAAAACATATGATGCACATTACTCCAATTTATTTTCGTTAATGTCAGCCAATTAATAAAACATAACCTTTGTAAAGAAACCAATGGATTGCATCAAATCCTCGATTCAGTCCCCCCTATCCTGAGCATGCATGGGGTGACAGTAAAGAGGAAAAACATCCTTTTAGCTAAAAGTAAAACCCCTAGCAGAAGTTGACTCAGGACGTTGAAGCAGCTGTCTGCTTCAACCGGTTGGGGATGGATATGACAGGAAAGATGGCCAACTCACACCCAAACTCTAAGCCAGGGAAACTTGTTGAGAAATAAAAAGAGAAGCACAAGGTAATACGAACAATGTCATATATTTATACATAGAAAACAAAGAGCAAAGAGAGAAAAGTGCAGGGAAGTGTTCATTACATCACCCCAGTGCCATTTCAGTGACTCATGCTCATAGACTTCAGTGAATTGGATTCTTGTTTCCCCTGCTGTGTAATAACAGCACCATGTGGGAAAACACCAGCAATAAAAAATAAAAAACACATTCTCAGTTTCCACACCAGACTTTGTTAATGAGCTCATAATATGGTTTTCCTCTTCTCATTTTACACATCTGAGCTCCCCACCCACAGACACTGACTGAAATAGCTGCCATCTAATGGTCCTGAGAAAACAAACAACTCATTGCTTCCTATTGTCTCATGAGGGCAGCAACAGCAAATAAAGTTGGACTATTTGCACCAGAAGTGGCCACTGATCCAAAATGAATTCATGTTTATAATTTCAAATAAAGCATCAGTGGTACTTTAGGGAGAATTAACGTAGTCCATTTATGTTTAATGTCATGCATATAATCATTAAAAGTCTGTTTGTTCTGCTGCTAGGAATAAGCTTAACTCCATTTTTATGAGAGTTATTGAATAGTCTTACAATTTTAACACAAATGCACAGTTAATTAGTCATGTGGAGTTTTGTTTTTTTTTCATTTTTAATGTTTTCTGTTTGAACAAGCGTCTGACTAAAACATTAAAAATGGCAACACAGCTGTTAATTCAACCGGACGTCTGATTTTCTCAAGCTCAGTTTATTCCCTGAAACTAATTTTACACTTTGAAATTCATTAATAACTTTAGGTTTTTCAACTGAAGTTTATTAATGTCAGAGGTACTTTCATTTTTAAGCCAAAACACCTTAGAAAGAATTTAAGAATCTATTAACATGTTATTTTTCCCTTATCATTATTTGGTATTCTCCATTTAATATCATGCTGCAAAACCCACTTACACCTATTAACCAACCACACATCCAAGACTTGAAATCACATTATAGGAACAGCAGTTAAATCCTCCTTTATGCAGCACGAAGCAGCAAAGTGAATGAATTTTTTTGGCTTCTTATATATTGGATGTTAAATGAGACACCATACATTTTCAAAACCGTGTACAATAATAGAAGGACATACAGATTTTTGTCATATTGTAGTAAACAATATGAAAACCTCTGAAATATTAAGAATGTGAAAAGTACCTGGATGGTGGACTAAGTTTGTAATATCTAATATGCATCCAACCAGTCTGCATTGCATACTGTTATTCATAATGGAATCTGCTGCATCAGGTCTCAAAATTTGAAAAAAAAATAAATTTGATTCATTTAGTCATTAAATCAAATGAAATAAAATTTTATTTGTAAAGCACTTTTCATACAAAAAGTAGCACAAAGTGCTTTACCAATTATTATTACAGTATTACAGCTAAATGGCACATCTGACTAATTCTAGTGTTTTATTTGTTTGCCAGTCCTGTCAGGTAAGAATGACAGTTACATTTTTATCTAGGTGCATTAAACAACGTAAATACAGTTACATTGCTGTTTAATTACAGATTTTTAAACTGAAATATAGCTAAACATGCCATAGCATACTATGAAATGTACCACTTAAAAGCATGCACAGTTTGTGCAAGCAACAACCTTAGTATGCAGTATTACTATTAAATAGCATAAAACGTGATCATTTTCATACAGATGGTTTAGAAAACAACCATATCCTGCTTTTTCTTTGCTTTCCTTTGGCTGCTGGGTTTGTTTTTCTATTTCTATTTTAAGTTAGGGTTAGGGGTTGGGCTGCTAAAGTAAGGTTCTTTAGAGTGTAGATATCTACTTCAAGTAGCTGAATTGAATTAGTACTTCTCCCCAGCCACTTCTTCCAGCTCATCCTGGGTGATCCCGAGGCAATCCCAGGCCAGGCGAGAGACGTAGTCTCTCCAGCTCGTCCTGGGTTTTCCATGGGGCAATGGTCCCTCCCAGAAAATCGAGCTTCTCATCCTATCTCAAAGGGAGAGTCCAGCCGAAATGATTCGGAAACTCATTTCCTCTGCTTGTATTTGCAATTTCATTCTTTCACTCACTACCTACACCTTAGGTAAGGGTAGGAACGTAGACTGACCAGTAAATCGAGTGTTGCTTTATTGCTCAGCTCCTTCTTCACTACAACAGACCAATGCAGATTCCACACCTGCCAATCTCCCGCTACGTTATTCCCTCACTGTTTTACAAGGCCCTGTACTTGAAGTCCTCCACTTGGGAACTTATTCCTGATCTGGAGAGGACACTCCACCCTTTTCTGGTTGATGCCCATGGTCTCGGATTTGAGGTGCTGATTCTAAGCCCAACCACTGCACACTCAGCTGCAAGCTGCAAGAGATGGAGATCATTGCTCTGATGAAGCCAGCAGAACCACATCATCTGCAGAATTGGATGTGGAGACTGTTAGAAAGTACAAGTACCTTTGCCTGGTGATGAATGACAAGTTCAGCTGGTTCAGTTACACCAACCATCTCTACAGGAAAAGTCAGAATCGGCTGTATTTCCTAAGGAGATGGCATTGTTCAAAATCTGTAACAAGCTGCTGGGATGTTTGACCAGCCAGCAGTGAGCTCTTTGGTTTTTACGCTGCGCTGTAAAAGGTAATGCAGAAACTTGACATTCCCGAAGGGAACCCTCTAAAGGGATCAATAAAGTTTCTATAGATCTAAAAAGCAGAGACCCAATCCTGAGGCCACCAAACAGACTCCCTCAATGTTCTCATTAGGCAAGGCAAGGCAGTTTATTTGTAGAGCACATTTCATGTACAGGACAATTCAAGTGTGTTACATAAAACAAAGGCATTACAGATATTTAGAAATAGTAAAAGGCATCAACACATAATCACAAAATAAATAATAAATTACATTAAAATAAATAAAAGCAAGATAAGTTAAAAAAAAAAAAAAAAAAAGTTAACATGCAGATTTCATGCATAGGCGCATGAGAAAAGAAATCAATCAATCAATCAATCAATCTTTATTTATATAGCACTTTTCATACAAGAATGCAGCACAAAGTGCTTTCCATGGTTAAAACAACCCCCCTCCCCCACCCCCACAGATAACCCCCTCCCTGAGGAAACACTATCACAGGGAGCCGTCTGCACAGGGAGCCGCCCACCGGCCACGACCGCCAGGACACCGACCCAGGGCACACGGCCAATTGAGAGGCAGAGGAGCCACCCAACTAGACCGAAAGAACCCGCAGGACAAATGTTTTTAACCTGGATTTAAAAATGTCTACATTTGGTGAAAGTTTAATCTCCACTGGCAGTTTGTTCCACTTGTTTGCAGCATAACAGCTAAATGCTGCTTCTCCATGTTTAGTCTGGAGTCTGGTTTGGACTAGTTGACCAGAGTCTTTGGATCTAAGAGCTCTGCTAGGTTTATATTCTCTGAACATATCACAGATGTATTTTGGGCCTAAACTATTCTGGGATTTGTAAACAATCAGAGTGGTTTTAAAATCTATTCTGTGACCGACTGGAAGCCAGTGTAAAGATTTCAAAACTGGTGTGATGTGGTCAGGTCTCTTAGTCCTGGTTAAAACTCTAGCAGCAACATTTTTGATGAGCTGCAGATGCTTAATGCTCTTTTTAGGAAGTCCTGTTAAAAGACCATTACAGTAATCCAGCCTACTGGAGATGAATGCATGGATGAGTTTCTCTTGGTCTTTCTGGGAGACTAAACTTTTAATTTTGTTGATGTTTATGGGCTGGTAAAAAGCTTCTTAGTGAAGCTTTGATGTGGCTGATGAAGGTCAGGTCTGAGTCTATCAACACTCCAAGGTTACAAACTTGGTCGGTGATTTTAAGAGCCCGAGTCTCCAGGTGTTTGCCAATGCTGACCCTCTTCTCATTGCTACCAAACAGAATAATCTCAGTTTTGTCTTTGTTTAATTGTAGAAAATTCTCCCTCATCCAGGTGTTTATTTGCTCCAGACACTGACACAATAAGTCTATTGGACTGCAGTCATCTGGTGACAGAGACACATAAAGTTGTGTATCATCTGCATAACTTTGATAATTAATGCTATAGTTCTGTAATATTTGACCCAGAGGGAGCATATACAAGTTGAACAGAAGAGGTCCAAGGACTGATCCCTTGGGGGACTCCACAAGTCATGGCCACTCGCTCGGATTCATAGCTGCCGATCGTAACAAAATAATTCCAGCCTTCTAAATAGGACCTGAACCACTCCAGAAAGTCCAACCCAGTTTTCCAGCCTAGCACAAAGCACAGGGATCAAATTGCTGGAAAAAACTGCACTGTTGTGTATTTAAGCAAACTGATGCTTTTTTAGCTTAAAGTTGCTTAATTATTATTTTTTTTTATATATTTACTGCCAGTTTCCAGTTGATGTGAATCCAGGATGTAGTTTAAGATGAATCTAACCCTTAAAAGTACACACTTCAAGCTTTGAAACACTGTTCTTTGTGTTGTGTTTGCGAGCCATGCAACTACAGCCCTGTACATTTCTGTTAAAGAACGAGGAAGACCTAAATATTAAGCCACACTGGCCACTAACTGAATATATCTGAGGCCTTAGTGTGAGCAGATGTAAACCTGAGGCTCTGCCACCGACTGCCTGACATTTAACATCTGCCACTACACTAGAAGGCAGCTGGTGGTGTCAAATGGTCTTTTGGATTGATAGTTTTTTGTGTGTTTTTTTTTTTTGTTTTTTTTTTTTTTCACAGCACAAAAATCCAAAAGTTTGCTATGCTCCTATAGTAGACAAGTTAGCATTTTTAGGTGGATTAGAGTGACCAGAATTCAGTTGGTAGAGGAGAGGAGATTTAGTATTGTCTACATTAATCAACTTTTATTTATTTTTGAACAATGATTACATAAATTGTAGGGCTAAATTTGTGTTTTTCTGTTCATTGTTTGTCCCTTTATAAAGGAATTATGTAATTAATATATATATATATATATATATATATATATACATATATATATATTCTATGAAAACACAACTGACAACTATCTTATTTAAATATATTTAAATGTAATATTCCTGCAAACCCCACACTGTGTCTACTAGGTGACTTGGGTGACATTAATATGGCAATAATCTCTGCACATATGATACGCACAACATTATGCATCGCAAAGAAAACTATCCTTGTGAACTGGAAAACCAAATAATTTGTGTATTTAGCAGTTTAGGAATCTTTTAGTAGACCACATCAGTAGTGAGACAATGTCTGCCTCCTCAAAGAATCATTTAGCTGAATCTCATTCCCTCTGGTCCTCTGTGCTTAGCTCCATCACTTATTGTAGGTGGAGCACTGTGACCTCGTCGTTTTAGGGGTTGGTAAATGGCTGGGAGTGACTGGTGGTTGCGGGTTCTTTGTGGTTTCCCGTGGTGCAGGACCGGGCTGCTCTGCAGTGGGGGCGGCTCTGGGTCCGGCCCTGTCGGGGCTGTGGGGGCCAGCGGTTGGGGTTGCCTCGTGGCGGGGGGGAGGCCACTGGTGGTGCCTGGGTCGGTGGGCGTTGGCCCTGGGCCGGGCGGCCAGGCTATTCTGGGGCGGGCTGGGCAGGGGTTCTGGGCTCTGGTGCCTGGGGGTGGTCCCCCTCCCTCCGAGGTGGTGGGGTCCGTATGTGCCGGGGGTCTGGGCCGGCCTGGATGTGCTGCCATGATGTGGGTTAGTGCATGCCCTGGTGTCTGGTTGCCACCCTGGTACCCAGGGTATGGCTCGGGGGCAGGAGGGGTGTAGGGGTTTGAAGGGGGGCTGAGTGGGATTCAGAGGATTATAGGGGGAGGTGCTGGGGTGTGGGACAGGGATGTTTGTATGTTGTGTGTGCGTCTATGCTGTGGATGATGTGTGTGTGGGGGTATGTTTGTGCATGTGCGCATGCATGTGCTAGGATGAGTGGGAGTGTGCAAGATCATAGCTGAGTAGGTGGGATGGGAAGGGATGACATGACCCAGTGGGGGGGCCTGGATGGGCTTGGGGGTGGTGCGCAGTGGGTCTGGGCTCTCCCGCTATTCTCCTTCCGCTCCTCTCCTTCCCCCCTGGGTGTCTGGTGGGTGGGTGTCTTCTGGGGTCGGTGGCGGCTCGTTGGCTGCAGTCGCTACGTGGCCTGGTTGTAGGGGGCAGCTGCCTCTGGCCTGTCTTGCCCTGGGGGGCCTCCTGGGGAACGGGGGTGCCTAGTGCTGTTAGAAGCTCACCATCCGAAGGGAAGTTCTCTTCCCTTCGGACTTACATCCCCAGACCCCTCTTCTTCCCCGCTGTCTAGCTCTCTTACATACATACATAAACACACATATGTAGGGATTTGGGAAGCATGCGTGTCATGTGGGGTGTAGCTGGGGGGCCACCCAAGTGGCTTCCTTAGCTGCACCCTGTGGCGACTCGCCTCTCAGTTTTAATTGCACTTAGACATCAAAACACAAACACAACACACAAACAAATTCTGGGGGGCGTGTCATGTAGTGCACGGAGGGTGGGTCTACTAATATGACCTTACTCCCATCACAGTATGGTCACTGCCCCTCAGTTTTACTTGCAAAAAACACACTCACCACAAATAGTCATGAGCAGGGAGGAAGGGGGAACAATGGGAACACCTCACACCTCTCTTCCCCAGGGAGCTGCCAGGGGCAGGCAGGGGGAGGTGGTTGCCCTGAGGGCCCTGAGGGCCCGAAACCGGGGCGGCTGCCCTGATGGGGGGATGCCCGGTCGGCAGCATCTGGGTGGGAGGTGATGGGAGGTGGCTGGGGATGGCGGTGGGGGCCGGATCCGGGGCTTGACGTTCTTTGGTCCACCAGGGACGTCCCCACAGGGCATGGTTGGAGGGAGGGGTGGCTGGGGAATGAGATTGGGAGGTTTGTATGCTGTGCGTGTGTTTATACGGTGTGGGTGTGGGTAAGGAGGTGTGTCTGTGTTAGGATGGGCGGGAGTGTGCAAGGATATAGGTGTGTGCATGTGTTTCTGTGTGTGTGTGCTCATTGGCTGCGGTTCCTGTATGGCCAGGTCGTGGGAGGCAGCCTCTCCTCAACATCCAGAGGGAAGTTCGCTTCCCACTGGACTTACATCCCCAGACCCTTCTTCTTTCCCGCTCTCTCTGTCACACACACACACACACACACAAACACATATTGATTTGGTAGGTGTGCATGCCATGCGGGTGGAGTGGAAGGGGCCATTCAGTGGTCTCCTCGGATGCACCCCGTGGCGACTCGCCTCTCAGTTTTAATTGCACTTAGACACCAAAACACAAGAAACACAACACACAAACAACACCTAGGGGGCGTGTCATGCGGTGCATGTCGGGCGGGGCCACTTAGGTGGCCTGGCTCCCGACACATTGCGGTCACTGCCCCTTAATTTTAATTGCAAACAACACACACTTCATAAACAGTCAGGAGCGGGGAGGGAGAGGGTAATGGGGACTTCTCACACTCCTGTTTCCCCTGGGTGTGGCCAGGGGCGAGCAGGGGGAGGTGGTTGCCCCAGGGGCCGGGACCCGGGGTGGATGTGGTAGTGGGCTGCTAGCTCTGTGGGTGCTGGGTCGGGTGTAGGTGGGTGGGAGAGTGCTTGGGGCTGGCTGTCCTCTGGTCTGCCTGGGGTGTCCCCCACTGGGCATGGTGGGTGGGTTATGTGTGACGTGACGGTGTGATAGTGAGTGCTTGTGGGTACGGCACAGGGGAGGGTGTGGTGTGGGGCTATATGGGGTGAAGACTGGAGTAGGTGGAGGGTGGGGGGAGGAGGTCGATTGTGCCCTGGTTTCCGGGGTGTGCGGCTGGAACATCAGGGTGTGTGCTGGCCTGCGCCGGGTGGTTGTCTGGGGGGGCCTGGTGCTCCTAGGCTTGGAGCGGGCCTTCTGCCTTTTGGGGGTGGGGGGGCCACCTCTGGGCTCCTGGGCCCTTCGCTCGGGCTGCTCTGGGTGGTCGATCCCTGGCGGGGCCAGTGGCTGCCGATCTTGGCCCACTGGGACCTGTGACCCAAGACCGCGGGGGGCTCTTGCTGGGGCTCTCCTCTGCCACCCTTCGGGTGGGGTAGCTTGGGTTAGTGCTCCGGGCTGCTGCTGAGGGCCTGGGTCTCTGGGCTGCCCTGGTCTGCCTTTGACCTCCAATGAGGCGTGGTCGCATTTGCACGATCTCACTCACCGCTCCTCATCACTGATCACTCCTTATTCCTCATGCTCTGCATGCTGACACAGTCACTGACTTGTCCAGTGGGTTTATATACTAAGAGATAATTCTTCTTTTTTTTTTTTCTGTGAGTAAGTATCTGGTCGCTGTTGTTCTACTTTCATGATAGGACTTTTTGATTTGGTTATTAGTTAAAAACTCTTAATGACTAGCAGCTCTGGTTTTTTGTAAAAGTTGTAGGAAATGTTCAGGTGTAACAGTTTGTTGTCTGGTGATGGTGTGGATTGAAGGGTCGTTGCCTTCTGTGATGTTTTTGTCTCCAGTCTTCTTTCCCTTTTGCTTCTTTTTGCTATTTTCCATCATGTTCTGTCCCCTCCGGTCAGGTCCAGCAAGACTGCATAGATTCCGTGATTCAAAGTAAATAAATAAATTAATTAATCAGATTGTCAAGAGGAGCCTTACCCATAGGCCTCCCCTTGGCAGAGCAAATTTGTTCAGCATGATACAACAACCAGATTCTCATTTTGTTTGCTGTAATGCTGGACAGAACAGGTTAAAAAACAAAAAAAGAAAAAACAAATTTCTATAGTTGTCCCATGAAAAGATATAATGAAATATTAGCAAAAATGTGAAGGGTGTATATATATATACATATTATATACATATGTATATATATATATATATATATATATATATATATATATATATATACACATTTTATATACATATTATATATATACATATTATATACATATTATATATATATATATATTATATATATATATACACATTTTATATACATATTATATATATACATATATATATATATGATATACCGAGGGTCACCGGGGCCCCCCTCTGGAGCCAGGCCTGGAGGTGGGACACGGAGGCAACCGCTTGGTGGCTGGGCCTTTGCCCATAGGGCCTGAAAGGGTGACGTGGGCCTCCCCTCCTGTGGGCTCACCACCTGCAGGAGGGGCCATAGGGGTCGGGTGCAGTGTGAGCTGAGCGGCTGCCATAGGCGGGGACCCTGGTCTGATCCTCGGCTGCAAAAGCTAGTTCTAGGGACGTGGAATGTCACCTCTCTGGAGGGGAAGGAGCCTGAGCTGGTGCGCGAGGTTGAACAGTTCTGGCTAGATATAGTTGGACTTACCTGGACGCATGGCTTGGGCTCTGGAACCACTGTCCTTGAGAGGAGCTGGACCCTCTTCCATTCTGGAATTGCTCCCGATGAGGGGCGTCGAGCAGGTGTGGGCATGCTCATTGCCCCCCGACTTGGCGCCTGTACGTTGGGATTTACCCCGGTGGACGAAAGAGTAGCCTCCCTCCGCCTTCGGGTAGGGGGACGGGTCCTGACTATTGTTTGTGCTTATGCACCAAATAGCAGTTCAGAGTACCCACCCTTTTTGGAGGGGGTGTTGGAGATCACTCCTTCCAGGGACTCCCTCGTTCTGCTGGGGGACTTCAATGCTCACGTGGGCAATGACAGCGAGACCTGAAGGGGCATGACTGGGAGGAACGGCCCCCCTAATCTGAATCCGAGTGGTGTTTTGTTCTTGGACTTCTGTGCTCGTCATGGACTGTCCATAACGAACACCTTGTTCAGACATAAGAGTGCCCACATGTGCATTTGGCACCAGGACACTCTAGGCTGCAGTTCAATGATCGATTTTGTAGTCGTGTCGTCAGACTTGCGGCCGTATGTTCTGGACACTCGGGTATAGAGAGGGGCGAAGCTGTCAACTCATCACCACCTGGTGGTGAGTTGGCTCAGATGGTGGGGGAGGATGCCGGTCAGGCCTGGCAGACCCAAGCATGTTGTGAGGGTCTGCTGGGAACGTCTGGCAGAGTCCCCTGTCAGAAAGAGTTTCAACGCCCATCTCCGGCAGAGCTTCAACCATGTCCCGGGCAAGGCAGGGGACATTGAGTCTGAATGGGCTGTGTGCCGTGCCTCTATTGTCAAGGCGGCCAGCCGCAGCTGTAGCCATAAGGTCATCGGTGCCTGTCGTGGCGGTAACCCCAGAACTCGTTGGTGGACACCGGCAGTAAGGGATGCCGTCAAGTTAAAGAAGGAGTCCAATCGGGCCTTTTTGGCCTGTGGGAATCCAGAGG